>NC_136477.1:78090697-78223714 GCF_902686455.1 Sciurus vulgaris
AAAATGTGTACAAATGTTCCTCAGGAGTGACCCTGAGGAAGAAAAAGAGCTGAAACCACAGCATCTGTTCTCATATTGGTATGGATGAGGAAGAAATATCAAGATATGTAAATGTATGTAAGTAGCCACAGTCATTTTCCTTGTGGTGGAGAGAAGAAAAGAAATGCCTCATTGCTTTGAGAAAACATTTTCTTTATTCCTGCAAAGGGACAGACTTAAAAAGGATGGTATTTACATTTCCTTGAAGCCTCTAATTTTCTCTTTTATCACTTGTCAGAGCCCTTCCTCAGCATATGGAATGATTGCAAACACCCAATGTGTATTTTACCAACAACTTATCATTGACCAGGGAACATGCTTACATTGCTGAAGCTCCTAATTTAATGCAGTAATGTCACTTTGTGCCCTGTCAGGCAAGGTCTCAGGTCATGTTATGTCACCATGAACTCTGAAGCCCTTACATGTGTCCCCAGGGTTGCTCTAAGAGGAGCACCATGGAAACCATCCCAGCCACAGTAAGTGAAGAGATGGAAGAGCACCCAGGTTGAATGGGGCCTTCAGGGGCTGGGTTTTCCAAACAACCCAGGCTAAGGTCCTGGAACCTACCCCAGGCTGGCTGGACTCGCCCAGAGTAGTATGGTCACAGGGCGTGGCAAGGCAGGCTGGCCCTGGGCAGTGGAGGTAGAGGCCTAGGGACCACAAGGTGCTGGGTCTCATCTTACTTCCCTCTCCATCAACTCCTCAGCCTGCCCAAGTTCCTTCCCATGCTGACCAACACCAGGTCACCAGGCACATTAGTCCAGATCAGGACAGTGACCCTATAATCAACAGGGAGACTCCAGTCCTGCCAAGTCCTTGGATCTTGTGACAAAGGACACACCAAAGAAGCCAGGTGAACTCTGGATTCTCCATCGCAAACTAGATTAGGTGCTGCACACTGATGCAACCCCCTGAATCTCAGAAATAATCTTAAATTGTGAATTTCTCAAGAGTGTGGATCTCTTTCAGAGAGACTAGAAACAGCTCATGTTTGGGGGTCCATGAATGGAAAAGGGGTCGGGACCTTTCATTTTTTACAACAGCATTTCTCACTGTTCTGGGATGAGCTTGAAATTTCTCCTTCACTGTGGGAGATGGCAAAGCCACGTTCCACTTTGAAAAGAGTGGAAGATGGTTGGCCACCACCACAGTGGAGCTCCTGAGGGCTTGGCTCTCCAGGCCCTGCTCATGTACTGGTCAGATGAGATTCCTCAGACACTTTATGGCAGGCTGAGGAGGGAACAGAAGTGCAGGAATGAGAGCATTGAAAGGCCACCCTTAAAACTACTTCAGAATGCCCAATGAGGCAGTTACCCACCTTTTGCTAGATACTGCAGTTTTCTGCCAATTTGAAGCCACTCAGCTGGGCTCCTCCAGTCCTGTCCCCACACCACCCCTGATTTGTCATTGGCTGCCATTCTAGACTCTCTCGGCCCTGATATGGTACCTGTATGGCAGTGTTGATTATCCAGGGGCTCACTGCCTGTGAGTCAGATTTCTGGGTCTGTGACATGCCCCTTCAGTGTCTGACTCTTGGCCAAAGAACCCCTGGTGCATAGGGAGGGAAGGTGTGGGGTCCCGGAAGCAGAAGGGACAGGCTTTGTCCCTCTCTGCAGGGTGTTGATAACCACACATTCAGGACCCCTGTGAACCCCTGAATGGGGCCTGGTGTCTGCTCCTATCCTTCTCCCAGCTCCAGGGACCTTCAGTTTTCCTCCTCTGACCATAGTTAGAAGGGACTCCTCCCTGAGGGAAAACGAAGGCATCATTGGGGCACCCACTGTGGCCAGCATGCTCCTGCATTGCTCATATGGTTTTGACATCCATAGGGGGTGTGGCCATCTCTCACCCTGCATGGGGAGAAGTTCTGTCTGGGAACTTGGTGGGGTCTTGCATAGGTGGGTGTAAGTCATACTCCCAGGCTCCTGAGTGCCAGCTGCTAGGGAGGCTGAGGTGGGTGGGTTGCAAGTTCCAGGCCCACCAACTCAGCCAGACCATGTCTCAAAAAAAAAAAAAAAAAAAAAAAAACCACAAATGAACACACTTGGCAGATTCTGATTTGAGGTTGATATGAAGCAACAATCAGGACCAGCCAAAGTGAAGGTCCCAATTCACACCTCTAAGAACTGATTTCCTTATTCCCATACTGTTGTCCATAGTCAGTGAGGACTGGGTCCCTTGAACTCAGGGAGGGGTCAGCCTGTTTACAATTAGACTATTACCTGTCTCCCACTGCTGGAGATGACCGTACCACCCCAGCACCAGGTACACTGTCTGTTTCACTTCTGGGCCACCTGTTCCTCCCACTGGGCTGGGACTTCCTGTGCAAATGCTGGAATCATGCAGAAATTTGGAGAGCTCTGAGCACCCAAACAAACTCCAGGGGCATGGGTGCTCAGAAAAACCCAGATTCTAGGCAGGAGGTGGACATTTGTGAAAACCAAAAGCCAGAACAGGTCTCAGTTGGACACTGTGGAACAACGAAAGCTTCTGTGTGAATGCTGCTCAGTGGTTGAGGACACCATGGGCTTCATAATGGGGTCTCTGTGCCTTGAAGGCCACCTTGGGCAAACTCAGCCAGTGACCCCAGAGGTCAAGGGAAAAAGGGAAACCTGGTTCAGCAGGTGCAGAAATAAATGTCTACAGAGGGAGGCCACCAGTCTGGCTGACCTGGGAGCACAGCCTGTCTCAGAGGGGTTAGGGCATCTGGGAGGTTCTGGGACTCCACATCAGCAGGGAAATCAGTGGAGGAACTGGTTGTTCTTTTGTGAAGTCCTGAGAAGAAGTTGGGTATCTGGGATGCCTCATATCCATGCCTTTGCTGTTCTCAGGTCCCTTACTTTGTCACCTTTCACAAGAGAATGTGTGTGTGGCTGGCTAGGGTCAGGCCTTCCCTGAGCTGTAAGGAGGCCCACAGTATTCAGGGCTACAGAGCTGTGTCCCTTGAGGGCCATACACAGACATGAGCACAGACATACCCCTAACCCTATGTTTCCCCTAAACCAGACCCACCTGAAAAGTAAAGTCATGCATGTGGCACCAACCCTTTGTCCTTATCTGTCACCCATGGAACCACATGTTTGATTTCCTCTTAGAACATATGCAAGGGCACAAACAACTATTCAAGTAAAAACTGCACCCATGTGTGTTGGTGTATGAACCCACCAGCTCTTTCAGAGTCTGCAAAATCTGCCAGAAATGGGTTGGAGGCTGGCAGGTATATAGGTCAAGAGACAGGTAAATGCTCCTCTCCACATGGCCCAAGGCAGTGAAGTGGCTGCATTGTCTCTTTTTCAGCCTCATTTCCCTTGAATCAGTCATTTCCTCATTCTTTTTTCTTTCAGAATTTGCTGAAAAATGCTGGCTGATTTTCAAACCCTCCATTATTTAATCTTATCCTGTGTTTTACAAGCTGTTTTGACCTTGACCCATTATGAGAAATACATTTGCTATGGAGCACAGTGCATTCACAGGCACACACACACACACACACACACACACACACACACACACACACAAACACAGAGAGACACGCACCTTGTGAATCTGAAATTTCACAAAACATTATTTCTCTTCACCATGGATGGTGCTTTCTGACACTTTCTATGCAATGCTATCATTCCATATTGCCGGCGACCTGCACTGAACTGGCTTGGTGGAGAAGCAGGAGCCTCTCCAAGCCTCCCTGCCCACAGCTCCACTCAGACTGGGGGTTCTACTGGACCAGCCATCTCATCTGGAGACATATTTGCTCCTCTCCTGAGCTGCTCAATTTTCAATGACTCTCAAGTCTTCTCTCTCAGTTCACTTTCTGCTTTCCAGGAGTTATTTCCAATTCACTGTTTTAATTGAAGAGAACAATGCTTTCAGTGACTCTCCAGTATGTTTTTGTCATTTCCCCTGTAATGGAAAACAAAAGTGGGCAGAGGTAAATAGAACAGGATGGAAGCAGGAGAGGCAGTGTAACACTGGCTTATGCTCAGATTTGGTTTTGCATGAGGCCAGTGACCCCAAAATGGAGTCAGACATCCCTCTGTGCACATCTCTGGCATTACCCAGAGGTGGGAGGGAAAGTGGCTAAAAATAATGACAGATCAGGCAGGATAAAACTATTTGGGGGGGCTGTACTGGTGTCATAGGAGGCTTAGCCACATCCTTGATTTTACCTTCTGGATGGCAGCAGCCTCCCCACCCCCAGGGTTGCAACAACTAAATCTATCTCCAGTTATTGTCACTGTACCCTAGGGGGCTGGTTGCCCCTACAGGAAGCTTTCTGTCCATGATTGACCCAGCCTGTGCCTGCAGTTCCATGCAGCATCATGGCTGAATTATCACGTCTCAGTTGGCACTCGAGCTGGTTGATCACATCATCAAGCAGTTGTGATAGAGTGCAATTTTCTGACACCTGTAATTTATCACCTTCCTCATGTGGACATAGAAGCCAGAGCCCTGTGTCCTAGCAGTTCTGGCCTGTTCCAGGTCAACTCTCCGCAGACTCAATGTCACTGATGAGGGCAGTTCTTTGCCTGCTCTGAGTTATTTAAGACTCTGGTGCCTCAGAACTGGCATTGCTGCCCCTTACCATACTCCCCAGAAAATCAGACTAGCCTACTCCTCTGGGGTTCACAGAGTTGACATTACATGGAACCAGGCTGCCACAGGTCCACACTGCCATTTCTCCTTCTGCTTCAACATCTGAGTTGTTCTTTCTGGAAGCAGTGATCATAGATGCTGTTGGAACAATTGATTAACCAAGCCATTCCACTGGATGGAGACCAAAGTCTCAATGAGAGTCTGAAATTCACATACAAATTCGTTCTGCAGATAGCAGGGTCTGTTCCTGACAACACCACTACTGGTGTCAGGATTGGAACAGGGCTCTGCTCACAAGGTGTCAGTCACAGAGAATGTCCTGATTGGTCACCTCTCTTCATCTGAGCCACCAGCTCTGCCTGGGAACCACCAGCCAGAGGTGGGTGCATTCTCTCCAATGACTGGAATTTTAACATCATGGAACCAGCACAGGGTTGATGGATGGAATCACCAAAAATGACCAGGAAACACTTGAAGCTGGCCATCCAGTGCCCATTTCCCCCTTAGACCTGTGTCTGCTCCCCCAGGTCCCCCCTGCCCACAATTCTGTTGTTCACCCTTGTTTCCATGGGAGCCATCTACCCTGGCTGGATCCTCCATATAGCACCATCCAGCTCACATGCCTGTCACCTCCTGACTCTACCCTGCTCCTGGAGACATGACCTGATCACACTGTGCACAGGTGGAACATGGGGTGCTGGCTAATGACTACTACCAAGACTGTCATCTCAGGGGAGATTATCCTTGGAGAGTCATTTGAATGCCCTTTAGAGCTTTAATCATCGCAGCATCCTGCTCCAAGGCTGGGTTCCTCTGTGAGGTGTGCACCATACCGCTCTGTTAATTAAAGCCATGTCTTCCTGTGATTGCCATAGGTTGGGCACATGCCTGGCAAGCAGCAGATGCATTGCAACTTTTCCTGCTGCCCCAAGCAGGTGGGGGCTGACTGAATGTTTGAAAGAGGTGCAGCCTCTTCCTGCTGGATCCCTTGAGTTCCACATGCTTGCTTTGAGTCACTGTGCTCCTGCTGGTTTAGAAGGTGGTGTGTTGGGAAGAGATGTCACTGCACTGAGCTGGGGGTGTTGGAGCACAGAGCTGTCTGGAGACCCACAGGTCAGGTTTCCTGTGTCCCTCACCCAGAAGAGCAGAGGAGGAAGGAAGCAGCTTTCCTCTCTGCAGTGGAACAGGCTGGAGACTAGAAACTGGGACCTGGCAGGTGCTGTCCACTCTCCCTCTGTGTGTTCCAACCTGGTTGTGCAGGTGGCTTCAGAAAGCCTGTTCAGGCCACACTCAAACTCAGTCTCCACCAACCTCAGGAGGAGAACAGCACTGGCTCCTTGAACCATGTGATTCTTGTGCCTAATTCTCATTGTTCTCATCCAATAGCAGGGGAGGCTGTGATCCCTCAAAACCCATAATCCCACAAACACTTCCTGCAGCTCAGAACAGCTACGCAATCTCTCTGTTGCTGTGTTTGTTACCTGTGACCAACTCACTTTGTGGCTGTTGTGTGTTAGTGCTCTTCACCATGTGGGATCTGGACCTGGAATGGAAAGATTTTAGGGGAATAGATATCAGGTGTATGAGCAGAATCCTGTGTAGCCCTGATCTAACATCCAGGCAGGAGAGGCTTCCAGACAGGGTTGGGAAGCACCCAGTGGCTCTTAGTGTGCTGTCTCAAGTCTCCTCAGGCAGCTTCCCTTGTCAAGAGCCAATCCTGGTGTGAGGTGCTTCCTAAGTGAGGAAGGACCAGAGGGCATACCTGGAGTTACCCATGTCTCTACCCTTGTTCCCCCTTCCTCCTTAGTTCAAGGAGGTGACAGGTGTTCACATCCATGGGTCAAATACTTTCACAGAGCAGAGCAGGAGCTACTTGAGACTTAGGTTACTAGAGAGAGGAGAGAGAGAGAGAGAGAGAGAGAGAGAGAGAGAGAGAGAGAGAGAGAGAGAGAGAGAGAGATATTTCTGAGTGCTCCTTTCTCCAGATCCCATGGAGGTGCCAGCTGCAGAGGATGACTGTGATATCCCCACACCTGCAAAGGGAAATCTTTGAACCTTTCAAGGGTCAAGGTCAGCCGACTTGCTGACCAGTGTGGGATCTTAATTTCTCTTCTGTGAAATCAGGTTTGCCACATGGCTCTCATCCCTGGCTGTCCTTCAGAAAACTTAGGAAAGTTTTAAAATTTTCTGATGTCCAAGCCAGATCCCAGCTCTATCCAGCAGAAACCTCTGGATGCAGCACCCAGGGTGGGTACCTATAATGCCCTCAGATACCCAGAATGTGCCACCTAGATGGGGCACGAGACCCTAACCTATCTCTGTTCATGAGAATTTCAGGACCATGTGATAAACTGACCATAAAGAGGCAACAGAAAACCAGAACAGCCCCCAATCAACACCTTCCCAGGTCGCCTGCATACTGGCTCTGTCTACATCTCACTCTCTCATCCAACAAGCCTTCCTGCCTTGTAGAAGAAGGACCACATTCCCCACCTGTCTTGGCTCCACCCACAGATGGAGGAGGGGCATCTGATTGGTGGGAAGCTGACACTCAGCTCCACCCAGTGGCTGGTTAACATGCAGATGGTTATGAGTGGGGATGCTTCCTTCAGCAGGTGAGAGGAGGACCCCCAAGTGTGGCTCACCCCCTTCCAGCCAGAGTGTGGTCGGCAGACCCACAGCCTCAGCATCAGCATCTAGGGTCTGTTAGAACTTGAAATCTCAGGTTGATCTTGGAGCTAATGAGGAAGAAGCTGCATTTTTTATAAAACCCCGGGTGAATCATGTGCACATTAAAGACTGAGAAACTCTGGTAAAGTTAAAAAGGCATTTATTAGCTTGTCCCACAGGAAGACCAGAAAGCAACTCCAGTTTGGTTACCCAGAGTTCCAAGGGTGTAAGTCCTCTTTCTCTGCATTTCTCATATTCTCTGGTCTTTGCCTCAGGGTCTGGGATGACTGCCATGGCTCAAGCATCATCAGGCCGTGTCCAAAACAGAGAAGGAGGAAAACTTCGATTGTTTTCATGTATCTTGAGGTGTCTTTCCTGCGGCCCTCTTATAGACGCCCTTGGTTTTCATTGGCTGAAACTGGAAGACATGCCCACTCAAGTGAGTCATGTGATTGGTCCTTGAATTGGTGACCAATCTTGTTGGGGAAAGAGCCCAGTGAGGAACAGGCTCTTCTCTTCCCTTAGCTCCTTGTTTCCTACCACAAATGGGGACAAAAGCAGAGTTCTGCCATCATAGAAGATGGAGAATGGCATTCAGTGTCCTGCCTGTGTCTTCCCTCTGTCTCTCTTTCTCTTTCTCTCTCTGTCTCTCTCTCTCTCTGTTGCTGCCATCAGGGTGAGACTCACTGTACTCATGTCCTCTGCTCACTGTCTATTTAGCACTAGGCAAACCCAGCTCTCTCCACAGCCTCTTTTGAAGTACTTGCTGATGTGGGAGGAAGGAGAGGATACCCAAGCCACAGAGGCTCATCCAGTGTAGAGTACAAGCAACAGAAACCAGCTTTGGGGACCTGGATTTAGCGTCCTGAGGAAAATTGTTGGAATATCTTGGTGCAAATCACAGGGCTGAGTATATTAACTATAAAGCCAGACTTGGGGGTGAGATGACAGGGCAGCTATGTGTCCCTGTGCCACCATCATAGGAAAATTGCTCCAACCTTGTGAACCCTGTGAGGCTGTGATTCAGATATTCAGAGGATAGAATTGGCCCTTCTTGGTGGCATGTGAACCCTGGACTGGGGAGGATCTGGAGTTTGACATGAGATAGAGGTCCTCTTTAAGCAGCAGAAGAAAAGATGGTACCAGTGAGCAAATGACCTGCCCTCCACTGGAAGTGGTTAATTAGGTACTGGGGGCATCACATGCTGTGTGGTGTATCTGTGCAATCCCTCATGTCCACTCAGGAGATCTGTTGACTTCCCCTCTGAGTGACAACCAAAACTGTGTCTGAACCTTGGCAAATGACCCCAGAGGGAACATTGCCCTCGTTTTGGGACACTCCTTTTCTGAACCTCAAGCACCAGGATTTACTGCCACATTGATGTAGTAACATTGTGATATTCAATGAAGTCCTTGTGTTTGTGGTGACCTCTCAACCAGCTGGAACCAGCCAGAAGAGCTACTGCCCACTCTGCACAAGTCTCCTGCACTGTGCAGAATATCTGTGTGAAGAGGCCACTGTAGTATCACCCTCGTAGCTTCTGCTGGCTTGGAGTCCCATGGCTGGGCCCATGTGGATGCAGATCCAGTCCTGGGTGGCCAGTGCTTAGGTCCTCGAGATACCCACACTGACTCCAGTGAACAGCAGTGATCTTAGAGAGTCTAGTGGGAACAAAGCCTGAGTGACACCCCATGGTGTCTGCCACCTCCCTGCCCTCTGGGCTCCCAGTGCAGCTGCAGTGGCTGTCACCTATACTGCCCACTCACAGTGACAGGCGCCTGTGCCCAGTTCTCAGTGCACAGGAAATGCAGGCACCCAGCTTTTCAATATTCTGTGCACATTCCAAGTGAGCAGGGACAGAGTGGCTTTGTCCTGAGGGTTCTGAGCTGGGGCAGTGCTGATGGCCACAATTCCCACAGTCATTGTGGTCCAGTCTCCTTGGGCAGCCCTGGTCTCCATATGGCCTGTGACTTGCAAACACCAATTGCATTGCCAGCCTCTTCAGTGTGCAGGGCTGGCTGCAGTCCTGTTCAGCACAAAGTCTTGGGAATCAGAGTTCAAGACTCAGTGCCTGGTCAGCTGCATGTGGTCACCCCATGGCTCTCTGCCCTCATCCTGCTCTATCTGGTCTCAAATCTGGCAGAGTGCCTGAGCAGGCATGGCCTGGCCAGCATGGGCTTCCTTTACATGGGAGGGGCTACATTTCTTTGGGTACTTCATCATGCTCAGACATATTTTGCAGAGAGTAGGTGATTTAACTGTCCAATGTTCGATCAAGAACCAGTTTTCTATTGAGTATTATTACAAATGAATGTGATAAAGTGATTGTAAATGTGTTTGCATTATTGTACATTGACTACCCGGGTTATATGCTTGTGAAAGTATCAGTGAGGGTGATGACTAGTTCTTCTGCTTTTGAGCTCAGGTCTTTTTAGTTACAATATATGCTGCTTTGTAAACCCATGTAATTTATAATGTGGACACTGGGAACCCCTAATGCTGACAGATGATTCAAAATTTTCTTTAGAAAATTTGTATCCATCAAAAATGATGGCAAGTTCTAGAATTGAATTCTGTAGAGTCCATTTAAGAAAATTTGTTTCAGAGGGAAGATTGAAGAAGCAGCATGCCAAGAGGCCAACTTGGAAGATATATCTGCCCCCACCCCAGACAAAATTCAGAGGGACCAATAGAGCCAAGCTCAGAAAAGGGCCCCACACTTGTCACAGAGAGGCTGCCTGTTTTCTGCCAAATGGCAACCCTGTTAACTGCAGATGTGGAGGGACAAGGAGGAGAACTGTCTGCAGCCCTGGGAGAAGGGCACCATTGTCCTTTGACTGCCACACCGTCCTGCCTCTGTGTCATGCTGTGGGATGATCAGAGGTGCTGGAGTGTCTAACCATGTCCCCTGAGCACTTCTACCTGAGTGACAAGTAATGGAAAATACAGCTGGCACTGGGGAAGGAAGCTGAGGTGAAGCTCTTGCCTTGAGCAAACTCTCCAAAGAGGCTTTGTAGCTGTTTTTGAAGTTGACACTGATGTAAGTGGTATTAAGGCAGTAGTCAAGGGGACCTGTGGAACCCCATCTGGGGTTGGCCTCTTGGCATCCTGAGGAGTGGAGGAAGAGCAGCCCTGTGTGTGGCTGTCCTCCCTGGTGCCCAGAATCTGGCCCCTCCCCAGTCTCTGTCTGTGACTTGCAGGACACAGTGCAGGGTGGTTCCTCTCAGCACATCACTGAGTAGGAATGAGGCTGGAGGGCAACAGGCATTTTCCCCAGTTCCCTGGGATGCCACTCATGTGCAAGCCTGCAGAGCCAGACATAGATCTGCTTAGTCCTTGAGCTGTGATGTGGGGTGTCAGGGGTTGTCTTAACTTCTGGTCAGCCCATTAAATGAGAAGTGGAACTTTCAGGGTCTCATCTCTGCACTGGAGACCCCAGCCAAAGGAACTGCAGTATATCCCTGAGTCTCCCTCTGCACCAGGCCACTGCCCTTTCTTGGGCTCCTCTGGGATGGGCCCCCTGGCTCTGTGGCTGAGCTGAAGACAGTTTGAGGAGTGTGACTTTGGGGCTTCTGAGACCAAGTCAAGTCACTGACCCAAACCTTTGAGAGGCCATTTGCACCTCATCCCCTCAGGGGAGACCTGTCACTGTGTTGGCATGCTTTGGGTGCCACCACTTTCCATGAAATGCCCTCCTAACATCTGTGGCCCAATCTACATCTGCACCTGTTTCAGTATGTGTTGACACACCATCAGAAGTCATGACATGCCAACCATATATTATGTCATGTTGTTGAGTGCTAGCACATGTATGATATTTCATCTTATGTTGGGGTGTGTGATGCCATGTTTGGAATATCAAGATACATCCCGTTTTGTCATGTCATGGTACATTATGTGTTGATGCATGTAATATACCATATGCAATGGTACACTAGGTTAGAACACATTGTTTTATGTACTTCTCTTCACAGTGCATGACATCATGTCACTGGCAGAGTTTGTGTCTACACAGGACCCTTTTTTAGATACTGGAGATCCATTATTGCTGTTTTTCACAATCAGAGACTTGCTCCTTGGGTCTCTCTCATGAGTGAACCAATGCCATGCAGATGGTCTGTGTCCCTTGACCTATTACTCCTCAGTGATCCTAGGAGTTTAATATTAAACATGGGAGAGGAGTCACCAGGCATTAAGGCCACACAGTTCCTCCCAAAAGACACATCCTTTGAGAACATGTTGAATGCTTTTATTCCCTCTTATGAGCCCCCAAAGTCCATCTTGGCAATTAAGTCCTGAGTCTCAGGTGAACATGTACATCACAACATGGTGAGGTAAGGCAACGTTACTGATCTCACTGTGGCAACGTTCATGCTGAATCTACCTGATCTCACTGTGTAGGTGCAGCATCCCACCAAGTCTATGTTTCCAAAGTCAATGTTAACAGGCCCTGGTACACATTCCTATACAGAGGGAGAAGTGGGGAAACAAGAAAATGTTTGGTGCAAGCTCACAACCCACAAGGGCACTGGGACTGAGGTCAGGAATAATCATTTCTGCTGGTCAGGGTGGCACACTTCTGCAATTCCAGTGAGTTTGGAGACTGAGGCAGGAAGATTGCAAGTGTGAGATCAGTCTTGGCAAGCTGGTAAGATCCTGTCTCAAAATCAAAGTACACAAAGGGCTGTGGATGCAGCTCAGTGTAAAGCACCTTTGGGTATTATCCCTAGTAACAACAAAAACAACAACAACCAATGTTTTGACTTTATGCTCCATCCAAAAGTTTCAGGGATGGATACCCCTTCCGGAATGAGTGGATGTCAGTGTCCTCTTCAATAATGGAAGATGTGGTAGCCCTGGCCCTGTTGTTCTGTACCTGGGTCACACAGTGTGTGTGTTCTGCAGTGACTCTGTGCCTGAGTCATGAGCACTACCACCCCAGGCTGGTATTGGACCCCAGTGTCAGTACAGGTTCGGGGATTGGGGGAGAGCTCTGTCCCTGTGGTTCAGTTTGTGGGACTCTGTGGTTGTCTTAACCATGTTGGTTCTCTGCCTGAGTCTCACAGATGACAGTCCAGAAGAAGTAACCATGTGTTCATGGAGGTGAGCAAGAGGGTAGGTGAAGCTGCCTTGTGAGGGGACCTGGCAGCAGCCACTTCCTGGGCTCACTGTCCTCCAAGCCCATGGTGGGAGGGGCAGCCTACATCTCTCCAGGACCTTGGATCCACTCTTGTGTCATCCCACGGTGCATCTGTCCTCATGTCCTTAAGGAACTGTCAACCACACCCTTCTCTCCTCAGCTTGCTCTCACCCCTCTGATGAGTAGACAGAATTTTCCAGGGGTATGCTTTCTTGTGGGTAAAATTCTATTCCCCTAACTGTTCTCTAGTGGTTTATGAGAAGCACTCAGCAGTGCCAACGCCCCCCGCCCCCTTAGCTCCCTGCTTAGACCTGTCTTCAGTGACCAAGTCTCTCTTTGTTCTAAGGTCCTGCCTGCCATGAAGCTGTGGGTCATAGCAGTTGGATCAGTTAGTGGTTGTCCTATAGCAATACTGCCCAGATTTCCTGTGTTTATTCTTTTTTTCTTACTCTAGTATCATGCCTGCCAAACTGGCCTCCTCACCACCTATCCTGATGACAGAGGTGGCCTGCAGCAGGCTGAGGCTTTATGCAAGTATTTCCTTCCTGTGTGTGGACAGAGTAAACCTGAGCGTGACCAGATTGTACTGGGGTCAGGCTGCAAACCTCCTTCTGTGCGCAGCTGTGGTCCTCCTGTAGTCTTTTTTCAGCACAGGCTCTACTAAGTCCATTTGGGAGAAGTCCACCAGCAAAACCAGATGGGCATAGTGATTTGATGGAGCCTCTTCTCCTCCAGGAGTCCCAGGTGAAGTATGGTCACCCTTTCCTGCTTATGGTTGGTCTGGGCAGCAGGGTTTCCTTATAGTGGCTGGTCTGGTGAGGGAGCCAAGGTCAGAGCTATTGTAGAGCTTGGGGCAATAAGTGTGCTGCTGAGATGGTCCATTCATTGCCTGACAGGTGTTTCAGGAAACCAGGACACTAGGGGTGAAGGTAACTTCACTATCATGGCCACTACATCATAGTCACCCACAGGAGCAGGCTATGTTCTTCTGAAATGGAATCCTACAGGTCTGCAGGAGAAAGCAAGGAACTTCAACCCAGTCCTGAAAGTTCTTTACATGCTGTTGAGAGGGATTTCTGTCTTTCTTAGGCAGAGACACAGGCAGAGATTTATTAGGAAAGGAAAGGCACAGAGGGGGACAAGTGCCTGGCATGAGATGCCGTTTGGGCCTGTGAACTCTCCATGAAAGGAAATCTGTAGATGATGAAGATTGTTGGGGGCGTTTGCCGGCACCCCCCCAACAATACTCTCTCCAAGATGGCACCTGGCATGGTTTCACAATGAGTCTGCAGCACAATGCTAATAAACAGAAAGCACATCTGATTGGCGGTTGATTCCTTTCCTGATCCGTGCTGAGCTCGTGACCAGTGCATGCATCCATCTCCTTAGCCTGGAGCCCATGCATCTTTCACATGAACACTCACGTGCACTTACTCTGATTGGCTTCTGCTTTGCTTCTGCTTATCAGTTTGTTTTACTAAAAATATATATATGAAAGCAAACAAAGAATAAAGGAGAGACCCTTACTACATGTGTGTGTGTGTGTGTGTGTGTGTGTGTGTGTGTGTGTGTGTGTGTGTGATTTTATCGCTGCTGGACGATGATAAGTGGTGCTGAAACCCAGGAACTCAGAGGAACAAGGCAGGAGATAAATCAGGTAAAATTATGAAAGAAAAATTCTGGCCAGGTTAAGTTCGCAGGATTTGCGACGAGATAAAGTTTGCAGAATTTGTGATGAGATTTAAATTTGCAGGATTTGCAATGAGATTTAAGTTCGCAGGAGTCTCAATGAGATTTAAGTTCACAGGAGTTGTGATGAGATTTAAGTTCACAGGAGTTGTGACGAGATTTAAGTTCGCAGGAGTTGCGACTAGATAAAGTTCACAGAAATTTGTGACTGAGACTTGTGTTTATTGTAAAGTTAATGTGTGTGCTTTCGCTTTTGCTATTGCTATTAAGGTGATTTATTTTTGTGTGCTGATAGATTTACGTAGCTGTATTTTAAAATGGGTACTGAAATGTCATGGGCACAAATGGAGGGGCTTTTGAGGGATCTCCTTAAAGCTAATGGGATGCCCCTAAAAACAAAAACAGCAAGACTCTTTTTAAAAACAGTAGAAGAAATAACATCATGGTTTTTAGATGAAGGGCTGTTAAACATTCCTCAGTGGGATCATTTGGGAGAAGATTTAAAGGTGGCTGATAAGATAAGTCTGTTACCACCGGGAACATTAGCCATCTGGACTTTAATTAGAGGGTGCTTAACAACTCTACAGCTGCACTGTAGAGAGGCCCTTAGAGAAGGGGAGGAGGCTCTGGAGGAATTAAAAGAGAAACAATCCAAGGCATGAGAAAGAGGAACTATAGAGAAAGAAGAAGAATCAGAGAAAGGAGAGGATTCAGATGAGGATGAGGAACTGAGAAAATTAACAAAAAACCTTGCTATCAAGGAATCAATGGGGAAAGATTTAGTAGAAAAAAGAAAAACTCTTACTAAACCCACACCTCATGCTCCCCCGCCTTACAATCCTCAATATTGTGGGCGTATGCCAGTGTGTCATTGTGCAAAAACTGTATCAAATGAATGGGATACTCTGCAACAAGGGGCAGTTTTCCCAGTTTTTGAAGACCAAAATACCCATAGATATCATCAACCACTGGATTTTAAAACTATAAAACAACTTAAGGAGGCCGTTATGTCATATGGCCCCCAAGCAGCTTTTACTCTCTCATTGGTAGAATCTGTAGGAGGAATGAATCTTACCCCAGATGATTGGGGCAATGTAGCAAGAGCTCACTGTCAGGAGGACAATACTTAATATGGAAAACAGCATGGCAAGAATATTCCACTGACACTGCCCATCATAATGCTGCGGCAGGTAATCCAGCATGGAATTTAGAAATGCTTATGGGAATAGGACAGTTTACAGGACAGCAGGCACAGCTTAATTATGATCCTGCAGTGTATATGCAAATTGCTGCAGCAGCTACTAAAGCATGGAGAATTATTCAAGGAAGTAAGGATATACAGGGGCAGCTTTCAAAAGTCCTACAAGGAACAAATGAGCCGTATGCTGATTTTGTAGTGCGACTGCTGCAAACAGCAGGTCATATATTTGGGGATGTAGACCAAGCGATGCCTTTAATAAAACAATTGGCCTATGAACACGCTAATAAGTGGTGTAAGGAGGCTATTCACCCCTGGAAAAGTAAGGATTTGAGTACTTACATTAAAGTATGTAGAGATATTAATGAAAATGTTATACAGGGCCAAGTTATGGCAGCAGCCATAACTCAGGGATTACAATCTACATTTAAAGGGGGAGGACCTATGGGGCCTTGCTTTTATTGTAAACAGCGAGGACATTTTAAAAAAGATTGACCCAATTAAGATATCCCAGTCAGCCCCCTATGAGGCAAAAACCCCAACTATGCCCTAGATGTAAAAAAGGTAACCACTGGGCATCTGAGTGTAGATCCATAGTAGATGTAGATGGACATCCCCTTCCCCAACAAGGCCAGACAAAAAACGGAATTTGGGGCCCATCTCCCCGAGGCCCAACACAAATGTACGGGGGTGATTCAACAATTGGCCAGGACTCATTATCCTCTAACAAGCCAAGAAGGGCCACAAAAGGAAGCACAGGATTGAACCTCTGTGCCACTGCCAGAGCAATATTAACTCCTGAGATGGGAGTACAACCTATTCCTACAGATTTAAAGGACCCTCTACCCCTTGAGACAGTGAGAATTCTATTGGGAAGAAGCTCTAGTGCACTTAAAGGACTTATAGTTGTCCCTGGAGTTATTGATCCAGATTTTACAGGAGAAATTAAAGTTCTTGCATCCTTCCCACAAGGAATAATTTCTATAACACCTGGGGATCGCATTGCCCAACTCCTGATTGTCCCCAGATGCCATAATAATTATCCATCTGCCACAACAATTCGTGAAGACGCAGGCCTAGGATCCACTAGGGTCGATTTAGCTTGTCTTACTATGGATCTAAAACAAAGACCTATTATGAATCTGTCAATTAAACATAAAAAATTCTCTGGACTCCTTGATACAGGAGCTGATACCAGTGTTATTACTTTAAAAGATTGGCCAAAGACTGGCCTCTAGATGAAACAGAACAAACATTAAGGGGACTAGGCATTGCTACAAGTCCAAAAAGAAGTAGTGCCCTATTATCATGGAAAAATTCAGAAGACCAACAGGGAACATTTCAACCTTATGTTTTAGAACACCTGTCTGTCAATTTATACGGCAGGGATGTTCTTACACAAATGGAATTAAAACTTATGACAGAAGGTCATTATGGATCTGAAGCTCAGGCTATTATGCTAAAACAAGGACATATATGGGGTAAGGGGCTTGGTCGCCATAATCAGGGAATTGTTCAACCCATTAACATCCAAAGTAATCAAGGTCACAAGGGCCTTGGTTTTTCTTAGGGGCCACTGAATAACAAAAATTAAAATAGCTTGGAAATCTGATTCACCAGTTTGGGCTCCTCAGTGGCCCCTTACCCACGAAAAGCTTAAAGCGGCCCAAGAATTGGTGCAGGAACAATTAGCAGCAGGATACATTAAACCCTCTACCTCTCCATGGAATAGTCCTATTTTTGTTATCAAAAAGAAATCAGGGAAATGGCGACTTCTACATGATCTTAGAGCTATTAATGCTACAATGCAGCCCATGGGTCCAGTTCAATTGGGCCTTCCAGTTCTCACAGCCTTACCTAAGGGCTGGCCTACTTTAATTGTAGATATTAAAGATTGTTTGTTCTCTATTCCATTACATCCTACTGATAGTGAGAGGTTTGCATTTACTCTTCCATCCTTAGACAACCGTGGACCTGATCAACGGTTTGAATGGGTAGTATTGCCACAGGGTATGGCTAATAGTCCTACTATGTGTCAGATCTATGTTGACCAAGCTTTAAAACCAATTCAACAATTGTATTCTAAATTAATTATTTATCATTACGTGGATGATATATTGGTATATCATCCTGAAGAAAATGAGTTAAAGAATGTCTATTCTCAGATGGTGAAACAACTTAAATCCTGGGGGTTTATTATTGCTCCAGAAAAAGTACAATTTGGCAATACTCAGGAATTTTGGGGAACTTTGTTAAATAGAACTATAGTTAAACCCCTAAAAACTATCATTAGAATAGATCATCTAAAAACTTTAAATGACTTTCAAAAACTGTTAGGAGATATAAATTGGATCCGACCTTACCTCCGTCTATCTACTGGGGAGTTACTTCTTCTACTTAATATTCTTCAAGGAGATCCTCATCCAACATCTCCCAGGGTATGTACTCCTGAGGCATACCAAGTTCTTAAGCTAGTACAACAAAAACTTGACCTAGCACAGGTAGACAGGATTGATCCAAAAAATTTGTTACAATTTATTGTTATTCCAGATAGAAAATTACCTACTGGAGTATTCTGGCAAGAAGGGCCTTTATTTTGGATTCATTTAGCTTGCTCCTCTGCTAAAACATTGTTACCTCATCCTGAAGCTGTAGCTCAACTAATATTAAATGCACTAAGATCTTCTATTAATGTATTTGGATTTCATCCAACTACCATTATAACTCCTTATAACAAAAACCAGCTTTCATGGCTTTATAATTCCTCAGATTCATGGACTATTATTAAATGTTCCACCCAAGCTATATTTGATAACCATTTTCCTAAGCATCCCTATCTTCAATTTTGTATCAATAATCATGTTATTTTTCCAAAAGTTACTAGACATCAGCCTATTCCAATGGCTCCTGTGGTATTCACCGATGGCTCAAAGACAGGGACCGGAGCTATTAGTTACCAGGGTAAAGTTCAAATTTTATTTTCCAAGTCGCCTCTGCTCAACATACTGAAATTCTAGTTGTTATCAAGGCTTTTAAATTGTTCTCTGATACCTCAATTAACATATATTCAGACAGTCTTTATGTGGGTCAAGCTCTTTCTAATCTGGAATGTGCAGGACTTATTGCTCTCACCTCTGCCATCTCCGGTCCTTTACAGACTTTACAACAGTTGATATGGGATTGCAGAGACCCCTTATTTATTGGACATCTTAGAGCCCATACTAATCTGCCTGGACCCTTAACTGAGGGAAATAGTTTAGCAGATACAGCTACTAGAGATATACGTATTTTTTCTGCGGTGGAAGCTGCTCAAAAGTTTCATCAACAGTTTCATGTTAATTCCACCACTCTAAAACTCAAGTTCAACATTACTAAAGATGCTGCCCATGCTTTTGTTAAATCTTGTGGCCAGTGTGCAGTCCTCCATCATCCACTCTCTATAGGCGTTAATCCAAAAGGACTTTTACCTAATCATTTATGGCAAATGGATATTACTCATATCCCAGAATTTGATAATCTTAAGTTCATTCATGTGTCTGTGGAAACTCACTCAGGAATTATATTTGCATCTTTCCATAGAGGAGAAAAAACTAGATATGTGATCACCCATTGTCTTCAGGCCTTCTCTAATTGGGGTGTACCTAAACAAATCAAAACTGATAATGGCCCAGCATATACCTCAACTTTTTTGAAACTATTCCTTACAAAATTTGACATCACCCTTACTACAGGAATACCTTATAATCCTCAAGGTCAAGGCATTGTTGAATGTGCCCATCTCACCCTCAAAATACACTTTTTAAACAAAAGGGGGGAATTGGGGACACCTTCCGGTCCCCAAAGGACAAACTTTGTTTCCCTCTTTATTATAAATTTTTCAACCTTGGATAATGAGGGTCGCTCTGCTGCAGAGCGGCATGCTAACCC
The DNA here is from genome assembly GCF_902686455.1 of Sciurus vulgaris. Taxonomy (NCBI): domain Eukaryota; kingdom Metazoa; phylum Chordata; class Mammalia; order Rodentia; family Sciuridae; genus Sciurus; species Sciurus vulgaris. The sequence continues at coordinate 78,109,955 of NC_136477.1, forward strand.
CGTAAAAAGCAACAGGGCCACCGTAAGATGGAAAGATGTTCTTGATGGACAATGGCATGGCCAGGATTCAGTTCTTTACTGGAGTCGAGGCTCTGTTTGTGTTTTCCCACAGGATAAGCCAACGCCTATCTGGGTTCCTGAAAGACTGGTGCAAGTGATAACGACTATACCAAAACGGAAGAAGTAAGGACAGAAGATGAAAAGACACCAAAGACATGTGCTCATTTTGACCTGCCTCATCAGTATGGTGACTAGTCAACAGTCTTGGGGGCTATTAAAGACATTCCCCTACCCACTCCCTCTAACTAACACTTCCTCAGTGTACCCAGCCATATTTTCTACCAATGATTCAGCAGGATTGCCCTATGTTCCTTATGATAAAACACAAGCAGCTGTGAATTGGACGTTTGTCTTTGAGTTATCAGGAACTCTGTATTTTCAGATTTCTGGTTACTTACATAATCCTTGCATTTACCTAGCTAATTATACTGATGGACACTTAATCAGCAAAGATACTAGAAACCCATCACAGATGCCCTCCTTTTCACAAGGAAAAGGTATAAGTGATGGATGGGGAGAAGGAACCATGTTACAAGGTATTGCACCAAGATTGGACTATAATAAAACTTGTTATCAAATAAATTTTCCTTTTAGATGTGAAGATAGGCCACCTCAATGGCCACCTATTTGGCAGTCCTGTGTAGATTGGTATTATCCAAAGTGCCTCGCCCAGAGATAATTTTCTTACCAAGGACCAGGAACAGAAAAAAATAAAACTTGGCATGGAACTAATTTTACAACAACAAATTATGATACCCTAACTGGTCCCTCTAAGCCTTTTACTTTGTGGACAGTGTGCGGATCATTAGCCTGTTTCAATATTGCCCCCATGGCATTTCTTTTAGGGGACAAGTGAGATACTCCAGTTATTCATATAATTATACTTATTATAGTAATGGCAATACAACATGGGAGGATAATGTAAAAGTAAACTGAAATAATCAAAATGGAAAAAATTGTACCTATCCACCTACCCCTATGTGCATGTCCCCACCTTTTATGTTTCTTCTCACATCAAATGTAACCAACTCTTCAACACTAAATTGTTCAGATTATTCTTGTGTTTTAGCGCAATGTTGGAACACATCTACCCATACCCTGGCAGTGATTTTACAAGTACCAAGATATCTGCCTGTTCCAGTGGATATCAGTTCCCTCTCTGATACTCTCTTAATAGTCAAAAAAGAGAGTTTGGTATAACAGCTGCAATTATTACAGTAATAGTTGCAGCAGCAGCTGCTGCTGCAACTGCTGCTGCTGCCCTTGCCACTACAGTTCCTACAGCTCATGCTTTAAATACACTCTCTTCTGCTACTTCAGAAGCATTACTTACTCAAGATCAGATAAGTACCCACTTATGTAGAGGAATTCTGTTATTAAACCAAAAGATAGATCTACTCCAAGAACAATAAGATATTGTAGAACAAATCATTTCTATGGGGTGCTCTTATCTTTCTATTGCCCTCTGTATTACTGCAGCTCCTTTTAACAATTTATCTGTTGCTGCTAATATTTCTAAACAGCTATCTTCTCTATTATTGGGTACTTGGACTCATAAATTTGACAATTTAACCACACAATTACAACACCAAATCACCAATTAACTACAATTAATTGCACTAAAGTAGACATCCCAACCCTGGCATTTACTGTTCATACACTATCCAACCAGGTTCTAGGATGGGTCCAACAAAATTGGCTACAGACTGCTATCTTAGGAGTGATATTTTTAATAGCAAGCATTTGGATTTACAACAAAATTAGACAAACCCGCCAATTACAAAGACGTCAAACTACTGTGATTAAACAGGCATTTGCAGCTCTAACTACAGAAAATACCCCCCACATATGGCTTAATATGCTGGATCAGTAGTCAAAGATGGGTAAGATTCACGGGAATGCATACCAACCTAAGACAGGGTCCTGACGCCTGGAAGTCAGGATTCCGATGACGGGTAAGGATGCTGTTCGCCATGAACAACCCAAGACAGACACGATCCCAAGCCATGTAATTAAATAAATAAAGGGGAGATGTTGGGGGCGTTTGCCAGCACCCCCCCCCAACATTACTCTCTCCAAGATGGCACCTGGCATGGTGCCACAATGAGTCTGCAGCACAATGCTAATAAACAGGAAGCACGTCTGATTGGCAGTTGATTCCTTTCCTGGTCTGTGCTGAGCTCGTGACCAGTGCATGCACCCATCTCCTTAGCCTGGAGCCCATGCATCTTTCACATGAACACTCACGTGCACTTACTCTGATTGGCTTCTGCTTTGCTTCTGCTTATCAGTTTGTTTTACTAAAAAGATATATATGAAAGTGAACAAAGAATAGAGAGACCCTTATTATGTGTGTGTGTGTGTGTGTGTGTGTGTGTGTGTGTGTGTGTGTGTGTATGTGTGTTCATCACTGCTGGACGACGATAGAAGATGAGGAGCAGACCTGGTAGGTCAGACCAGTTTATCCATTAGAAGGGTTGTGGGGTACAGTTTGGGGTGGCATCTTTTTTCCCTCCAGGGCCAGTGCTTGATGCTTTCTATTGGATTAGCAGCTCCTGGTCTGTACCAACATCTGTGTCCTTGGACAGTTTCTCTCTAGGCTTCTTGTGCTCACTCTGCAAACATTTTCTCTAAATCAAATGAGTTTCTATGCCTCTATTCTCTCTTCCTGCCAACAGTGCCACAGTCACAAAAAAGCGCCCAAATGGAGATTTCATAAAATCAGTTCAAAATGATTCTATATAGACTAGAAAGAGAGGCCCCAAATGGGCACAAGGAGAGACCCAAGGGAAATTAACAGGGAAGAGGGAGGGCTGTGTGCTCATTGGGAAGGATTTTCTAGGGTCAGACTTTGGGATCAGAGTCACAAAATTCATCTTATCAGAAGGTGATGTAATCATCACTATCTATGAGGGTCAGAAAGTCCAGAGACAAAACTGAAATTTGAAGCTACAGTGATGATCTTTAACTGTCCCTCATCTTGGGCCAGAAGCCCTGGGCTAGGCTTTTGGAACTGTATCCAGTGACTGCAGGAGAGAACTCTAGTTCCACCACCTGGACAAATTCTGTCCTTGGCCCAGGACAGAGTGGGACCCTGGGTTTCTCATAGCAGCCCCAAATCAGACATTTCTAAACCCAGGGAAAACGTGGTCAGAAATAGAACTGGAGCCAGGCTTTTCAGACCTCTGACTGCAGACAGTGGAGGCAGAGGTCATTAGGCCCAAGGAACTTTACACTGGGGGACACAGTCCTGAAGACTTCACACCCTCTCTAAGTCCTTAGTAGGAAAAAGAGCTGGGCCTGCTTCTACCCCAGGCCATTATGACATCACAAACTTTATGAGAGTTAAGGAGAGAGGATGGGAAGGGCCCCACACTCTGCTGGACACTGTTCCCAGACTACCATATGGAGAGGACACTAGGGAGCAGAGGAGATGGGGAAGATCCCATGAGGTCACAAATCAGCACGAAGGTCACATCAGATGAGGAGACAACTGGAGAAGACTGAGTGCTACATTTATGTGAGAACTAGGGACATAAACTCTTTTGTTAGTCAGGTTTCCAGACCAGCAGTTCTTTCTCTTGTGCCCTGTCTTTGAGCACTCCTAACCTAGGGGTTCTTAGTCTTCTCTTGTTACTGTGTTTAAACTCCTCTCACAAACCATTGTTCAGGATCTCCTGTGTCCTCTGGGACAGGAAACCTGTTTCACCAGTGTTCAGGCATTTCAGTTTTCTGTCCTTAATCTCCATTCCTAACCATTGCTCATGGCATTCTGTGTCATGTGGTTGAGCACAACCTCTCCTACTGATGCTCAGTCCCCTCTGGTTTTGTGGGTCCATACCCTTCATCTCCCAGTGCTCACTCTCCAATGAGCCCCAGGCAAACTAATTCCCTTAGTGAGCTCTCTGGATGAACCCCTTCTCTCCTAATGTTAGTACACCATCTCGGGCCTTATCTGCATGTCCAGGACAACAGGAGTGTGGAAATGTGGAGAGATGTGGATACTTGCTTTTTCCGAGAACTCAATAGCCCTTTGGTGCTGCCATGCAGACAGGCTCCTCATCAATCTTCATTAATGCCTGAAAATTCTAGGCAATTTTAATGAATGACAATTCCCACAACACTGAGGACCTCTTTCCACCATTCATAATCCACAATTCTCACACTGTTGTTCAAGTGGCTGAGTGCTTATGAGTGATGCAGCATTGACAGTATTTCTGTCATCTATCTGAGAAGTGGATGGAAAGCATATATTGAAGTATTTTCAGGATCTTCTCTGATATGTTAGTGGTTCAAGATCTTCTCTGATATGATACTGGCTGCTCTCTTTTGACACAAGTAAAGTCTTCCTAGGACATCTGGGTCAGGCAAAATGCACACCTTCAAGGGACAGTGTGAAGTGTGACCAAGGATAATTTCTCATCATCACAGATGATTTCAGATCTTTTACATTGCACCATTTCTACCTTCCCTCAAAATACTGAGACATTGGCCTGAAGGACACTTTTGAAAAGGCTCTCAAAACTCTGACACCTGTAGGAGAGAAATTTTCTCACAAATGATTTCTGTCTCCTATGGATCCTGTGGTCTAGGAATTTGCTTCAGTCTTCTCTAGGTTCTGCACTAAAACTATTTGCAACCACCATTTTTCAGTGCCCCTCTCCCACCAGTGCTCCATCTTCTCTATGTCCTGCCCTAAATCTCACATCTCCCACCATTGCACAGGGTCCTGAGCCTTTGTGTGAGCACCCCTCTCCCACCAGTGCTCAGTCCCCTCTGGGTTTATGAGTGCACTATCTTCAATACCTGTGCTCCCTCCCCAATGAGACTTAGGCAACCTGTTTCCTTACTGAAAATATGGGTGAGCCCCTTTCCTGGTAATGTCAGTACAGCATGTCCAGTCTTATCTGGGTGTCCAGTACAAAATCACTATGGAAAATTGCAGAGATGTGGATACTTACTTTTTCCACTTTTTTACTTACTTTGGAACTGCCATGCAGAGAGACTCCTCAACAATGCCTGAAAAATCAAGGACAATTTTAAAGGATATCAATTCATACAGCACTCAGGACATAATTACACTATGAATCCTCTACGATTTCCTCACAATTTCTCCAGTGGCTGAGTTTTTATGAAGCATGCCCAGGCTATTTGACATGTTTCAGAACAGTGAATGTAAACCATATAATTAAGTGTATTTAAAGTCATCTCTCCTATATTTCTGGCTTCTCTTTTGAGAAGAGAGGAAACCTCATAGGACCTCTGGATCAGACTCAATGTATTCCTTCAAAGGACAGTGTGAATTATGGCCACAGATAATTTTCCATCATGTTGCAGGAGTTCTTCAGGTTTTGAAACATCACCACTGTCCCACCACAGCTGAAGTAACAGAACTTTTCTCCTGAAAGGGTACAAGGGTTGTGATTCATTTTGATGAGAAATCCTCATCCAACACAGTTGGTCTCCTCTGGCTCCTACCTCATCTAACTTTTCTTAGGCTTCTGTGTGTTCTGCCCTAAATCTCCACTCCAAAACCATTGCTCAGGGTCGTCTGTGTCTTCTAAGTGAGCATACCTCTCCCAAGAGTGTTCTGTCTTCTCTGGTTCCTACCCTACATCTCCCCTCACCTATCATGACTCAGGGTACTCTGAATACTGAGGATGAGTGCCCTCAACCACTAGTGCTCAGACTCCACTGGCTCCCCTTGGTGATAACACCTCTCCTAACATTGCACATAATTCTTCATTTGAGATACCAAGTTCTTCTAACTTGTCCTTACTCATTCTCCGCTGGGTTCTTTTAGTGTGGTTCCCTAACCTGAGAGTTCTCAGTCTTCTCTCTGTCCTTTTTCAGGTTCCCCAAGGAAATCCTTATTCAGACTCCTCTGAGACCTGTGGGTAAGCTCCCCTCTCTGACAGTGCTCAGTCTTGCTGGGTCTTGTCCTTAATCTTCCTTCTGACACCAATGCTGAGTGTCTTCTGTGTCCTGTGGATGAGTACCTAATTACCACCAGTGCTCATTCCCCTCTGGGTATTGTGGGTGGACACACTTCACCTGCAAGTGCTCCATTTCCAATGAGACCTAAGCTACTTAGTGAAATCTTTGGGTGAGCTCCCTTCCTTCTAATGTCTGTACACCATCTCTGGCCTTACCTGCATATCCAGGCCATAGTATCTGTGGAAACTTGGAGAAATGTGGTTACTTCCTCCTTTCAATATGCTCTAGGATTTTGGTGACTCCATGCAGACAGGATTCTTGGTAAACCTTGAAAACACAAGATAAATTTTATGGATGTCAATTCCAATAGCAATGAGGACCTCATTCCACAAACTCTGCACCTTTGCTCAAGGGGCTGAGCTTTGATGAGTGATATAACATGTCCGGTATTTCTAAAATTCCTCTGAGCAGTGTATGGAAATAATAAATTTTAGTATTTTCAGGATCTTCTCAGATTGGTCACTGGCTGCTCTCTTTAAACAAGTCATGAAACTTCTAGGAATGCAGAATCAGGCACAATGTACACATTCAAATGACAGTGTAAAATTTAGTCATGGACAACTGTCCATCATATGGGAGACTTCTTCATGAAATAGAATTAATCACACCATACCTGAGGTCAGTCACTTTAGTCCAATGGATACTATTGGAAAGGTTAAAAAAAATCTGAGACCTATATGTGAGAAGTCATCTCCCAAAAGAGCTATATCTCCTATGGATCCTGGAGTCAAGGACTTCTCATCTATATTTGCTCTGTCTTCTCTGTGTTCTGCCCTAAATCTCCTCTTAATCATCATTGCTCAGGGTTTTCTGAGTCCTCTGGTTCAGCACCACTCTCCCACCAGTGCTCAGTGTTCTCTGAGTCCTGCACTAAATCTCTCCACATCTACTTTGCTCAGGATACTTTGTGTCCTGTGTGGGATCTTCCTCATCCACTAGTGCTCTGATTCCACTGGAACCCCTTGGTGATAGACCCTCTCCTAACATGGCACAGCCTTCTCTGTTTCAGTTGGTATATTTATCTGACCTGATCTTACTCAGCCTCCTTTAGGTCCTGTGGGTGAATGTCCTTCAGCTAAAATGCTCAGGGTCCTTTGTTTTGGTCTCAGTTCACTAAACATTCTGTGCTCATTTCTTTCTGGGTCCTTTTGGTGAGTTCCCCTTAGCTTACATTCCTCAATCTTCTCTCTGTCCTCTTTCAGGTTCCCCATGCAATACTTGCTCAGACTAAACTGGTCCTGTGGATGAGTGCCCCTCACCAGACCATGCTCAGTCTTCTTTGTGTACTGTCCTTAATGTCCCTTTATATCCATTGCTCATAGTCATCTCAGTCCTGTGGTTATTGCCCATCACACACAGGTGCTCAGTTTTCCATGAATATTGATTTGGAGTAACCCTTATCCTCTAGGACCCTGTCCGCTATGTGTCCTCTGGGATTGAGCCTAATCCAGGAGCAATCAGTATACTCTGGGACCTCTAGGTGATCGCCCTCATGCAGCAGTGGTCATTATCCTCTGAACCATATGCTATGTTCCCCTAGTCAATCTTTTCTTAGCCTCATTTGTGTCCTGTGTGTGAGCATATATAGTCTAAGTGCTCAGCCTTCTTTGGGTTCTGTCTCAACCTCACCTACTGTACTATTGCTCAGGGTTTTCTGAGTCCTGTGATGAGTGCCTGTCATGCACAGTTGCTAATTTTCCCTGAATACTATTACCATGCACCACCTACACTTCTGTTCTCAGTCTTATATTCATTCTCTTGTCCACCATTACTCAGACTCCTCTGGGTCCTCTGCATTTGAACACTTCACCCACCATTGCTCAGTCTCCTCTGCATCTATGGGTGAGTGCACTCTACCTTAGAGTTCAGCCTTCTCCCTGTCCTGTGCACAGTTATAATTTTTCTTTATTGCAAATGGTCCATGAATATTACCACTAATGAATATGACCATCTCTCAGTGTTACTTTAAGGAAATATGGTGTCTTCCTCCAGTTCCCTAGGAACCATCTGTCTTTGTGGGTGATGGGAGTCTTTCTCGTCTTGCCATTCCCTGGTTGAGTTGGTTGGGGGAATCGTTCTGGGCTCCTGTTGAAGTTCAGTGCTGCATCCTCCACGCATGGTGCAGAAGTACTTCTGAACTCATGCTGGCCTTCACGACCCAGCTTGTAGGACTTCATGTGGATGTTGACTGCCCTGAATGAACTGTTGTGTCCTCTCACTTAGTGGGTAACCTGAGTCTGCTGACACGCTTTTTGAAGGGCATATTTTCTATCAGTGCCAGAGCTACCTGTGCTGAGTTTCAGAAGCCCTTAGGCAGAGATTTCCTGAACCCACTCCTGGGTCTCCCTCAGCACAGGCTGCCTCCTTCCCAGAGCCCTCCCTGGAAAAGGCAGGGAGCAGGGGCTTAGTCCTCCTCCCAGGACCTCTTGTGATCCTTTCAGTTCTCTGATTTATGCTGATGAGAGTCACTGTCCTACTCATGGTCTGCCTCCTCATTCACCTGGACTCTTTCCCAGATTGGTCAGCTGCTCTCTGCAAAATGAGTTCACTGTGAGTTCTTCTGAATGGTTAGTTCCAGAGTTTTGGGGTTATTCCCATCTTGTTCTGCTCTGGACCCAGTTGCAGGAGAAGAATTGAGGAAAGCTACAGAAGAACAGGCTGAGCAATATATGGGGAATATTTGTGAGTGGGCTGGGTGGAGGCCCTGCCTAGGTCCTGGGCCTCTCCCTGTGATACTCATGCCCCATCACCATTATGGGATTTCAGATGCCCCCAGGGGTACTCACCTGCACCTACTTGGGTTACCAGTTGATGTCAGTCACTAGGCTCGCTGAGAGCAGTTGTGAGTTCTTTATTAACTTCTCTGGTGCAGAGGATATGTGATCTGTGCTTCACTATTAATCTTAAGACACCATCTCTTGATGGTGAATACAACAGATCAAGTGGTTCTCACAATCCTGCTTCCCTGTTGCCTGAACTCCTGAGTCTATAGTCAGCTGAAGGTGACCATGAACACACCAGGGACGAGGTCAGGTTCCTAGGAATTGTTCACTGCTTTCTATTCACAGGGACTTCCCACAGGCACTCACTGACTGACAGGTGAGTACAGTTCTGCCAAGAATGTTGGTGGATAATGTCATTTATAAATAACAAACCAAATCCAAGGAACATTTGTTATCCTTGGCTCCTTTTTGCAGGAAAAGTGGATGTTCCTGGTAGAATGAATGCTAGATTTGAATGCAGGAAACAAGTCCCATACATTTCTGTAGCTCTTAATGATGGAATGGCTATATAGATTATTATTCCTGCATTATTAGCCTTTGCTTCTATGCTGTATTAAATCGACACAATGCACCAAATACACCAGACCAGAACACGCAGGGACTGCTGATTTCTGTGTTGTAAATGTCTCATGAGACCTAGGCTGTTCATGGCCAGAAAGGGACGTGAAAGAGAGCAGTGCCATGTTTGCTTGTGAACATGATTCAAGTGAGTCCTGATTAGGGATGATAGAAAGACTGGATGCCTGTGAATGTGACTCAGATGAGTCTTCACCATGGGTGATAGCAAGACTAGATTTCTGTGAATGTGATTCAGAAGAGTCCAGATCTTTGATGATAGCAAGACTTTTATTTTTAAATATAACTTAGGTGAGTCCTGAGCAGATTTCATAGCAAGACTTAGTGCCTGTGAATGTGAGCCAGGTGAGTCCTGAGAAGGAGTCATAGCAAGACTAAGTGCCTGTGAACATGACTAAGGTGAGTCCTGAGCAGATTTGATAGCAAGACCGGGTGTCTGTGAAAGTGAATAAAGTGAGTCCTGGGCAGGTTTGATAGCAAGACTGAATGCCTGTGAATGTGACACAGGTGAGTCCTGAGCAGGGGTGATAGCAAGACTGGGTGCAGAGATGCTCAGGTTGCAGGTGGGATAAAAGCAGTCCAGGGGTGCCTCATTCAGTTCCACACTATGGAACTCAGGGTCGACTGGCCAGTCAAAAGCCCAGCCCTGCTCATAGTAAGTCCTGGCTTCTGCACAGAGGTTCCCAGGCACACATGGTGCCAAGAGAGGTACAGCAGAAATGGGAGGGTTTGGGTCAAAGCTGGCTCTGTCCACATCCCAAATGTGAAAGTGCCTCAAGTCACTACCTTTCCTGCTCCCCTCCAGGTTCCAGGGCTGATGGTTTCCCCATGCACCTCCCACTCTCTGTCCCCACCCATTTCTCTTCCTCTGTGCCCTCACTGGTGCATCTCTGTTGAGGAGCCCATACCCCTGGGTGGAGGTGGATTTTGGCTCTGCTTGCCTCCTCTGGAACTGAAATCACAGCTTGAAGATATTACACTTGCTTCCATAAAATTCACAGGGACTTTTAGAAGAAAGAGAATCCACTGAATGCTGAGAGAGAGGTCATAGGCATCCTTTCTTGTGAGGGCTAAGGACACGGCCCTCTACAACATAAATGAAAGCAAAAGCAGAATATCCAATCCCTCGGGGTGGTAGAAGACATTTCTTAAAATGAAAATACAAAGTACTAGTGAATAGGAGATGAAATGGATGTTTCCACACATACCACAAGTCCTATTAAACCAGTGAGAAGAACTCAAAAGCTCGCTGGAAATGGGACAAGCACAAGCACCAGACCCAAGCTTGCCTTCCTGTGGTCACTAATGCAGAGGGAACAATCAGAGGAAGCTCTGCTGATGGAACATGTCTAGAAATTGTGAAACACTTGAAAAGGAAGGAAGAGTTGTTCATGCAGTAAGCAGGAGTGACCCATGAACCGTGCAGGACAATGTCATGTTGAAATTGTTTTTCAGACCAGAGAGAAAGTGCTCCAGTGGTGAAGAATAAAAGTGAAGCAGCAGAGGAGCTGGACACAGTGCAGGGCCACAGTGCAGCTGTAGAGAACTCCTCAAGAGTGGGAACAGATACAGTGGAATGAACTCAGAAGAGGCGCCCTGGCTCTTTACTGTTTGACCATGGGGTTGTGTGCATTTGTGCACAGGTAAGTGGTTGTGGAAGACTGCGGTATGCTTAAACTTGATCTCCAGGAAACGTCTGTGTGATTTATTATAGACAGCACTCCTCCCACATGGGACTCTGTTCTGACTGCTTCCCTCTTCCTGCAGAGTCCTGCACTGCTGCTTGCCAGTACCTGTAGCACTCTTGCAGCGTCCTGCAGCTTTCTCGCATGGCCCCATTTCTCAGTCCATCCCAGACCAGTACTGCATGCCAACCCCAAAAGGGCTGTTGCACAAAGCTGGCACCATCACTCTCCAGACTAGACTGGACCCTTTCTGAACTTCTGGACTGGATCCCTCCACAGGACCTGTACAAACAGCTGACTGAGTCACATTTTTCCTCCTTCTGGAGTCTCCAGGAGAAGATAAGCTGTGGAAGTTGTGTAGAGAGTCAGAGAAAGCAAGTAAACAGCACATGGGGTGTGGGGCCAGGAGCAAAGGGTGCTGGGAGGGGGGCTTCTATGTGGGCTCCCACCTGAAGGCATGAGGGCAGAAGGGACCTCTGGCTCCATCCTGCTGGGGAGCCTGAAGGGTAGAGTTTACATTGCTGAGAGCATCTTTTCTGCCCTGAGACCTGTAGGATACTGCACACACTTGGAATTATGGGCCCTCTGTCCAAAATCTGGAAGGGAGTAGTGATCACCTCAGCTTCCAAATGGCAGAGAAGGCACAGGGTTTGATGTCCCCTGGCCATTGGTACTGAGGCAAAGAGGAGCAGAATGGGTGCCAGAATCCTGGACCTTCTGTCTGGTGCCCAAATCTGCCTGGTTCAGCAAACACCTTCCAGGAGAAGATGCAGATGGGAGCAGGTCAATGAGAGGACATATCCTGTTCTGTGGCCTGTAATGCTGTTCTGCCTGGGTTTTCCAGTGAAATGACAGTCACTGTTTGCCAAGCAGTTGTCCCCAGGAGAGTCCCACAGTGTGGTGAACTCATTCATAGACTTGGAAGTTCCTAGTTTTAAGTCCAGGAACAGAGATAAGCCTTTGTGAACAGAGGAGATGAGGCATAAGGCCAGGGGTTAGTTCCCAGAACTCATTGAGGGCTTAGCCCAGTCATGACAAGATGAGGTGAAGGCCAAGATAAGGTCCAGGGCAACCCCATCTAGGTACACCCAGTGAGCTCAGATAACAGCTTTGTCAGGTACAGGGCTAGGCATGTGAGCCAGGGCAAGGCTGGTGCTGCTGGGCACTCACATTGCTCACAGATCTGGGATCATCCTGGGCCTTGAGGCTGGCTCTTGGCACATCTGTCTATGGATGTTTAAAAACATACATGCATTTGTTCATCTGCCTGTGGAAACCAGGGTCTCTCTCCCAGGTTTTTTTTTTTTTTTTTATTTAAACACAGGATCTCACTAAAAGATTGAGGCAGGCATCAAATGTGGGATCCTGGAGTCTCAGACTGCTAGGAACTGGCATTCCAGGATTGGCCACTCCACCAGGCTCTGTGGATTTTGTAACCCATGACCACACTCAAGGGAAGACTGTGGGGTGAGGTCTAAGGTCTCCTTTGTAGTGACCTTCTGACAGGTTCTGGATCTCTTGAGTCTCTGGAGGACACTGGGGCCTTTGGGTGTGAATGTGGCTGCAGATTGTGCTTCTGACCAGGTCTGAGACAGTGTGTCCAGTCAATAAGTGAAATGGACAGAATTATGGGGACTGTAACAGGAGAAGGATAAATGAACCTGGTAGTTTGAGGAATGACCCTGGCCTGAGGCACGTCTGCACCTGTAGGGAGGAAGGGGTTACAGTGAAAAGTCAATAGAAGTATATGCATCCTCCAGGTTCAAAACAGCATGAGCTCTTCTGGAAAACACAAACAGCAGTTGTACTTGGCCCTCCCTGACAATAGCCTGACTCAGCAATGTTGAGTGGGGAGGTCAGGTCCTCATCCAACCAATCAGAGGTGGAATGGATGATCTGCCATGTGCCTGTCTGCTCAGCATTGGCAGTAGAATGTGCAAGGCTTTGCTTCTTCCTCTGCTGTCTGTCTCCCTAATCTCAGACAACAGAGGTTCCATGGCTCAGGGTGAAGGTCACAGGTAGGCACCATGCAGGTAATTTATTTCTCCTGCTCTTGTCTTCTCTAACATACCCAAGGCTTCCACACCAATGGGTACTGTTTTGTAACATAATTAAGAAAGAAATTACTTACAGGTAGAATGCATTCCAATGGCTCTGGATGTGAGGTAGCAGCCAGGGTCACCTTGTCACTGTGCTGGTGCCTCATTAAACCCACAGGTGGGTCACCAGGGAACCTTCCCCCATCACAGAGAAAATCTCATCTGGCACTGCAGGAGTCACATGATTAAAGGAGTAGATGAGGAAGAGGAGATGGGGAGTTCTCAGCTCTACCTTTAGAAAAATGGTATGACTTTTGGGAATGCACCCAGGTTCATGTAACTCAGGGGTGGATGAGGAGACAGTGGGGCTCATATAGCAAAGCTCTGGATGCACATGAGGTCAGGAGGATCGAGAGGGAGACAAGAGGTAGTTCTAAGCACTTGCTGTGAGCACCCATGTCCTCACAGTCATCCCAGGGACCTTCATGCAGGATACCCAAAAAGCCCTAGGAGAAGGAGAGTCCCATAAGGTGAAAGGAGATCCTGGGATCTTGGACAGGGCAGAGACTGCAGCCAGGGAACCTGGAGTCTGGGATGGGAGGAAGGGTAGGGGCTGACCAGGACCATTCTCAACTGCCACCTCACCCACCTGGTGCTGCACCTGGTGAACCCCAGGTTTCAGGACTTCAGGTGAATCTCAGCTGAGTAACCATTCTCTCTGACTCTGTCTTGTTGCTCACATTGACTAAATGTGTCTTTCCATTGACTCCTAGAATCTGGTATTTCCCCTCTGAGCAGGGACCCAATCAAACCAAAAGGCAGGGTATGTCCATCCCAGCGACACAGGCCCAGATCATTTGGAACACAATCAGCAATGTTCTTTGAAATAGTTGCTCAGAAGACAGGAATCGTCAGAGTGAGGCTGGCCAGGTGCCAACCCTACCAAACCAGATGCTGCCCAGGCTTCTCAACAGTTTCCCCCATTGTCCACTAGGGGCTCTGGTGGGTGACATGGCATGCTAGCTCTTCCCTGTCACAAGCTGTGGGTGCCCTTGAGGCGATCTCCACACCAACCCCAATTATGACAGGGAGATATACACCTCTCAAGACTGCATGAAGAACTAGATGAGGGATTGTGACAGGGTCTGATAAACATGAGAATTTCAAAGAAGTTTCAAATTGCTTTTCCTTTAGTGCCTGTTTTTTTCTACCAGCATCACAGCTCATAGCAGGCAGTCATCTCATGCCCAGGATGGGTGTTTGGGAAAACCATAGCCTGGCCCAGGAATGAAGGCAGGACTGGGAACACTGATTGCATTCCTTACAGGGGCCAGGCTCTTCTCCTGTCTCCTGTCTCAATGTCTATGGATGGCAATGCTGCCTTGGATGGTGTTTGTAGATCAGCTTCTTCCTCTCTTTGGCCAAATTGTGATTGAATTTATTTTTTCTCTTATTTCTGATGCTGGTGAAGGCCTTGGCCTGTCACTAGGGACTCCAGATTCTTGGTCCCAGGAAGACAAAAGGTTGTCCTTGGTGCCTGCTCCCCTATGGACACTCCCAAAGGTACCCAAGCTGCAGACCCTTGGCCCCTCACTAAGGCACTGTCCATGTCCCCTGCACAGTGATGATCATAAGCAGCCTGTGCCTGGGGTGTCCCAGTTGCCAGAGTCTCCTCATTCCTCTCCTAGACATCCCCACACTACTTCCCTTTTCCTCTGTGCCATGTCCCAGAGCAAGTCCTGCTAAGGACATGGAGTCCCCACCTGCCCAGTCTCCCCAAGTTGCTCTTGAGCTTCAGGAAAGGTTGCTGGGCACAGTTATACTGGAGAGTGATTCAAGAGGGAAGGGGTAGTGAGTGTGGAGGCCCACCCCATGCTTAATCTCCCCTTCCTAGTTCTGCACTGTGGGTGCTGCAGATGTAGCCCATCCCAGGGGAGAAATGGAAGGACTTGAGGCAGAATCCTGAGGCAGGAATTCACTGAACCTGGCCAGCAGATGGATGGGCCATGTGGTTTAGTGTTAGAGAGAGCCTGAGGTTCCAGGAAATGGAAACACTGAGCTTTTGGTTGTGGCATCTTTCATGTGAATGCCCAGTTGTAATCTGGACTGAGTGACATCACCTGGGCAGGGCCCTTGGCCCTCAGAGTATCATTGGAGGCCACTGTCAGGGAGGGGCTTAGTAGGGCAAGGAGGGGAGCCCCATGGGAGTCAAAACACTCTCCAGAGCTCAAGTCCACCCACGGCCTCCCAACAGCAAAGAAACCTGATCAGCACCAGAGAACACAGGACACAAGGTGCACACCTTTCCCAACACTCATTATGTGATGAGCCATGAAACTCTCCAGTAAAGGCCAAGAACATTTTGGGTGTGTAGAGTGAAGAGGGTGTACATCATGTGTGTAAAGTGCGTGAGTGGGTGTGCTTGTGGTGTGTTTATTGTGTGTGTGGACACATGGATGCTGTGCATGTTATGTGCCATTTGTGTGTGATATGTGTTTCCTCTGTGAGAATTTTAATGTGTTGAAAGCCTGTGTGTGATGTGTAAGAGGTGTGTTTGCATGTAGTGAGTGCAGAGTGTTGTGTTGTGAGTGCATTGAGTGATATGTAAGGAAATGTGTGTGCATGTGGGAGGTGCTGCTTCATTTGTGTATTTTGTGATGTGTAAGGCATGTGTGTGCACCTGGTGTGTGCTGTGTGTTTTGATGTGTACTATGTGATGTGCAAGGAAATTTGTGTGCATTTGCTGTGTGTGTTGCATTCTGTGTGTTATGTGATGTGAAAGAAGGTTGTTTACATGTGGTTTGTGCTGTGCATTGCATTGGTGTGCGGTGCGATTTTGTTTGGAGGTGTGCGTGCACATTGTGTGCATTGTGTGTTGCATTAGGAGTTTGCTGTGTGATGTAGAAGGATGTGTTTAGACCACTAGGATGTGCTGTGTGTTGCATTTTGTGTGTTTTATGATGTGTAAGGAGGTATGTGTGTATATGAAGTAGTTTGTTGTATAATGCTTGTGTAGTGTAATGTGTAAGAAAGTGTGTATGAATGTGTGTGTTGTGTGTCACACTGGTTGATGTGAAAGGAGGTGTATATATATGGTATGTGCTGTGTTGTGTTGTGTCTGTTGTGTGATATGTAAGGACGTGTTTGTATGTGGTATGTGCTGTGCTGTGTGTGTTTTGTGATGTGAAAGCAGGTGGTGTGTGCTGTACTGTGTGTTGCACTATGTATGTTATGTGGTGTGTAAGAAGGTGTGTGTGCATATGGTGTGTGCTCTGTATTTTGTCCCTCATTTCCAGGAGACTGAGTCTTGCAGAGTTAGGCCCTCAGGAGAACCCAGTGCTGGTGCCCTCTGGTGGACAGGGGCAGTTTTGGCAACAACACAACCCCTGTGTGCACAGGACTGCTTGGGGCAGACAAGGAAGCCCAGAGCCTGACATAAATGTCAAGGACCTAGAATCCTCCACATATTTTCAGTATTCCGATGGCAGTGGGCTGGAGGTGTTGGTGTCTAGCAGAAGCCTGTCTATGTGGACCCAGTGGAGGACAGGCTGGAAGCACCCTGCCCTCCCTGTGGCAGCCCAAGTAAAGCCACCCAGAACTGCACCCATGCCACCCTCTGGGACTCCAGTAGCTGGATCATGTGAAACTGGGAATCCACAGGGGTGAGGCGTGAGGGGTGAGGGATGAGGAACAGGTTGTGCACTCAGTGGCTATGCTTGTCATGTGTACATTCTGAGGCTGTGGCCACAAGTGCCCAAGCACAGGAGAGAAGGCTGGAGTAGGAAGCCAGGGAAGTATCCACTGGCCAGTGGCTCTGACAGATGCCCTCCACAGACAAGGGACCCCTCTCCAAACCCTCCCTCTTTCATTCCACCAGTAAAACCTCCCAGCTATGATGGAGGGCAGCCCTGGTCCAGGACCCAGGAGGTCATCCCTGGGGCCTGCCCGCCTGGAAGCCTCCTCCTCAGCATCTGGGATGACACCTGCTCTAGGGAAATTTCCTGATCAGGAAAAGGCTAGAGGTTGCATTCTTTGGGCTGCTGGACCAGGGTGCTCTCTAATGAAAGGAATGCCTTCCTTCTCAATGTTTACATTGGTGTTCCCTGGGCAACCCAGAACACTTACATGCTAGGATTCCTATGGGGTTCTACAAGGATGAGGATTCCCCCATTGACACCCCAACAGGTGCCCACCTGCTCTGCATCCTCCTCTGTGCCCTTTTTTGCTGTCCCTAAGGCCTTTAGTCTTCCAGTGGCCTTGGCAGCAAGGGTGCCATGGCTGATGACAGAGGCCTTGCCACTGCCCAGGAAAGAGGCTGAGCCCCCTTCAAGGTGGCAGGGTGGGGGCTGACCCAGAGAGCAGGGCATCCACCAGGGCATCTGAGGCATGGCAAGGACAGCAGGAGAGTCATAGCCCTGACCACACCTCAACGGCCTTCATCATGCAGCTTAAATCCACTCACCCCTGAATAGGTGGCATTGGGCTTAGCTCCAGCATGAAGCAGGGGCAACACACAGATGACCCTGTGCTGCCTTGTAGATAGGGCTCTGGACATAGTGGGCCTCAGGGAGACCTAGAAATTTTCTCAGCATGAGTGTGCCTTATGCAGCACCAGGAGTGAATCCCAGCAGAAGGAGGGCAGAGTGAACAGAGGATAGCTGTTCAAGACCAGTCCTTGATGATTCTCCTGGGAAGAGAAGAAATGTAGGAGGTGGTGCCTAGTGGGGGTTTAGGGGCCTAGTGGGGTTTCAGGGTCTTGAGATATGCCTCTAACGAGGACTCTGGAACCTGGGCTCATTCTGTTTCTCTCTTGAAATCCAGAGATGAGATGAGGCATTTGCCCTGTCACACACTTCTCCATCAAGTGCAGCCTCATGCCAGGACCCAAGAAACCCTGGAATGAGGTTTTTAAACCTCAGAGTCAAAACAAACTCTTCTTCCTGCAAGCCTCTGGCATTTTGGTACAGCTGGCTCTCTCCCTTCGTAGTAGCTTCCTCTTCCCAGCACTTGCTGACCGAGGCAAAGAACCAGGAATCAGGAAAGGTCCTGGGGTACACTATAAAGTGGTTCATGCCCAATCTCTCAATCAATAGGAGAGAGGAGGATACTCACTGACACACTCCCCAAAAGCAGATCACTCAGCAGAACTGAGCAGAATGTGGATAGGCCCTCAATGTGGTTGCACAAAACTGAACCCACTCAAATTCAGAGCAGTGCCCCCCCCCAATTCTACTCATTAAAGTTTCCAGATTGGGTAAAAATTGGGCTGGTTCTAGATCCTGATAAGGGGTTGCCAGGCAGGGGAGTCACAGGCAATTCAGAAGAGTGTTGCAGGATGTATCCTGGTGAAGATCCAGGGTGTATTTAATGGAGGTCTTTCCTGTTTCCCATTCTTGTTACTCTTTTCTTCCCAGTTGTGAGAAGCAGAAACCACTGCAGTACCAGAGCATTCAGAGAAATATCCAAAGATAAGGGAAGCTGGGCTCTGACCTCAGAGGTACTGGGAGCTTGGGCAGACACCTGGGAGTTGGGGCTTATTCTGGTGGAAGGCATGAACCTCTTGTGGAGGAGCCCCTGTAGCAGAGCAGGACATTGGCCTGGTCAGAGTTTCTCTGCAGCAGAGCCAGGAGGGTGAAGGCAGGACAGAGGGCAAGTGGCTGGAGCCTTGGCCATGGCAGCAAGAAGAAGTGCTAGACAGGAGGGAGGCCACATGTGTTAGGAACTTCCACCAATGGCAGCTTATGGGACTGGGGTATCAGAGGGCTGCTGCTGAGTCCAAGTCCACAAGTAAGTGAGGGGACATGGAGAATGGGAGGCTTGTAACAGGAGAAAGTCACCATTTGGTAGAGTTGATGGGGCCACAAGCAAGAGGGGAGGATCCCAAGATAGCTTGGGAGGACCTGGAGGACAAGAGGCAGATGGAAGGCCCTGATGGGAAAGGAAGGCAGTTCTCTGGGGGCAGTAGAACCCATCCATGAGGAAGCATGGAAAGAGAGACGGAGAGGTAGAGAAGAGGGAATAATTCAGGCAGGGGTGGGGAAAGAGGGAGAGCCTCCATGGGCAGATCTCTTCATCCAGGAACAGTGCCCATGTCCTGGCCTTGAGCCAGTCATGCTCCTTGCAGGATGTCTTCTTCTCCAGACTTCCTTGCCTCTTATATGATGTTACGCTTCCACTTCCCAGGTGAGACACCACAGGCTGCAAGCACTTGGGAGCAGGTGGCTCTCCAGGGGGATACCATGGGAGGCCCACAGTCTGTGTTCCTGACATCTGGGTTGTCCTCCTCCAGGAGGTAGGACTGGACTGTGGAGGGTTGGTAGAGGGCCTGTAAGCCTGGGAGAGGTTGTATTCACCTATAATACTGAACATCATAAGATATTGCCAACACTCCAATTTCTCTACATTTTCTCCTCTGTTAAATAAAGTGCATAGAACATGTTTGAAAAGTAGCTCTTTTAGGTGCAAGTTCATTGCAAGTTTTCAGCATGATGCTGGCATAGGAATCAACAGTGCTTCCCTGGTTACCGGGGTTACTTAAGATTAGGCATTCATTGAAGTGAGTTAACTGTCAGAAAATAATAGGTTATATGATTCTCACAAAAATGTTGATGTGGGGATTTAATCAGCATGTTCTTGAAGAAGAATGATCCTCAGCAGTATTTAATGGCATGTAATTCAAACACATTTTTTAAGCATCTCTGAGGCAGGGTCTGTGGCATTCACCTGTATTCTGCACCCTCCAGGAGCTGCTAAAATAACCCTTGGCATTGACACAGAGGGCCCTGTGACAGAAAGGAAGAATTCAATGCAAGAGTATAAACCTATGTGTCAAGAGAGTTTAGTCAGATATTACTGTATTGAAAGGTGAGTTGAAGGGCCCATTGGAATCACCTACCAAGAGAATTTCTGAGTTCAGCCTACTTGTAGGCCAGCAGCAAATGAGATGGGGCATGGCATATCGAGTGTTCACAGAGCATTTCTCCTTGCTACCTCTCTCCTGTCCTCCCTCACATGCGCTATGTGATTGACTCCCTCTTCCACTCACTAGGGATCACAGCAGCAACAAACATTCACTGAGAAGTCAAACTTCACAGGTCCCAGCTGCCAACTGTTTGAGCATTCTTGGGTGTTTCTCACCTCAATCATCACCTAACACATCAAGCTGCACTGAATACTCCCCTGCCCTCTTCTGTAAACAGCCATCTTTTCATGTGTCTTGTAGTGACCTAGGCCAGTTACCTGACTGTACAAATTCCCAAGTGAATCCAGACCATAAGAAGCTGATTTGGAGTGGAATGGTTCAGGGGCCTGTGATAGGCTGTTGATCCTCCTGCCCTCCTGAACCCAACTGTTTTTCCAAGGTCCAGTAGACCTGGTGGGGACCAGTTGCCTATAAGGGGATGTGGTAGCCAAGTGGCCATTATTCCTGGTTTGGCCAAACATGAATAGCACTGTCGGGCTTCAGCAGAGTCTTTGACCTGGATGGACCAGGATAGCCCATAAGCCCATGGTGTCATGACCCCAACACATGATGGCTACTGTGCTCCTGGGCAAAGAAGTTAGAATCACATTTCTTGAAAATATTTGGCTCAAGAGAATTGCTCCTTTCCTCTTCCCTCTTAGCATCAAACCTGAGCCACCACTTTTCCCCAATCTTTTTCTGAAGGGGTCAGGACGTAAAGAGTCTCTGGTTCCCTTGAGAACCCTGATGTCATCATGCTGACATCCCACACATTTTTGATATCAGGAAGTATCTGCAGAGCAGACTGGAAGTCACAGCATGCACTCTTGGAGACCCATATTGCCCAAGATCCAGAATCACCTCTTACACAGGGAAACAATGTGTACTCTCCTACCTGAGCCTGGAATCTTTTCTACCTTCAGTCCCAAAGTGCTAGATGCCAGCCCTTTCCACTTTGGACATCATAGCTGTCCTGCCTATTGCTCTCATTTCTCAGGATCACTGTTAATCAAGTTAGGCATGGCTTTTTTCAGAGGTCATTTTCCCAAGTGGCAGATCATTAATTTCAATATACTAATTTTAAAATAAAACTCTCTATATAAATTTCATAGTGATCAATACAATAGAGAAAGAGCAGGAGAAGGCAGTTTGATTTGGAAGTGCTGGAGCTACAAGTAGATTAAATTATAGTCCATCCTTTTGTGATTATGTGAAAATGTATTCTAACTATAGTTATATCTAAAAATTGAAGATAAATGTCACTTACTCCAGAAGGAGACACATTTAAAATCTTAATCCCATGTAAAGCAATCATTGTATCCTTACTTCTGTCTTCCATCCATTTTTCCCACTCTTCTACCATCTTTTCCTTTCTATCCAGCACTAGATGTCCCCATTCACACACCACAATTTCTCCTCAAAATCAAGCCATTTGGAAATCAAAGACTGCTAGGTAGTATATTCCTTAATATCAGGTGTCACTACTCTGTGTTGTTTTTATTATATATATCTGAGAAATATATTTCCTAAATGTGTTTCCATTCCCATATAACATTAATATGTTTATATTTCATTTTATTTAATGCCAGACTATAACTATGGTGGGTCAACATAAGACACCTGAGATTTCTTTATTATGGTTGGAACCAGAAAAGAAACCAGGCCACTGACCTTGAAAAATAAAAGCTAAATTCAAAAGGTTTTCTTGCAGATGCTGATTATTTACCAATATCTGAGAATAAAAGTAAGTACTTTTCTTCTCCTCTGGAAAAAACTACTTTGCCTACTGCAAGACAGGTACTATCAAATGTGAGATGCAACACCAAGATTACCATTCTACTGAGAGATGAGCTAAAGCCATCTTGGAGGCCTCAACTTCCACTTCATCTTGGAAGCCTCAGCTTTAACCTGAATGAAAATGGAGGCAGAGAGGGCAGAGGAGGTTCCTAAGTGAAATGCAAAGGAAGGAATTGTAAAGTTTTTCTCTTTCTACATCAAATCCAGGACACAGGTATTTACAGAATGGTTAGTTACTAGAAATTTTATAGTACTATTTTATTTCATAGTATTAGTATAATAATAAAAGTATTATTGTACATACTAAATTATTTGGTATAAATGTGCACAAAGAATAATTTAAAAACTGACAGTTCTAGCTTTACAATAATTTGTGGGATTACATTTTTTCAGATCTTATTATTACAATTCATAAGATGAGACATGTCCATATCAAAAATCCTAGATAATATAACTTTAGTTAGAGTAAAAATAAAAAGTGTAGATTGTGCTTACCAAATATTGATAAATTTTATTTTAAAAATTTCCTGGTCTCACTATATATCAATGATTATTTTCTTCTTTACTACTGCATAGATATTGTTTCAAAATTGGTCAGTTTTAATGCTTTTTGAAAATATCTTGGACTTTAAAATGGAGAAGAAATTTTAATCAAAATTGGGGATATAATCAGTTGAGTAGGTAAAGTGTATGGATCATGAGAAAGGAGACACATAAAAAGGGAAGGATATTGGAATGTAAATGACAGAACTGTCCTAAGTTACCACAAGGAATACCAATACCAAGTACATTAACCAGATACTAATTTTTAAAAAATTAAAAATCAATTGCCAAGGGATTAATACACTTGCAGGAGAAGAGACCAGAAAATGCTGGGAGCTGAATTAGAATAAGTTTTATTGCAGGCTTTTGTGAGAATGACAAAATGTATCCTAATATTATATAAAATTTAATTCAATCAATAAAAGAATAAAAATAATACCAAAAGTAAAATGTTATGATTTAAAAATTTCTATTACAAATTAAAATACTTCCAAAATTTAAAGAGAATATCATACAATGCACAGAGTAAGGAAATGAATTGAGTAATCTTTAATTTCTTACAAAATAAAATATGAAATATTTATGACTGATATTTGCATAGTGATGTTAGTATACATAGCCCAGGACATTTATCTGCAGCCAGTCATTATCTCCTCAGGGTGGAAAACACTTTTCCTTGATACCTGTCATATTTTTGGAACTGTTTCTCATAGTTCACCACTTAGCTTTAGAGTTCTTCTTTACTAATGCATATCACTGAGAAGGGACATAGAATTTGACTTGAGAATTTTCCAAAATAGTCATTTCTGTTGTAGAGTCATTAAATTTAAAAAGACATATTTCAGAGATGAAAGGAGAGAGAACAAACATAAGTCTGTAATCAAATAAAATTTATTTTTTAATGTTAGGATGATTTTTTAAAATTATTTTTATTATAAACAAATGGGATACATGTTGTTTAAGTTTGTACATGAAGTAAAGGCATACCATTTGTGTAATCATACATTTACAAAGGGTAATGGTGTTTGATTCATTCTGTTATTTTGTCCTTCCCCCCACCCCTCCCACCCCTCTTTTCCCTCTATACAGTCCCTCCTTCCTCCATTCTTGCCCCCTCCAGCCCCCCATTATGTGTCATCATCTGCTTATCAGCAAAATCATTCATCCTTTGGTTTTTTGAGATTGGCTTATCTCACTTAGCATCATATTCTCCAATTAGGATGAATTATTTTATTATAGACAACACTATGACCATACATCTGGCTATAGTTTATATCTTCCTATGTTAAAAACTTTGCCACACAATTCCTAAAAGTGTCTAGAATGGTCACCTTCTGCTGGTTAATCTCTTAACTTTATTCTTTCCTCATGAAAATTCAGTGAGAAAGCATAATAATTTGAAATATTTTTTTAGTTAAGGCACAATTTCTTAAAGAGTAATGTGTATTTTGATTATGTGAAATTTATTGATATTTCTACAAATAAGACAAAGACCTTTCCTATAATTTTGCTGAATTTCTGTAAAAAAAAAAAAAGCAGTTTACAATAACCTACTGGAAATATATTTAATCTTTCCCAAGAATTATTTTATTTTCTAAACTATTTCTGCTGCCCTTGTCAACCAAATCTTGATTAATAATATTCAGAATTCATAATGACCTTCAAAAAATATTTTCCAAGTACACTTTCTATCCAGTCACTGAATAATCAAAAAATTTAGATTTGTATGTTTGTTAAGGTAAATTACTTTTAGACTTCAGGAGCATTTGGTTTAAAAGGAAAAGGGGAAAGTGTATACACATAGAAATGTTTCCAGAGGTGCTGCCCAAATATCTGAATACAGGCATCAGGAGCAGAATCAAAGATGCCTGGAAAACATGGACTGATTTTCTGAAGGAGACCCAGGAAATGGGGAGTCATCTCAGCACTCAGGTGTTCTTCAGTGTTTGAAAGAATATGCATCAATTCATATGCAAGCCAATGCAAGGCAAAACAGACTGAGAAACTGCAGGGACAGGACGAATGTCTGTTGTCTTCACCTCAAGGTATTCCAGTTGACATTGGGGTTCACATGGAAAATGCTCTGGTGTGGAAGTCCCCTTCATTGACTGATAGCCTGGGAGTGTAATCGAGAAGCCTGGAGAGTGCCAGGGACCAGTGTGATTGTCATTTTGAGTTTCCTGCCACTGCAACCTGGTTCAAAGTGTGCACTTGAAGAAGTGCTGAAGAAATATCTGCATGAGCATACTCAAGAGAGTGATGTAACCTATGAACTCATGAGAGATGAATGATGTCAAGGAACATGTACTCATAAGAAATGCAGGTGACTGAGAGAGCACTGCAAATTTTGAGTGCAGTTGCCTGCTGAAAGGTGTCAATGGAAATTTGTTGCCTGTGAAACTGGTGCTTGTTTTTTTTTATAGAGTTGATTCAGTTGATGAAGAGAGGAGAAAAGAAAATAAAAGTGCAGAGGATGGAAGATTGGAATCCTCAGAAGTGGTTTTGTTTCTTTGTTTTTTTCACAAAATCCCACAGTCCTGGGGATTAAAACCCCAGCCTTGTTCATGCTAGGCAAACACTCTATGAGGTGGGCTATATTGTCAGCAGAGAAACAGCACCTCTAAGGTACATGACATGATCATCTACGGGTCTTACTCTGTAAAATTCTATGCAGAGAAGCAACTCTAGAAAAAAACAAACAATGTGTAAGGAATTCTTAATTCTCCTGTTCACAAAAATCCTACAAGGAACATTTTTTGCATGCCAATACCCACAGTCTAGGTGTGTGTCCTGAGGGAAAGATTTATCCTGTCTTTACTTAAGGAAGAAAATGTTTGTAGCTGATCCCTGAGCAAAAAATTATATCAGTGATCCAAGGACAAAAGGAGCAGTAGCAGAGGACAGACTATGTGGAAATGAGAATATGCTCAGTTGGTGATTACGAATGGATATTTGGGGGAATATTCACATATGCATCCTTAGCCATTACATTCACAATCTACTGATGCCTTTCTTGATTATTTTTCTTATTTTTTCTTTTGTCATTTTCCTTTCAAATATTCTAAACAGCAGAGAGCTGTGCAAAATGCACAAGCCAGTTCAGGTGCTGGATCTTCCCCATCATCTCAGGTAAGGGTGAGGCAGAGGAAGTTGTTCCTCCTGGGCAAGGCCTGCTTCCCTTAATGAGGGAATGCCTCAGCAACTTAGCCGGATGCTCTTGGGAGATATAAACATGCAAAGACAAGTGGTGATGGTTCACAGTGTCTGGGGTCCTAGGACTGAAACATGGTGGCAAAAAGGAAACATTCTTCATCCAATTTCAATCTTCCACTCATTATGTTTGCAGTTATTACTCTCAAGATTTATTACACTGAGATGTGGCTGAAAGTCATATCCTTGATCTTTAACTCATTCAATTCAACTGAGAAAAATGTCTCACTTGTTTACCAGTTCTCCTGTGACATGAGAGCAAAAGATGGGAGAGCTCCTGTAATCAAAGGGGAAAGAGCAGGCAATGGGCATGTCACTTGTGAAGGTCAAGTGGGTTCCAGGTTTGGGTAGGGGAAGGCATTTGGTTTCACTCCCAGAGGGCTTTTTGAAGCCTTGGGCAACATGCAGTTTGAGGAGTGGCTCCCTGACATGGCATCTGCACCACAGATACTGCCTAAGGTCACAGAGGAAGGGCATGAGAGTATGGTGGCTTCACAGTTCCCATGGCAACTAGAGATGCTTCCATTATTGGCCGCTTCAAATAAAGATTCAAGACAAGCACAGGCTCAGTTGTGATGGAAAGAGAAAAGATGAAGGGACCTGGTGCCAGGGGCTTGTGGTTTTCAAGAAATAATTCTAACCTTATCACTCAGGCAATGAGGAACAAGACTGTTTGTGGGGGGGAGCCCCATGGGTGATATATTCCTCCAGATTCAGGCAGGACACGATATCCCACTGAAGACTGACAGCTTGCATTTCCACCCAGTCCCTATGGTTGCACTGTACTTCTTTGGCAGCACCATTCATCCTGATAGCCTGCTCAACTAGCTCCTTCTTCATGGAATTAACTCCCACAAGTTCCAGGCCAACAGGCTGGGATGGAGTGGTGCTTGAGGGCACGTGGGTCACCAAGATTAGGCAGGCAATAACTTCATTGCTCTCCTAACCAATTCCTCCTGGACTCGCCACACCTGGATTAACCTAGTTAGGAAACTAGTCTGGAGCACTAGCAGCTACACGGAATGATGGCTGGTGAGAGTTCAGGGCAGGGGAGCATGCAGTGCAGTACAGTGGCTTAGGTGACAATTGACTTGAGACACATCACACCCCATCTGGTGGGTGCCCCTCCTTTCCTACAAAGTTCAGAAAGGAGATAGCTTGAGCTAGGGAATTGGTCTAAGTGAAGGCGAGTGACTCCTTTGATGGTTCATGAGGAGAAGAGGAAGTCATTCACTCAGCATGTTGAATGGAGGACAGGATGGATCGGACATGCAAGGAGAGATGTTCTGTGCTCACTCCACCTGCTAGACCCCACCTCTTTGGCTGCTGCATTACAACTAGGCTGCACTCAGAAATTTACCTGCTGGAAGTTTTCTGGGGGCACCTCAATTCACCTCAAGATGCAGAAGTGTCTGGCCAATCTGTGTTCACACAAGAGTTGGTTCTCTTTACCAGACTAATGAATGTCTGGCACAAGACTATGTGGGGTATTGCCAGGAGTCCTCTAACCAGTCCCAGGAGGATGCAAGCTACAATCCTCTGGATGACATAAGAGTCTGCTGATGACATGATGAGCACAGTTTCACAGAGCATAACACCAGATTTGAACATACACTGTGCTGAAAGTGGAATGGTGCAAAACTTCCAAGCTGAATATTCAAAACTGGAGAGTAAGGACATTTGGGGGCCATAAAAAGCAGAAGGGTGTTGGTGATGAAAAAAAAAAAATTCAGTGAAGACCATTCTGAAACTAGCCATCCTTCCTGGTAAACCCACAAATTCTACAAAATATCTTCATCTTCATTACACTCAACAAGTACAGGAAGTACTAATTGCCAGTTCATTCTGTAAGCAACCATCATTACCAACCTTAATTCCCCTTGTAAAGACATCAATGCCCTTGCAAATTCCTGTCTCTTTCCTGTTCCTCGCAAGGGACAGTTAATTGTACATATGCTGATTCCTATATTTTCTGGCACAAGAAACATGAGCAAAGGCTTTCTTTACATCACAGCACCGATATCCATGACCTACAATTTAAACGAGTTGAATTTGGTATATGCAGCACTAAACCCTGGCTCTCCAATAAAGAGTGTACAAAATAATCAAAAATTTAAGCCCCAAAAGCTCTACTAAAATGCAAAAGTGAAGACCCAACATGGGCAAAATCTGAATATCAAAACAGGTGCGGTTCTAGAATATCCACCTGTGTAAGAGGACTTACTGAGTGTAAAAATGTACCTCAAGAATTTGCAAATTGTCAAATCCATTTTCTTTCTTGACTTTCTTCTATCCCCACAAAAATGTCACATGCCTAATGTCTGATTCCCTTCTTCTGGTGTGAGTTCTTGCAAACAGATATTTTTGTGTCATTCCTTACCCTACAAATCACAATCCATTAATTCCCAGAACTGTGGTAAACGTGAGAACAACTCACAATCTGAGTTGTTGTTATGCTTCACCCAATACTACACTGCATCTCTTGAGGACTTCCATCAATATTAACCAGAGTCTATAAGAGTGCTCCATTCCTCTTGACATTGGAGCTCCAATAATACTGGGAAAGTAGGTTGTATATCCCCCCCTATTCCCCCTGAATTCAATGCTATCATTAGAAGCTAACATGAATCCAGCACCAATTCCTACCATTATTCATCAAGTCACATGCAAGCCACTGCAAAGCAAAACTGACTGAGAAACTCCGTAGCCATGGGCGGCTATCCTCTGTATTCACTTCTTGACTTTCCAGTTGACATTGAGGTTCACATGCAGAGTGCTCAGGTGTGGAAGTCCCCTTCATTGGCAGAGAGTACAGGAGGGTTCCAAGAAGCCTGGAGAGTTCCAGGGACCAGGGCGGTTGTCATTTTGAATTTCCTGCCACTGAAACCTGGTGCACATTGCATAATTGAAGATGCTGAAGAAATATCCACAAAAGCATACTCATGAGAGACACATAACATATGAACTAATGAGAGTTGAGTGATGTCAAGGAACAGGTACCCTTGAGAAATGCAAGTTACTGGGGAAGAACTGCTTTCTTGGAGTGCAGTTGCCTGGTGAAAGGAGTCAGTGGATGCTGGTTTCATGTGAAACTGGTGCTTTTTTACAGTATTGATTCAGTTGATGAAGAGAGGAGAAAAGAAAATAAAAAGTTGAGAGGATGAAAGGTTGACATGCTCAGAAGTGGTATAATTTTTTTTTTATTTTGTGATCCCCCAGTGATGGGGATTCAAACAAGGGTTTTCACATGCTAGGCAAGCACTCTAGGAGATGGACTATATTGTCAGTACAGGAACAGCTCCTCTAAGGCACATGACTTGATCATCTGTGGGTCTTACCCTGTGATATTCTATGCAGAAAAGCAACCCTAAAGAAAGACAAACAATGTCTAAGGCATTCTTGATTCTCCTGTTCACAAAAATCCTGCAAGGAACATTTTGCATGTCAGTACCCACAGTCTAGGCATGGGTTCTGAGGGATAGATTTATCCCATCTTTACTTAAGGAGGAAAATGGTTGTAGCTAATACCTCAGCAGAAAATTATATCAGTGATCCAAAAATGCCAGGAGCATGAGCACAGGCAGGACTCTGTGGCAATTAGAATAGGCTCAAATTGTGAGTATGAATGGAGATATGGGTATCATTCACACATGAATGCCTAGTCATTACATTCACAATCTACTGACACCTTCCTCGAACATTTTTTTTATATTTTTCCTTTTCGGCAATTTCCTATGATTAATTCTAAACAGCAGAGAGCTGTGCAAAATGCACAAGCCAGTTCAAGTGCTGGATCTTGCCCATTCTCTCAGGTATGAATGAGGCAGTGGAAGGTGTTCCTCCTGGTCAAGGCCTGTTTCCTTCAATGAGGGAATGCCTCAGCAACTTAGCCAGATGGTCTTGGGAGATATAAACAGGCAAAGGCAAGTGGTGAGGGCTCACAGGTTCTGGGGTTCCAGTACAAAAACATGGTGGCAAAAAGGAAACATTCCTCATCCAATTTCAATCTTCCACTTGTTATGTTTGCAGTTATTACTCTCAAGATTCATTACAGTCAGATAAGTGGCTGAAAGTCATATCCCTGATCTTTCACTCATTATGTTGCATTCAATTCCACTCAGAAAAATGCCTACCTTTTTTACCAGTTCTCCTGTGACATGAGAGAAAAAGTTGGGAGAACTAATGTAATCAAACGGGAAGGAGCAGTCATTGGGCAAGTCATTTATGAAGGGGACAGAGGTTCCTGGGTCCGCTAGGAGAATGCCCTTCGTTTATCTCCCCAGAGGTTTTTTCAGAGTCTTGAGCAACATGGGGTTTGTGGAAAGGCTCCCGTGACATGGTGCCTGTACCAAAGATACTGCCAGAGTTCACACAGGAGTGTCATGACAACACGGTGGTGTTACAGTTCCTATGGTAACCAGGGATGCTTCTGCTCCAGGCTGCCTCAAACTGAGATTGTTATTTTGAATTTCCAGAAAACCTGTGCACAGTGCACAGCTGAAGAATGTGCAGAAATATAATTCACATTAGCATACTCATGAGAGGCCATTGATCTCTGTCCTAAGGAGTGTAGAGTGACTTCATGGAACACGTACTCTGAGGAAATGCAGGTGACTGTTGAGCACTGCTGTCTTGGAGCACAGTAGCCTGCTGAAAGCTGTTGGTGGACATGGGTTGCATGAGAAATTGGTGCTGCTTTAGAGTGTTGATTCCTTTTGTGACGAGAGGAGAAAAGAAAAGGAAAAGAGAAAATGGAAGGTTGGGAGGCTCAGATGTGGTTTCGTTGTTATTTCCACAATCCCACAGTGCTCGGGATTCTAACCCAGGCCTCAAGCATACAAGGCAGGCACTCACCTAAATGAGCTATATGGCTTGCACATTAAAGGTTCCTCTGAGATACAACACATGATCACATAACATCTTAATTAGTGAAATTGTATGCAGAGAAGCAAACATGCCCAGGCAAAACAATGTCTAAGGAATTCCTAATTCTCCTGTCCAAAACAATCCACTATGTATCCTTTTTGCTTGTCATTACCCAAGCCTAGCCCTTTTTCGTGAGGGAAAGATATTTCCCCTCTTCATAAAGTATGAAAATGGAAGTAGCTGATTGATCCGTGAGCAGGAAATATATCAGAAATCCAAGCACACCAGGAACAGGGGCAGAGGCAGAAATATATGGGAGTAAGAAGATGCGCAATTGGTGAATATGAATAGAGATATTGGGGATCATTCACACATGAATGCCTTGCCATTACATTCAAAATTAACTGACACTTTCCTAGAAAGAATTTTTTTTCCTATTTATCCTTTTGAACTTTTTTTGAAAAATTCCAAAGAGCACGGAAAAGTGCATAATGCACAAGCCAGTTCAGGTGCTGGATCTTCCTACCATCTCAGGAGTTGGTGATTCAGTGGAAGTTGTGCCCCCTGTTCTAAGCCTGTTTCCCTCAGTAAAAGTGCTTCAGCAATTCAGCTAGACGGTGCTGGGAGATATAAAAAGGCAATCGCCAGTGGCCTCCTTATGATTCCAGTTTTTAATCTCAAGTTTTATTACAGGGATATAAGAGGCATAAGTCATATGCTTGATACTTCATTCATTTCGTTGCAAACAATTTTACTCAGAAAATCGTAACAATTGTTTACCAGATCTCCTGTCACATGAGAGCCATTTTTGGGAACTCTCTTCTACTTAAAGGGGAAGGAGCAGGCATTGGTCAGCTAGGTTGTGAAGGTCACTGTGTCTCGAGGCTCCAGTAGGAGAAGTCAGTTGATTACCCTCCCCACAGTGTGTGTAAAGCCTTGGGCAACATGAACTTTCACGAGTGTCTCCAGTGACTTTGCACCTGCCCCCCAGATTGCAGCTGAGGTCATAATGGAGAGGGCTGAGAACACGGAAGTGTCACGGTTCCCATGGCAACCAGAGAACTTTCAGCTCCTGACCGCTTCAAAGCCACACTCAAGATATGCTCGGGTCAGGTGTGAGTGTAGGAATATAGGTGAAGGGAGCGGGTGCCTGAGTCTTGCAGTTTTGAAGAAATGATTCTATCAAAGTTGCCACAGGTAATGAGGAGACAGGCTGTGAGCAATGAATTCCCTGGTATACAGGCAGGACTAGGAATCCCATTGAAGTGTGAGAGCTTGCAGCTCCACCCAGGCCCACTAGGTAGCTCTGTGCTTCCTTGGCCGTACCGTTTTGGCTGGCAGGCAGCTCATGTGCCTCCAGATGCAGGCTATTAGCCTGCACAAATTCCAGTGCAACAGGCTGGGAGAGAGGGGTTCTTCAGGGACCATGGATCAACATCGTACCTCCGGCAACCCTGGATTGGCCCTCCAACCTTACTGCTCCAGGACTGGGAAAACCGGGGTTTTCTTCAGACTCAGGAACTAGCCTAAGGGCCTAGCAGCCACATGGAGAGATGGGTGGTAAGTGCTCAGCTCAGAAGAGCATGCAGTTCATTTCTGTAGTTTAGGTGATACTTGATATGGGACACATCATTTTCCATCTGTATGCATCTCCTACTGTCCTGCGAAGTGTGGATAGGAGACAGTAGGAACGTGGGATGTCCATGTTCCATGTGAATGTGAGTGTCTCCTCTCCTGACTCATAAATATAGGTGGGAGTCATTCACTCTGCCTGTTGGAAGGAGGGCAGGACTAACCTGACATGAAAGGAGAGTTGTTCAATTCTCGCTCCAACAACCAGTCCCCTTCTTTTGCTGCAGCCTTACAACTGGGCTGCACCCTAAAAGTCACCTCCTGGGATTTTTCCAGGATAATGTCAAACCATAATAAAATGCAGAGATGACTTGCCAATCTGTATTCACAAAATGGTTAGACTTCTGAGAGACAAATACCTCTCTGTCACC
This sequence comes from Sciurus vulgaris, assembly GCF_902686455.1. NCBI lineage: Eukaryota > Metazoa > Chordata > Mammalia > Rodentia > Sciuridae > Sciurus > Sciurus vulgaris. Next base: position 78,142,475 of record NC_136477.1, read on the forward strand.
AGGGTCTGTGGCATATTACCATGAGACCCCTAACCATCCCCAGGTTGGAGCAGACCACATGCTGGGGGATCCAGTTTCAGACTGGTAATGGCATGATGGGCACAGTTCACCAGGGAATAACACCAGGCTTGAACAAAAATGGTGCTGAGAGTGGAATGGTTCACAGCCTTGAAGATGAATATTCAAAAGAGGAGAACAAGTATATTTGTGGGACCTGAAAACCTGAAGGATATTTATGCTGGAACACAAATACAGAGAAGGCACCCGATGAAACTCTCCATCACTCATGGTCAACCCTCAAACTCCACAATATATGTTCAGGTTCTTCATACACTACAAATACAGGAAGTATTTATTGCCCCCACATTCTCTATGCAACCATGAATACCGACCATCATTCCCCTTTTTAGAACAAGAATGACCTTGCAAATTCCTGTCTCTTTTCTGTTGCTCTCAAGGGACTTCCAAATATACGAATGTTGATTCCTATTTTTTCTGTCACAAGAAAACATGAGCACAGGCATTCCTAACTTCGCAGCACCTACCCCAACGATCTACAATTTAAGCCAGCTGATCCTGGGATATGCAACACTAATCCCAGCACTGCTTCATTTGAGGATGTCCATCAATATTAACAAAAGAATACCAAAGGGCTCCACTCCTCTTGACACTGGAGCTATAATGATAATGGGTGAGTGGGTTGTAAATGGCCTGTTAAACTCCTGAATGCTATCAGTACAGGCTAACATGGATTCAGACCCAAATCCTAAATTTACTCACTAAGAAATCACAAGCAAGCCTCTGCAAACCAAAAGTGTGAGAGGAGTTCCAGGGACAAGTGTGGCTGTCTTTCGTGTTCACCTCCTGGCTTAATATTAGACCATGCGGTACAGGTAGAAAGTGCTCTGCCTTCAAAGCCCCTTAACTGGCAGAGAATATCCAGTGGGTACAAGAAGCCTGGAGAGTGCCAGGTACAATTGCGATAGTTATTTTGAATTATCTGAAAACCTGTGCACAATGCGCAGCTGAAGAACGTGCAGAAGTATTTTTCGCATTAGCATACTCAAGAGAGGCCATTGATTGCTGTCTTCAGGAATGTGGATTGACTTCAAGGAACACGTACTCTGAGGAAATGCAGGAGACTCTTGAGCACTGCTCTCTTGGAGCACAGTAGCCTGCAGAAAGCTGTTGGTGGACTTGGGTTGCATGAGAAATTGGTGCTGTTTTAGAGTGTTGATTCCTTTTGTGACGAGAGGAGAAAAGAAAAGGAAAAGAGACGATGGAAGGTTGGGAGGCTCAGATGTGGTTTTGTTGTTATTTCCACAATCCCACAGTGCTCGGGATTCGAACCCAGGCCTCATGCATACAAGGCAGGCACTCTCCCAGATGGGCTATATGGCCTGCACAGGAACGGCTCCTCTGACATACAACACATGATCACGTAACATCTTAATTAGTGAAATTGTATGCAGAGAAGCAAAAATGCCCAGGCAAAACAATGTCTAAGGAATTCCTAATTCTCCTGTCCTAAAAAATCCAGAATGGATACTTTTTGCTTGTCACTATACAAGTCTAGCCCTTTGTCGTGAGGGAAAGATATTTCCCCTCTACATAATGTACGAAAATGAAAGTAGGTGATTGATCCATGAGCAGGAAAATATATCAGGGATCCACGGAGGCAAGGAACAGGGGCAGAGGCTGAAATATGTGGGAGAGACAAAATGCTCAATTGGTGAATATGAATGGAGATATTGGGGATCATTCACACATGAATGCCTTGCCATTACTTTCAAAATTAAATGACAATTTCCTAGAAAGCATTATTTTTCCTATTTTTCCCTTTGAACTTTTTTGAAAAATTCCAAAGAAAAAGGAAATGTGCAAAATGCACAAGCCAGTTCAGTGCTGGATCTTCCCACTATCACAGGACTTGGTGATTCAGAAGAAGTTGGGCCATCTGTTCTAATCCTGTTTCCCTCAGTAAATGTGCCTCAGCAAATTAGCCAGAGGATGCTGGGAGGTAAAAAGAGGCAATCACCAGTGGCCTCCTTATGATTCCAGTTTTTACTCTCAAAATTTTTTACAGAAAGATAAGAGGCTAAAGTCATATCCTTGATACTTCATTCATTTGGTTGCAAACAATTTTACTCAGAAAATCATAACACTTGTTTACTAGTTATCCTGTCACCTTATAGCCATTCATGGGAACTCTTGACTACTCCAAGGGGAAAGAGCAGGCATTGGTCAGCCAGGTTGTGAAGGTCACTGTGTCTCCAGGCTCCAGTTGGAGAAGTCAGTTGATTTCACTCCCCAGAGTGTGTGTAAAGCCTTGTGCAACATGAACTTTCATGAGTGTCTCCAGTGACATTGCACCTGCCACCAGGATTGCAGCTGAGGTCATAGTGGAGAGGGCTGAGAACAAGGAAGCTGCACGGTTCCCATGGCAACCAGAGACCTTTCAGCTCCTTCCCGCATCAAAGCAACATTCAATATATGCGGCGGGTCAGGTGTGAGGGTACAAAAATAGGTGAAGGGAGCGGGATCCTGAGTCTTGCAGTTTTGAAGAAATCATTCTATCGATGTTGCCCCGGGCAATGAAGAAACAGGCTGTGAGCAATGAATCCCCTGATATCCAGGCAGGACAAGGAATCCCATTGAAATGTGAGAGATTGCAGTTCCACCCAGGTCCACTAGGTGGCGCTTTGCTTCCTTGGCCGCACTGTTTTGGTTGGTAGGCAGCTCATCTTCCTCCTGAGGTAGGCTATTAGCTCACAACAATTCCAGTGTAACAGGTTGGGAGAGAGGGGTGCTTGAGATCATGTGGTTCAACAATCGTAGCACCGGCACCCCTGGATTGGACCTCCAACCTCACTGCTTGCTCCAAGAGTGGGACAATCGGGCTTATCTTCAGACTCAGAAATCTAGCCTAGGAGTCTAGAACCCAAATGGCAATATGGGTGGTAAGTGCTCAGCTCAGAAGAGCATGCAGTTCATCTCTGTAGTTTAGGTGGTCCTTGATATGGGACACATCATTTTCCATCTGTCTGGCATCTCCATTTGTCCTGCGAAGTGTGGACAGGAGACAGAAGGAACGTGGGATGTCCATGATCCATGTGAATGTGAGTGGCTCCTCTCGTGGCTCATAAATATAGGTGGGAGTCATTCACTCTGCCTGTTGGAAGGAGGGCAGGACGAACCTGACATGAAAGGAGAGTTGTTCTGTTCTCACTCCAACAGCCTGTCATCCCCATCTCTTTGCTGCTGCCTTACAACTGGCTGCACCCCGAAAGTCAACTCCTGGGATTTTTTCAGGATCACTTCAAACCATAAAAAGATGCAGAGCTGATTTGCCAATCTGCATTCACATAATGGTTAGACTTCTTAACAGACAAATACCTCTCTGTTGCCAGGGTCTGTGGCATATTACCATGAGACCACTAACCATCTCCAGGTTGGAGTAGACCACAAGCTGGGGGATCAAATATCAGACTGGCGATGGCATGATGTGCACAGTTCATGGGGCATAACACAAGTCTTCAAAAAAATGGTGCTTACAGTGGAATGGTTCACAGCCTCGAAGATGAATATTCAAAAGAGGAGAACAAGGATATTTGTGGGACCAGAAAAGCTGAAGGAGATTGATGCTGGAACACAACTACAGAGAAGACACCCGATGAAACTCGCCATCTATCATGGTCAACACTCAAATTCCACAATATATGTTCAGGTTCTTCATACACTACAAATACAGGAAGTAGTTATTGCCCCCTCATTCTCTATGCAACCATGAATACCATCCCTCATTCCTCTTTTGAAATGAACAATGACCTTTCAAGTTTCTGTCTCTTTTTTGCTACTCTCAAGGGACAGGTGAATATACGAATGTTGATTCCTATTTCTTCTTGCTCAAGAACACATGAGCACAGGCATTCCTAACTTCGCATCCCCTTCCCCCCAAGATCTACAATTTAAGCCAGGTGATCCTGTGATATGCAACCCTAATCCCTGCACTGCTTCATTTGAGGACTTCCATCAATATTAAGAAAAGAATTCAAAATGTCTCCATTCATCGTGATGCTGGAGCTATAATGATTTTGGGTGAGTGGGTTGTGAATGGCCTGTGAAACTCCTGAATGCTATCAATACAGGAGAACCTGGACTCAGACCAAATCCTAACTTTACTAACCAAGAAATCACAGGCAAGTCTCTGCAAACCAAAATGTGAGAGGAGTCCCTGGGATAAGAGCGGCTGTCTTTGGTGTTCACCTCCTGGTTAAACATTAGAATGTTGATTCCTATTTCTTCTGGCACAAGAACACATGAGCACAGAAATTCCTAAATTTGCAGCTCCTCCCCCAATGATCTACAATTTAAGCCAGGTGATCCTGGGATATGCAACACTAATCCTTGCATTTGAGGACCTCCATCAATATTAACAAAAGAATACAAAAGGTTTCTGTAGGACCCCTCAAAAGGAAGACCTTACTTGAGTCTCAGGATAGCACGCTCCAGGAAACACAAGAGACCGGTTTGATGAAAAAGCATGAGGCACTTTAATAACGGAGCTCCGGGCCAACACATATCTCAAGCAGGAGATAGAGGAGTTGACCCCAAGGCTTAGAAATCAGGGGTTTATATAGGAAAAGTTAGGGAGTTTGGCGCGATTACACATAATTAGCTGATTCCAACATAAGCGGGCACATGACTACATTGATTACATCAGCAAGTAGTACGTGCAAATTGACATTCCAGCAATATGGTTGGGCAGTTTATTTTGGTTAACAGAGGTCAAGTTAACCTTAAAGAAAAGGGAAGAAGGGGGAAAGTGGGTGACACCAGATGGTCCAGGGCCTTGTTTAGATTGTTTATCCTCCATGGCCAGTTAGTTATTGATGATTTGGGAGTCTTATTTTAGGCTTGTTTAGGTATGTTCAGGCCTCAGGCCTGTCCCTCTTTGTTTCCTTTCCTAAGTTCATTTGCTAGACTACAGATTCTGTGCTTTAATTATGGGCACTTAAATTTTAACTCCTTAATTCCCCTCTTCTTCTTTTAACTAATTCTAAACTTAGAATTTTATAAATCAGTATCTTATGGAACTTCTGTTTCTATATACTCTTCTCCCAATTTATTTTCTTGGCGGAGGGACTGATATTGTTGCCTGAGCATTAATACCTGTACAGCACTTACTCTTTCCCTGATGAAGGTAACTAGGTGATTTCATGGCCTTCATTTCCTCGATTTGACCCAATCCCCCATTTCTACACTAACTACCTGTTCCCAATTCTGGCTTCATTGCCCCCTCTAATCTTAGGAACTCCATGCTGCTGGGGAAGGAGGTTGATGACTCTCTGGATTCTTCGAGCTGGAAGTGGGTGGTGTGGGGCAAGCAGCTTGGAGTTCCCTTTTTTTTTTTTTTTTTAATTGGTCAATCAAGGAGTCCAAGTTAGAAGCCTGGCTGGGGAAGAGCAGGTTGTAACGTCATCTGGGGGTGGGTGCTTCTATGAGAGAAGAACAAAAAGACATGAGTACTGAAAGGAGATTAGTACAAAGTAAATGTTCCAGCATCTGAAACATGTCACTGAGTATCATGAAAATGACTGAAGTTAATCTCTCATCAGGAGGTGGGAGAACTGATAAATTGTTTCCATAACTAGGCCTAGCAAAGGCTGGAGAGGACAAGGCCTTCATTTGGGGACTTTAACATTGTCCAGGTTACCAGGAATCTAAACACAACATATAATTCTTAATGTCATAGATGTTCCCAGAAAATATAGTTAAGCTACTTAATGTCATCTGATTTTTGTAAAATATCCCTTTATTGATATAACCTGTGTTTAGTAGAGATCTCTATACTTCCGTTATTTAGGGCTAGGTAATCATACTAGCAAACATAGATTAAGTCTACCTGTGTAGCTTAAGGAGGTCTTAAACTGACTAAAAACGTCTGACTCTGGCAGTTTCTCTTGATAGTTATCAGGCAAATTTGCTGAAGAATCTTTTTTTCATTTGTAGCTTCCAGTCTTTATCCTAGTGGGCTAATACAAGTGTATATCTTAAGTTACATTTAATTATTATTTCCTTTAAATGCCCAAGAATGGTTATATTTTGGGTTTTAACTGTTTTGCTGGATGTTCAAGATCAAGCTGGTCAAATTGACCTGATTCCTGTCTTGTTAAAGAGTCAGCCGAGTTCCCACAGGGGTCACTCTTACAGAACTTAAGAGTGGCTCCTTAGCTCCACCAGTGACTTTGATTAGGCAGGGTCTCCTGATGAGGTGGCTTCCTTTGGAAGCATCAAGGGATGTCCCCCTTTTTCCATGACCCTCCTCTGCAGCAGATGCACTGGGTGATATTTCATCCTCTAGTCTTAACAATCTCCTTGATCAGGAGGTTGTGTGACCCAGAGTTGCAGCGCTCCTTAGAGAAGTTCTCTTATTCCCTGGGTTCAGGCTGACGTTGAGGGCAAGACCCAAATATGGAATTTTCTTGACCTCTGTATTTAACTCCAATCTCTAAGTTTGATCTTAATCATCCAGCAAGCCAGTCTCACCAGTCACAAAGTAAGAGTACTGTGCTTTAACTTTAATGTCCATAGCTTTACAGTTATTTACCCTTTTATCTAACTGGAGTCTGTATTAGTACTGGAAGTTACCACTATCTGTTCTATAGATGATGGCTTATTATCACAAGTTACCTAGGTTGTATATTCTGGAAGAAGCTACTTCTGCAAAACAGTAACAAGCAACAGTTTTACAATATGAAATTAGCAAGAGTAAAAATATATTCAGCTTGTATCACTCTAACATGCAGTAAAGTGGGAGGCATAGCCTTATCTCAGGTAAGGCGTGGCTCTTTACAGATCTTAAGTGTTCTAATTCTGATGTTCATCTTTGCTTCTTCCTTAAATATCATTAAGTAGTTAATAGGTCCCATAATAGAACATTAAATGATAAAAATAAATCCCCAAAAATGTACTCGTTAAGTTTAAAATTACCATTACAGACAAGTTTATTCTGGAGAATAGCAGCACTTGATAAATTCCCTGCTTTAAAAACTTGTATACCTGGAAAATATGAACACATTTAACATACAACTAGTGACCATTTTACAATTACCTTGACACTTTTATCTTACCAAATTTAGTTCTTAAAGAAAAATGTAGACTCTGTAACATAGTACAATACTCTTAACAGTTGTTTAACCATGATTGTATACACCCCAATCTATAAGACTAATTGTTTTAACGAATACAACTTAATAGACACAAAGTTAAGAGTAATTTAGTGTTTCAAATTCTTGTTATTTACCCTGTTATTTTACCATATACATTAGACTTCGGTTTATATCAGAACATTAGTATTTTACCTTAGGAAAAAACTTAAATAGCTTAAATGATTGTCTCACATACTTGTAACCAACTTAGTTACACACAAACTTGCTCAAACTTGCCCTTTACTTACACAGACATTCTTAGCACTTACTTAGACCCTCATGTCATCACACAATCACACAAGCACTTTCTTACCGAAAAACATTTCCTTTTCCCTTTTACTAAATAAATTTCCATACCCAGGACCTTTTATTTTCTCTTTACGTACACACACTTTCTTAGCACTTACTTAGACCCTCATGTATTTCATCACACAAGCACTTTCTTACCCAAAAACATTTCCTTTTTCCTTCTACTAAATATCCATACCCAGAAACTTTTATTTTCTCTTTACTTACACAGACTTTCTTAGCACTTACTTAGACCTTCATGTATTGCATCACACAAGCACTTTCTTACCCAAAAACATTCCCTTTTTCCTTCTACTAAATATATGTACATACCCAGAACCTTTTATTTTCTCTTTCCTTTCTGTCGACACCTTTTTGTTCACATTCTGAAACAACGCTCATGAAATTTCTGAATTTAGAAAAATTACTCCATTTTAACAAGATAAAATACTTTGTTGTTTATAGTACTCTAACAGAAACACAGTGAGAGGGGAGATGGTAACTCTAATTCCAAACCTAAGAGCTCCTTGGAGCTTTGCAGAACTGGAGGGGGAGCAGGGGGAAGTGATAAGGAAGCAGATGGAACGCTTATCCTCTGGGTTGGGGTTTTACCTGTTAGGACATAACTCTTAATAACCTTGTTTTTAGTAATGACACAAAGCAATTTTAAACACTTTTTAATTTACCAACCTATGAAAACACCAATAATGTTTAAGTATGATACCCCATGGAATTTAAGGACTTAAGAGTACTTAATGTTATTTAACAATTAGCATTTTAACTTTGTAAATTAATCAGATGTCTTTACAAACACATTAAAGTAATCCCATATATGTTAAATCTAATTCACTTGTTCTGCAAAAACCAAGATATCAGACAAGTGTCCTGAACAGTATTTACTGTCTCTTTCCTGTTAAAGAAAAGTCCTAGAAACAACTGATATTAGACATGGTTTAACATCAACATTTCATTAGTTTGACCACTTAGAGACTTGCGAATTATTTAAAAAAAAAAAATCATTAACCTAGGTATGTAGGATCAAAATTATGAGCTCAGAAATACAGCAGTAAAGAAAAACAAAACAAAACAAGAATCCTAGAGAATGAGTTAGTTCTGTGTAGTAGCCCAGTTTAAAACGCACCTCTTTTTTTTTTTTCCCCCCCTCAGGTTACTCCCCCCTCTCCCACTGAACCTGCTACAGTTCACATTCCCTTACAGGCTTCAGCAAGGCCAGGCAGTGGGGAGGGAGGGATTGCCCAGGACTTTTTAACCCTTTTTTTCCTGGTTGAGAAATCAGGTTAGGTTGGAATGCAGAAAATCACAAACATTATTTCCCACTACTTTTGGGGAATGGAGCTGCTAAGCTCTCCACCTAGGGAGATTGGAGTAAACAAATCTCTTAGGAACAAGGAGAAGGACTGTAAAGTACCCTGCAATGAGTATCCCTAAGCCTAAGAATAGGGGACCTGAGGGAGGACAAATGGAGCCCATCCTTCGACAAACAAAAACACCAAACACCAAAACAATAAAAAGACAATAGACACTAACACATCCAAGCACACTCGTCTGCGCCTAGACTTGAATAGGCAGCCAAACGCGACCTCTGATGGGGTAGGACCCTGCGTCCACTCCCGCCTGGGTAGAAGGAGCACTCCGTCTCCTTCATTCCGAAAAACCACAGTCGGGTCCTCCTGACTGCCCTCCAACCGCGGAAAGTCTTCCAGGGCTGCAGCTTGCGGACCCGGGGTATCCCCCCTTCCACGGCCAGAGGGTCCTTACGGACCACAGAGGTGGCTGCATGGAGAGGGATTCCACATCCTCTCCCTTTGTTTCAAACCAAAACCAAAAATCACATACACTGCGGCTCCCCACACAAACATTCAAGACTCACACCAACGTATCTCCAAGGGGTCTTCGAGCTCCTGGGGTCACGCACTCATCCCAGATGAGCCCCTAAATGTAGGACCCCTCAAAAGGAAGACCCTTACTCAAGTCTCCAGATGGCATGCTCCAGGAAACATGAGAGACAGACTTGATGAAAAAGCATGAAGCACTTTAATAACGGAGCTCTGGGCCAACACATATCTCACGCAGGAGATAGAGGAGTTGACCCCGAGGCTCAGAAATTAGGGGTTTATATAGGAAAAGTTAGGGAGTTTGGCGCGGTTACACATAATTGGCTGATTCAAACATAAGCTGGCTCATGGCTACATTGATTACATCAGCAAGTAATACGTGCAAATTGACATTCCAGCAATGTGGTAGGGCAGTTTATTTTGGTTAGCAGGGGTCAAGTTAACCTTAAAGAAAAGGGAAGAAGGGGGAAAGTGGGTGACACCAGATGGTCCACGGCCTCGTGGAGATTGTTTATCCTCCATGGCCAGTTAGTTTTTGATGATTTGGCAGTCTTATTTTAGGCTTGTGTATGTATGTTCAGGCCTCAGGCCTGTCCCTCTTTGTTTCTTTTCCTAAGTTCATTTGCTAGACTACAGATTCTGTGCTTTAATTATGGGCACTTAAATTTTAACTCCTTCATTTCCCTTCCTCTTGACACTGGAGCTATAATGATATAGGGTGAGTGGGTTGTAAATGGCATTTGAAACTCCTGAATGCTATCAATACAGGCTAACATGGTTTCAGACACAAATCCTAACTTTACTCAACAAGAAATCACAGGCAAGCCTCTGCAAACCAAAATTGTGAAAGGAGTTCCAGGGACAAGAGTGGCTGTCTTTTGTGTTCACCTCCTGGCTTAATATTGGACCATGTGGTTCAGGTCGAAAGTGCTCTGGCCTGAAAGCCACTTCACTGGCAGAGAATATCCAGTGGGTCCAAGAAGCCTGGAGAGTGCCAGGTGCAAGTGCGGTAGTCATTTTGAATTTCCTGAAAACCTGTGCACAATGCGCAGCTGAAGAAGGTGCAGAAATATTTTTTGCATTAGCATACTCATGAGAGGCCATTGATCTCTGTCCTAAGGAGTGTAGAGTGACTTCATGGAACACATAGTCTGAGGAAATGCAGGTGACTGTTGAGCACTGCTGTCTTGGAGCTCAGCAGCCTGCTGAAGATTGCTGGTGGACTTGGTTTGCATGAGAAAATGGTGCTGTTTTAGGGTGTTGATTCCATTTGTGACAAGAGAAGAAAATAAAGGGAAAAGAGATGATGGAATGTTGGGAGGCTCAGATGTGGTATCCTTTGTTATTTCCACAATCCCACAGTGCTCGGTATGTGAAACAGGATCTCAAGCATACAAGGCGGGAACTCTCCGAGATGGGCTATACGGCCTGCACAGGAACGGCTACTCTGAGATACAACACATGGTCATGTAACGTGTTAATTAGTGAAATTGTATGCAGAGAAGCAAACACGCCCAGGCAAAACAATGTCAAAGGAATTCCTAGTTCTCCTGTCCAAAACAATCCAGTGTAGATCCTTTTTGCTTGTCACTACCCAAGCCTAGCACTTTGTCGTGAGGGAAAGATATTTCCCGTCTTCATAAAGTACGAAAATGGAAGTAGGTGATTAATCCATGAGAAGGAAATTTTATCAGGGATCCAAGGAGGCCAGAAACAGGGGAAGAGTCTGAAATATGTGGTAGTGAGAAGATGCTCAATTGGTTAATATGAATGAGGATATTGGCGATCATTCACATATGAATGCCTTGCCATTACATTCAAAATTATCTGACAATTTCCTAGAAAGAATTTTTTTTCCCTTTGAACTCCTTTTGAAAAATGCCAACCTGCAGGGAAATGTGCAAAATGCTAATGCCAGTTCAGGTGCTGGATCTTCCCATCATCACAGGAGTTGGTGATTAAGAGGAAGTTATTCCTCCTGTTCTAAGGTTGTTTCCTCAATAAAAGTGCTTCAGCAATTTAGCCAGATGATGCTGAGAGGTAAAAAGAGGCAATTGCCAGTGGCCTCCTTATGATTCCAGTTATTACTCTCAGGATTTTTTAACAGAGAGATAAGAGTCTAAAGTCATATCCTTCACACATCATTCATTTGGTTGCAAACAATTTTACTCAGAAAATCGCAACAATTGTTTACCAGTTCTCCTGTCACCTGAGAGCCATTTATGGGAACTCTGCTCTTCTTACAGGAAAAGGAGCAGCCATTTTTCAGCTAGGTTGTGAAGGACACTGTGTCTTGAGGCTCCGGTAGGAGAAGTCAGTTGATACACTGCCAAGACTGTTTGTAAAGCCTTGGGCAACATGTACTTTCACGAATGTCTTCAGTGAATTTGCACCTGCCCACCAGATTGCAGCTGAGGTCATAGTGGAGAGGGCTGAGAATACGGAAGTGTCACAGTTCCCATGACAACCAGAGACCTTTCAGCTTCTGGCAGCTTCAAAGCCACATTCAAGATATGCAGCGGGTCAGGAGTGAGGGTAGGAGGATAGGTGAAGGAAGCAGGTGCCTGATTTGCGGTTTTGAAGAAATGATTCTATCAATGTTTCCCTGGGCAATGAGGAAACAGGCTGTGAGCCATGAATCCCCTGATATCCAGGCAGGACAAGGAATCCCACTGATGTGTGAGAGCTTGCAGTTCCACCCTGGTCCACTAGGTGATGTGTGCTTCCTTGGCCGCACCGTTTTGGCTGGCAGGCAGCTCATCTGCCTCCTAAAGCAGGCTATTATCTCCCACCCATTCCAGTGCAACAGGTTGGAAGAGAGTGGTGCTTGAGGGCCCATGGATCAACAATCTTAGCTCTGGCACCCCTGGATTGGACCTCCACCTCATTGCTCCACAACTGGGACAACCGGGAATTTCATCAGATCAGGAATTTAGCCTAGGGGGCTAGCACCTTCATGGAGAGATGGGTGGTAAGTGCTCAGCTCAGAAGAGCATGCAGTTCATCTCTGTAGTTTAGGTGATACTTGATATGGGACACACCATTTTCCATCTGTCTGGCATCTCCTACTGTCCTTCAAACTGTAGACAGGAGACAGTAGGAACCTGGAAAGTCCATGTTCCATGTGAATGTGATTGTCTCCTCTTGTGCCTCAAAATATAGGTTGGAGTCATTCACTCTGACTGTTGGAAGGAGGGCAGGACTAACCTGACATGAAAGGAGAGTTGTTCTGTTCTCACTCCAACAGCCAGCCCAATTCTCTTTACTGCTGCCTTACAACTGGGCTGCACACTGAATGTCACCTCCTGCGATTTTTCCAGGATCATTTCAAACCATAACAAGATGCAGAGATGACTTGCCAATCTGTATTCACAGAATGGTTAGACTTCTTGACAGACAAATAACTCTCTGTCTCCAGGGTCTGTGGCATATTACCATGAGACCACTAACCATCTCCAGGTTGTAGTAAACCACAAGCTGGTGGATCCAATATCAGACTGGTCATGGCATGATTGGAACAGTTCACAGCACATAATTCAAGGCTTGGAAAAAATGGTGCTGAGAGCGGAATGGTTCACAGCCTGGGAGATGAATATTTAAAAGAGGAGAACAAGGATATTTGTGGGAAAAAAAATGCTGAAGGAGATTGATGCTGAAACACAACTACAGAAAAGACACCCGATGAAACTTGCCATCGATCATGGTCAACACTCAAACTCCACAATATATGTTCAGGTTCTTCATACTACAAATACAGAAAGTAGTTATTGCCCCTCATTCTCTATGCAACCATGAATACCGACCCTCATTCCCCTTTTTAGAACAACAATGACCTTGCAAGTTCCTATCTCTTTTCAGCTGCTCTCAAGGGACAGCCAAATATATGAATGTTGATTCCTATTTCTTCTGGCACAAGAACACATGAGCACAGGCATCACTAACTTCGCAGCAACTCCTCTGAATATTTACAATTAAAGCCAGGTGATCCTGCGATATGCAACCCTAATTCTTGCACTGCTACATTTCAACACTATCAGCAATATTAACAAAAGAATTCAAAAGGGCTCCATTCCTCTTGACACTGGAGCTATAATGATTTTGGGTGAGTGTGTTGTAAATGGCCTGTGAAACTCCTGAATGCTATCAATATAGGCAAAAATGAACTCAGACCCAAATCCTAACTTTACTCACCAAGAAATCACAGGCAAGTCTCTGTAAATCAAAAGTGTGAGAGGAGTTCCTGGGACAAGAGCAGTTGTCTTTCGTGTTCATCTCCTGGCTAAACATTAGACCAAGTGGTATAGGTGGAAAGTGCTCTGGCCTGAAAGCCACTTAACTGGCACAGAATATGGCAGTGGGTCCAAGAAGCCTGGAGAGTGCCAGGTAGAAGTGCGGTAGTCATTTTGAATTTCCTGAAAAACATGCACAATGCGCAGCTGAAGAATGTGCAGAAATATTTTTTGCATTAGCATTCTCATGAGAGGCCATTGATCTCTGTCCTAAGGAGTGTAGAGTGACTTCATGGAACACGTACTCTGAGGAAATGCAGGTGACGGTTAAGCACTGCTGTCTTGGAGCACAGTAGCTTGCTGAAAGCTCTTAGAGGTCTTGGGTTGCATGAGAAATTGGTGCTGTTTTAGAGTTGATTCCTTTTGTGACCGGAGGAGAAAAGAACAGGAAAAGAGACAATGGAAGGTTGGGAGGCTCAGATGGGGTTTCCTTTGTTATTTCCACTATCCCACAGTGCTCCGGATTCGAACCCAGGCCTCAAGCATACAGGGTACTCACTCTCCCAGGTGGGCAATATGACCTGCACAGGAACGGCTCCTCTGAGATACAACACATGATCACGTAACATCTTAATTAGTGAAATTGTATGCAGAGAAGCAAACAAGCCCAGGAAAAACAATGTCTCAGGAACTCCTAATTCTCCTGTCCAAAACAATCCACTATGTATCCTTTTGTTTGTCATCACCCTAGCCTAGCCCTTTGTCGTGAGGGAAAGATATTTCCCCATTTCATAAAGTACGAAAATTGAAAGACCTGATTGATCTGTGAGCAGGAAAATATATCAGGGATCCTGGACACCAGGAACAGGGGCAGAGGCAGAAACATGTGGGTTTAAGAAGATGATCAATTGGTGAATATGAATGGAGATATTGGGGATCATTCACATATGAATGCCTTGCCATTACATTCAAAATTAACTGACAATTTCCTAGAAAGAATTTTTTTTCCTATTTCTCCTTTTGAATTTTTTAAAAAAAATTCCATAGAGCAGGTAAATGTGCAAACTGCACAAGCCAGTTTAGGTGCTGGATCTTCCCACCATCTCAGGAGTTGGTCATTCAGAGGAAGTTGTGCCTCCTGTTCTAAGCCTGTTTCCCTCAGTAAAAGTGCTTCAGTAATTTAGCCATATGCTGCTGGGAGATATAAAGAGGCAATCACCAGTGGCCTCCATATGATTCCAGTTTTTAATATCAAAATTTATTACAGGGATATAAGAGGCTAAAGTGATATCCTAGATAATTCATTCATTTGGTTTCAAAGAATTTTACTCAGAAAATCGTAACAATTGTTTTTCAGTTCTCCTGTGACCTGAGAGCCATTTATGGGAACTCTTCTCTGATTAAAGGGGATGGAGCAGGCATTTGTCAGCTAGCTTGTGAAGGTCACAGTGTCTTGAGGCTCCGGTAGGAGAAGTCAGTTGATTGTCCTCCCCAGAGTGTTTGAAAAGCCTTGGGCAACATAAACTTTCACGAGTGTCTCTAGTGATATTTCACATGCCCCCCAGATTGCATCTGAGGTCATAGAGGAGAGGGCTGAGAACACGTAAACGTCACGGTTCCCATTGAAACCAGAGACCGCTCAGCTGCTGTCTGCTTCAAAGCCACATTCCAGGCATGCGGCGGGTCAGGTGTGAGGGTACGAGGATAGATGAAGGAATCGGGTGCCTGAGTCTTGTGGTTTTGAAGAAATGATTCTATCCTTGTTGCTCTGGGCAAAGAGGAAAAAAGGCTGAGAGCGATAAATCCCCTCATATCCAGGTAGTACAAGGAATCCAATTGAAGTGTGAGAATTTGCAGTTCCACCCAGGTCCACTGGGTGGCGCTGTGTTCCCTTGGACTCACAGTTTTGGGGGGCAGGCAGCTCATATGCCTCCTGATGCAGGCTATTAGATCCCACCAATTCAAGTGCAAATGGCTGGGAGAGAGGGGTGCTTGAGGGCCCATGGATCAAAATTCATAGCACCGGCACTGCTGGATTGGCCCTCCAACCTCACTGCTCCAGGACTGGGACATCCTGGGTTTCCTTCAGACTCAGGATTCTAACCTAGGGGCCTAGCAGCCTCATTGAGAGATGGGTGGTAAGTGCTCAGCTCAGTAGAGCATGCAGTTCATCTCTGTAGTTTAGGTGATACTTGATGTGGGGCACATAGTTTACCATCTGTTTGGCATCTCCTACTGTATGTGAAGTGTGGACAGGAGACAGTAGGAATCTGGGATGTACATGTTTCATGTGAATGTGAGTGGCTCCACTCGTGGCTCATGAAGATAGGTGGGAGTCTTTAACTCTGCCAGTTATAAGGAGGGCAGGACGAACGTAACATGAAAGGAGAGTTGTTCTGTGCTCACTCCATCTGCCACTCTGCTTCTCTTTGCTGCTGCCTTACAACTGGGCTGCACCATGATATCACCTCCTGTGATTGTTCCAGGATCACATCAAACCATAACATGATGCAGAGATGTATTGCCAATCTGTATTCACAAAAGGGTCGACTTCTTGAGAGAAAAATGCCTCTCTGTCTCCAGGGTCAGAGGGATATTAAAAGGAAACACCTAACCGCTCCAGGTTGGAGCAGACCCCAAGCAGGTGGATCAAATATCAGACTGGTGATGGCATGATGGCCACAGTTCACAGGGCATAACACCAGGCTTGAACAAAGATGGTGCTGAGAGTGGAATGGTTCAGAGACTAGACGATGAATATTCAAAAGAGGAGAACTAGGATATTTGTGGGACCATAAAAGCTGAAGGGGTTTGATGCAGGAACCCTACTACAGAGAAAGCACTCAATGAAACTCGCCATCGACCATGGTCATCACTCAAACTCCACAATATATGTTCAGGTTTTTCATACACCTCAAATACAGGAAGTGGTTATTGCCTCTCATTCTCTATGCAACCATGAATACCAACCATCATTCCCCTTTTAGAACAACAATGACCTGTTCCTGTCTCTTTTCAGCTGCTCTCAAGGGACAGTCAAATATATGAATGTTGATTCCTATTTCTTCTGGCACAAGAACACATGAGCACAGGCATCACTAACATCACAGCAATACCCCCAAGATCTAAAATTAAAGCCAGGTGATCCTGCGATATGCAACCCTAATTCTTGCACTGCTTCATTTGAGGACTTCCATCAATATTAACAAAAGAATTCAAAAGGGCTCCATTCCTCTTGACACTGGAGCTATAATCATTTTTGGTGAGTGGGTTGTAAATGGCCTGTGAAACTCCTCAATGCTATCAATGCAGGCTAACCTGGACTCAATCCCAAATCCTAGCGATAATCACCAAGTAATCACAGGCAAGTCTTTGCAAATCAAAAGTGTGAGAGGAGTTCCTGGAACAAGAGCGGCTGTCTTTCGTGTTCACCTCCTGGCTAAACATTAGACCAAGTGGTGCAGGTGGAAAGTGCTCTGGCCTGAAAGCCCCTTCACTTGCAGAGAATATGGCACTGGGTCCAAGAAGCCTGGAGAGTGCTAGGTAGAAGTGCGGTAGTCATTTTCAATTTTGCGAAAACCTGTGCACAATGCGCAGTTGAAGAAGATGCAGAAATATTTTTCGCATTAGCATACATATGAGAGGCCATTGATCTCTGTCCTAAGGAGTGTAGAGTGACTTCATGGAACACGTACTCTGAGGAAATGCAGGTGAGTGTTGAGCACTGCTGTCTTGGAGCACAGTAGCCTTCTGAAAGCTGTTGGTGGACTTGGGTTGAATGAGAAATTGGTGCTGTTTTAGAGTGTTGATTTCTTTTGTGACGAAAGGAAAAAAGAACAGGAAAAGAGACGATGGAATATTGAGAAGCTCATATGTGGTTTCCTTTGTTATTTCCACAATCTCACAGTGTTTGGGATTCGAACCCAGGTCTCAAGCACTAAAGGCAGGCACTCTCCAGATGGGCTATATGGCCAGCACAGGAACGGCTTCTGTGAGATACAACACATGATCATGTAATGTCTTAATTAGTAAAATTGTATGCAGAGAAGCAAACATGCCTAGGCAAAAAAATGTCTAAGGAACTCTTATTTCTCCTGTCCAAAACAATCCACTATGTATCCTTTTTGCTTGTCATTACCCAAGCCTAACCCTTTGTCGTGAGGGTAAGGCATTTCCCCTCTTCATAAACTATGAAAATGGAAGCAGCTGATTGATCCGTGAGAAGGAAAATATATCAGCAATCCAAGGACATCAAGAAACGGGGAAGAGGCAGGAATATGTGCAAGTGAGAAGATGCTCAATTGGTCAATGTGTATGGAGATATTGGGGATCATTCACACAAGAATGCCTTGCCTTACATTCAAAATTACCTGACACTTTCCTAGAAAGATTTTTTTTTCCTATTTATCCTTTTGAACTTTTTTTGAAAAAAAACAAAGAGCAGAGAAAAGTGCTCAATGCACAAACCAGTTGAGGTGCTGGATCTTCCCACCATCTCAGGAGTTGGTCATTCAGAGGAAGTTGTGCCTCCTGTTCTAAGCCTGTTTCCCTCAGTAAAAGTGCTTCAGCAATTTAGCCATACGCTGCTGGGAGATATAAAGAGGCAATCGGCAGTGGCCTCCATATGATTCCAGTTTTTAATATCAAAATTTATTACAGGGAGTTAAGATGCTAAAGTCAATCCTTGATACTTCATTCATTTGGATGCAATCAATTTAACTCTGAAAATAGTAACAATTGTTTACCAGTTCTCCTGTGACCTGAGAGCCATTCATGGGAACTCTTCTCTGCTTAAAGGGGAAGGAGAAGGCATTGGTCTGGTAGCTTGTGAAGGTCACGGTGTCTCGAGGCTCCGGTAGGAGAAGTCAGTTGATTGCCCTCCCCAAAGTGTTTGGAAACCTTGGGCAACATGAACTTTCACGAGTGTCTCTAGGGACATCGTACTTGCCCCCCAGATTGCAGCTGAGGTCATAGAAGAGAGGACTGAGAACACGGAAGCATCACGGTTCCCATTGCAACCAGAGACCTCCCAGCTGCTGTCTGCTTCAAAGCCACATTGAAGACATGCGGCGGTTCAGGTATGAGGGTTTGAGGATAGATGAAGGGAGCGAGTGCCTGAGTCTTGCGGTTTTGAAGAAATGATTCTATCCTTGTTGCCCTGGGCAAATAGGAAAAAGGCTGTGAGGAATAAATCCCCTCATATCCAGTCTGGACAAGGAATCCCATTGAAGTGTGAGAATTTGCAGTTCCACCCAGGTCCACTAGGTACCGCTGTGCTCCCTTGGACACACCGTTTTGGGGGGCAGGCAAGTCAACTGCCTCTTCATGCAGGCTATTACATCACACCAATTCAAGTGCAACTGGCTGGGAGAGAGGGTTGCTTGAGGGCTCATGGATCAAAAATCATAGCACCAGCACTGCTGGATTGGCCCTCCAACCTCACTGCTCCAGGACTAGGACATCCCGGGTTCTCTTCAGACTCAGGATTCTAGCCTAGGGTCCTATAGCCTCATTGAGAGATGGGTGGTAAGTGATCAGCTCAGTAGAGCATGCAGTTCTTCTCCGTAGTTTAGGTGATACTTGATATGGGGCACATCCTTTACCATCTGTCCGGCATCTCCTACTGTCCTGTGAAGTGTGGACAGGAGACAGTAGGAACCTGGGATATACATGTTCCATGTGTATGTGAGTGGCTCCTCTTGTGGCTCACGAAAATACGTGGGAGTCTTTAACTCTGCAAGTTGGAAGGAGTGAACGACGAACCTGACATGAAAGGAGAGTTGTTCTGTGCTCACCCCATCTGCCACTCCGCTTCTCTTTGTTGCTGCCTTACAACTGGGCTGCACCATGATATCACCTCCTGTGATTGTTCCAGGATCACATCAAACCATAACATGATGCAGAGATGTATTGCCAATCTGTATCTGTATTCACAAAAGGTTCAACTTCTTGAGAGACAAATGCCTCTCTGTCTCCAGGGTCTGTGAGATATTATGAGGAAATCCCTAACCTGCTCCAGGTTGGAGCAGACCCCAAGCGGGTGGATCAAATATCAGACTGGTGATGGCATGATGGGCACAGTTCACAGGGCATAACACCAGGCTTGAACAAAGACCGTGCTGAGAGTGGAATGGTTCGGAGACTAGACGATGAATATTCAAAAGAGGGGAACTAGGATATTTGTGGGACCATAAAAGCTGAAGGAGTTTGATGCAGGAACCCTACTACAGAGAAGGCACCCAATGAAACTCGCCATTGACCATGGTCATCACTCAAACTCCACAATATATGTTCAGGTTCTTCATACACTACAAATACAGAAAGTAGTTATTGCTCCTCATTCTCTATGCAACCATGAATACCGAAGCTCATTCCACTTTTGGGAACAACAATGACCTTGCAAGTTCCTGTGTCTTTTCAGCTGCTCTCAAGGGACAGCCAAATATACAAATGTTGATTCCTATTTCTTCTGGCACAAGATTACATGAGCACAGGCATCACTAACATTGCAGCAACTCCCCCCAAGATCTCTAATTAAAGTGATGTGATCCTGCAATATGTAACCCTAATCTTTGCACTGGTTCATTTGATGACTTCCATCAATATAACAAAAGAATTCAAAAGGGCTCCATTCCTCTTGACATTGGAGCTATAATCATTTTTGTTGAGTGGATTGTAAATGGCCTGTGAAACTCCTGAATGCTATCAATACAGGCTAACCTGGACTCATACCCAATCCTAACTCTACTCACCAAGAAATCACAGGCAAATCTCTGCAAATCAATAGTGTGAGAGGAGTTCCTGGGACAAGAGCGGCTGTCTTTCGTGTTCACCTCCTGGTAAAACATTAGACCAAGTGGTACAGGTGGAAAGTGCACTGGCCTGAAAGCCCCTCACTTGCAGAAAATATGGCACTGAGTCCAAGAGGCCTGGAGAGTGCCAGGTACAAGTGCGGTAGTCATTTTGAATTTCCTGAAAACCTGTGCACAATGCGCAGCTGAAGAATGTGCAGGAATATTTTTCACATTAGCATACAAATGAGATGCAATTGATCTCTGTTCTAAGGAGTGCAGAGTGATTTCATGAAACACATACTCTGAGGAAATGCAGGTGAGTGTTGAGCACTGCTGTCTTGCAGCACAGTAGCCTGCTGAAAGCTGTTGGTGGACTTGGGTTGCATTAGAAATTGGTGCTGTTTTAGAGTGTTGATTCCTTTTGTGACGAGAGGAGAATAGAAAGGAAAGGAGACAATGGAAGGCTTTGAAGCTCAGATGTGGTTTCCTTTGATATTACCACAATCCCACATTTGTGGGATTTGAACCCAGGCCTCAAGCATTCAAGGCAGTCACTCTCCCAGATGGGCTATATGGCCAGAACAGGAACGGCTTCTGTGAGATACAACACATGATCACGTAATGTCTTAATTAGTGAAATTGTATGCAGAGAAGCAAACATGCCCAGGCAAAAAAATGTCTAAGGAATTCCTATTTCTCCTGTCCAAAACAATCCACTATGATTTCTTTTTGCTTGTCATTACCCAAAGCTAGCCCTTGTCATGAGGAAATGGTATTTCCCCTCTTCATATACTATGAAAATGGAAGTAGCTGATTGATCCATGAGAAGGAAAATATATCAGGGATCCAAGGAGGCCAGGAACCGGGGCAGAGGCAGAAATATGTGCAAGTGAGAAGATGCTCAATTGGTGAATATGAATGGAGATATTGGGGATCATTCACATATGAATGCCTTGCCTTACATTCAAAATTACCTGACCTATTCCTAGAAAGAATATTTTTGCTATTTATCCTTTTGAACTTTTTTAAAAAAATTCCGAAGAGCAGGGAAAAGTGCTTGAAACACAAGCCAGTTCAGGTGCTGGATCTTCCCACCATATCAGGAGTTGGTGATTCAGAGTAAGATGTGCCTCCTGTTCTAAGCCTGTTTCCCTTAGTAAAAGTGCTTCAGCAATTTAGCCAGACACTGCTGGGAGATATAAAAAGGCAATCACCAGTGGCCTCCTTATGATTCCAGTTTTTAATCTCAAGATTTATTACAGGGAGATAAGAGGCTAAAGTCATATCCTTGATACTTAATTAATTTGGTTGTAATCAATTTTACTCAGAAAATCATAACAATTGTTTACCAGTTCTCCTGTGACATGAGAGCCACTCAAAGGAACTCTCTTCTACTTAAAGTTGAAGGAGCAGGAGCAGACATTAGCTAGGTTGTGAAGGTCACGGTGTTTCCAGGTTCTGGTAGAAGTCAGTTGATTGCCCACCCCAGAGTGATTGGAAATCCTTGGGCAACATGAACTTTCACGGGTGCCTCCAGTGACATTGCACATGACTCCTAGATTGCAGCTGAGGTCATAGAGGAGAGGGCTGAGAACACGGAAGCGTCACGGTTCCCATGGCAACCAGAGACCTCTCAGATGCTGTCTGCTTCAAAGCCACATTCAAGACATGCAGCGGGTCAGGTGTGAGGATTCGAGGATAGATGAAGGGAGTGTGTGCCTCAGTCTTGTGGTTTTGAAGAAATGATTCTATCGTTGTTGCCCTGGGCAAAGAGGAAACAGATTGTGAGTGAGAAATACCCTCATATACAGGCAGGACTAGGAATCCCATTGAAGTATGAGAGCTTGCAGTTCCACCCAGTCCACTGGTGGCGCTGTGCTCCCTTTTCCGCACCATTTTGGCAGGCAGGAAGCTCATCTGCCTCCTGATGCAGGCTATTAGCTCCCACCCATTCAACTGCAACTGGCTAGGAGAGAGGGGTGCTTGAGGGCACATGAATCAAAAATCATAGCACTGGCACCACTGGATTGGCCCTCCAACCGCACTACTCCAGCACAGGGACAACCCGGGTTTTCTTCAGACTTAGGAATCTAACCTAGGTGCCTAGCCACCTCATGGAGAGATAGGTGGTAAGTGCTCATCTCAGTAGAGCATGCAGTTCATCTCTGTAGATTAGGTGATCCTTGATATGGCACACATCGTTTTCCATCTGTCTGGCATCTCCTACTGTCCTGCAAAGTGTGGACAGGAGACAGTAGGAACATGGGATGTCCATGTTCTATGTGAATGTGAGTGACTCCTCTAGTGTCTAATAAAAATAGGTGGGAGTCATTCACTCTGCCAGTTGGAAGGAGGGCAGTACGACCCTGATATGAAAGGAGAGTTGTTCTGTGCTCACTCCAACTGCCAGTCCCCTTCTCTGTGCTGCTGCCTTACAACTGGGCTGCACCATCATATCACCTCTTGGGATGGTTCCAGGATCACATGAAACTATAACAAGATGCAGAGATGTATGGCCAATCTGTATTCAGAAAATGGTTGTACTTCTTGAGAGACAAATATCTCTCTGTCGCCAGGTTCTGTGGGATATTACCAGGAAACCTCTAAACAGCTACAGGTTGGAGCGTACCACAAGCTGAGGGATTAAATATAAGACTGGTGATGGCATGATGGGCACACTTCACAGGGCATAATACCAGGCTTGAACAAAATTGGTGCTGAGAGTGGAATGTTTCACTGCCTCGAAGATGTGTATTCAAAAGAGGAGAACAAGGATATTTGTGGGACCAGAAAAGCTGAAGGAGGTTGATGCTGGAACACAACTACAGAGAAGACACCCAATGAAACTCGCCATTGATCATCGTCAAAACTCAAACTCCACAATATATGTTCAGGTTCTTCATACACTACAAATACAGGAAGTAGTTATTGCCCCCTCATTCTCTATGCAACCATGAATACCGACCCTCATTCCCTTTTTGAGAACAACAATGACCTTGCAAGTTCCTGTCTCTTTTCTGCTGCTCTCA
Organism: Sciurus vulgaris; assembly: GCF_902686455.1. Classification (NCBI taxonomy): domain Eukaryota; kingdom Metazoa; phylum Chordata; class Mammalia; order Rodentia; family Sciuridae; genus Sciurus; species Sciurus vulgaris. Next base: position 78,165,882 of record NC_136477.1, read on the forward strand.
AGGGACAGTCAAATATACGAATGTTGATTCCTATTTCTTCTGACACAAGAACACATGAGCACAGGCATTCCTATCTTCACAGAACCTCTCCACACGATCTACAATTTAAGCCAGGTCATCCTGCGATATAAAACGTTTATCCCTGCAGGGCTTCATTTGAGGACTTCCATTAATATTAACAAAAGAATTCAAAAGGGTCCATTCCTCTTGACAGTGGAGCTATAATGATTTTTGGTGAGTGGGTTGTAAATGGCCTGTGAAACTCCTCAATGCTATCAATACAGGCTAACATGGACTCAGACACAAATCCTCACTTTACTCATCAAGAAATCACAGGCAAGTCTCGGCAAATCAACAGTGTGCAAAGAGTTCCTGGGACAAGAGCGGCTGTCTTTTGTGTTCACCTCCTGGCTAAATATTAGACAAGTGGTGCAGGTGGAAAATGCTGTGGCCTGAAAGTCCCTTCACTGGCAGAGATTATGGCAGTGGGAACAAAAACCTGGAGAGTGCAAGGTATGAGTGCGATAGTATATTTCAATTTCCAGAATACCTGTTCACAATGCGCAGCTGGAGAAGGTGCAGAAATATTTTTCACATTAGAATACACATGAGAGGCCAATGATCTCTGTCCTAAGGAGTGTAGAGTGACTTAATGGAACACATACTCTGAGGAAATGCAGGTGACTGTTGAGGACTGCTCTCTTGGAGCACAGTAGCCTGCTGAAATCTGTTGGTGGACTTGCATGATAAATTGGTGCTGATTTAGAGTGTGATTCCTTTTGTGATGAGAGGAGAAGAGAAAAGTAAAAGAGAAGATGGAAAGTTGGGAGGCTCAGATGTTATTTTCTATGTTATTTCCACATCTCCCAGTGACCGGTATTTAAACTGGGTCTCAAGCATACAAGGCAGGCACTCTCCTAGATGGGCTCTATGGCCTGCACAGGAACGGCTTCTCTGAGATACAACACATGATCACCTAAAGTCTTAATTAGTGAAATTGTATGCGGAGAAGCAAACATGCCCAGGCAAAACAATGTCTAAGGAATTACTAATTCTCCTGTCCAAAACAATCCAGTATGGTCCTATTTGCTTGTCACTACCCAAGCCTAACCTTCTGTCATGAGGGAATGATATGTCCCCTCTTCTTAAAATATTAAAATGGAAATAGCTGATTGAATCGTGAGCAGGAAAATATATATAGGGATCCTAGGAAACCTGGAACTGGGGCAGAGACAGAAATATGTGAGAGTGAGAAGATGCTCAATTGGTGAATATGAATGGACATATTGGGAATCATTCACACATGAATGCCTTGCCACTACATTCAAAATTATCTAACACTTTTGTAGAAAGAATTTTTTTCCTATTTATCTTTCTGAACATTTTTTGAAAAATTCCAAAGAGCAGGGAAAAGTGCATAATGCACAAGCCAGTTCAGATGCAGGATCTTCCCACCATCACAGGAGTTGGTGATTCAGAGGAAGTTGTGCCTCCTGTTCTAAGCCTGTTTTCTTCAATAAAAGTGCTTCAGCAATTTAACCAGATGCTGCTGGGTGATTTAAAGAGGCAATCGCCAGTGGCCTAAATATGTTTCCAGTTTTTAATCTCAAAATTTGTTACAGTGAGATAAGAAGCTAATGTCATATCCTTGATACTTCATTCATTTGTTTGCAATCAATTTTACTCAGAGAATCATAAGAAATGTTACCATTTCTCCTGCGACATGCAAACCATTCATGGGAACTCTCCTGTACTTACAGGGGAAGGAGCAGACATTGGTCAGCTAGCTTGTGAAGGTCATGGTGTCTCCAGGCTCTGGTAGGAGAAGTCAGTTTTTTGCCCTCCCCAGAGTGATTAGAAAGCCTTGGACAACATGAACTTTCACGAGTGCCTCCAGTGATATTGCACCTGCCCCTCAGATTGCAGGTGAAGACATAGAGGAGAGGGCTGAGAACATGGAAGGGTCACGGTTCCCATGGCAACCAGAGACCTTTCAGCTGCTGCTCTATTCAAAGCCACATTCAAGATATGTGACGGGGTAGGTGTGAGGGTACCAGAATAGGTGAAGGGAACGGATGCCTGAGTCTTGCGGATTTGAAGAAATGATTCTATCCATGTTACCCCGGGCAATGAGGAAACAGGCTGTGAGCAATAAATTCCCTCATATGCAGGCAGGACAAGGAATCCCATTGAAGTGTGAGAGCTTGCAGTTCCATCCAGGTCCACTAGGTGGTGTTGTGCTCCCTTGGCCACACTGTTTTGGCTGGCAGGCAGCTCATCTGCCTCCTGATGCAGGCTATTGGCTCGCACTAATTCCAGGACAACAGTCTGGGAGTGACTGTTGCTTGAGGGCATATGGATCAACAGTCTTAGCACCGGTACTCCTGGATTGGCCCTCTGACCTTACTGCTCCAGGACTGGGACAAATGGGGTTTTCTTCAGACTCAGGAATCTAGCCTAGGGGCCTAGCAGCCTCATGGAGAGATGGGTGGTAAGTGCTCAGCTCAGAAGAGTATGCAGTTCATCTCTGTAGTTTAGGCGATACTTGATATGGGACACACCATTTTCCATCTGTCTGGTATCTCCTACTGTCCTGAGAAGTGTAGACAGGAGACAGTAGGAACCTGGAAAGTCCATGTTCCATGTGAATGTGACTGTCTCATCTTGTGCCTCAAAATATAGGTTGGAGTCATTCACTCTGCCTGTTGGAAGGAGGGCAGGACTAACCTGACATGAAAGGAGAGTTGTTCTGTTCTCATTCCAACAGCCCGTCATCCCCTTCTCTTTGCTGCTGCCTTACAACTAGGATGCACCCTGAAAGTCACTTCCTGGGATTTTCCCAGGATCACATCATACCATAACACGATGCAGCAATGACTTTCCAATCTGTATTCAAAAAATGGTTAGACTTCTTGAGAGACAAATACCTCTCTGTCACCAGGGTCTGTGGCATATTAAAATGAGAACCCTAACCAGCTCCAGGTTGGAGCAAATCACAAGCTGGGGGATCCAATATCAGACTGGTGATGGCATGATGGGCACAGTTCACGGGGCATAACGCCAGGCTTGAACAAAAATTGTGCTGAGAGTGGAATTGTTCACAGCCTCGAAAATGAATATTCAAAAGAAGGGAACAAGGATATTTGTGGGACCAGAAAAGCTGAAGGAATTTGATTCTGGAACACAACTACAGAGAAGGCTCCTGATGAAACTCTCCATCGATCATGGTCAACCCTCAAACTCCACAATATATGCTCAGGTACTTCATACACTAAAAATACAGGCAGTAGTTATTGTCCCCTCTTTCTCTACGCAACCATGAATACCGACCCCATATCCCCTTTTTAGAACAACAATGACCTTGCAAATTCCTTTCTCTTTTCTGTTTCTCTCATGGGACAGCCGAATATACAAAAGTTGATTCCTATTTTTTCTGTCACAAGAACACATGAGCACTGGCATTCCTAATGTCTCAGCACCTCGCCCCAGGATCTACCATTTAAGCCAGGTGATCCTGGGATATGCAACACTAATCCGTGCACTGCTTCATTTGAGGACGTCCATCCATATGAACAAAACAATACAAAAGGGCTCATTCCTCTTGTCACTGGAGCTATAATGATATTCGGTGTGTGGGATGTAAATTGCCTGTGAAACTCCTGAATGCTATCAATACAGGCTAACATGGATTCAGACCCAAATCCTAACTTTGCTCACCAAGAAATCACAAAAAGTGAGAAAGGAGATCCAGGGACATGAGTGCCTGTCTTTAGTTTTCACCTCCTGGCTTAACATTGGACCATGTGGTACAGGTGGAATGTGGTTTGGCCTGAAATCCCCTTCACTGGCAGAGAAAATGCAGTGGTCCATGAAGCCTGGAGAGTGCCTGGTACAAGTATGGAAGTTGTTTTGAATTTCCAGAAAACATGTGCAAAATGCCCAGCTGAAGAAAGTGCAGAAATATTTTTCACATTAGCATACTCACGAGAGGCCATTGATCTCTGTCCTAAGGAGTGTAGAGTGACTTCATGGAACACGTACTCTGAGGAAATGCAGGAAACTGTTGAGCACTGCTGTCTTGGAGCACAGTAGCTTGCTGAAAGCTGTTGGTGGACTTGGGTTGCATGAGAAATTGGTGCTGTTTTAGAGTGTTGATTCCTTTTGTGATGAGACTAGAAAAGAAAAGGAAAAGAGACAATGGAAGGTTGGGAGACTCAGATGTGGTTTCTTTTGTTATTTTCACAATTCCACAGTGTGTGGGACACGAACCCGGGCCTCAAGCCTAACAAGGCAGGCACTCTCCAAGATGGGCTATATGGCCTGCACAGGAACGGATCCTCTGAGATACAACACATGATCACGAAAAGTCTTAATTAGTGAAATTGTATGCAGAGAAGCAAACATGCCCAGGCAAAACAATGTCTAAGGAATTCCTAATTCTCCTGTCCAAAACAATCCAGTATGGATCCTTTTTGCTTGTCACTACCCAAGCCTAAACTTTGTTGTGATTGATAGTTATTTCCCCTCTTCATATTGTATGAAAATGGAAGTAGCTTATTGATGCGTGAGCAGGAAAATATATCAAGGATCCAAGGAGCCCAGGAAGAGGTGCAGAGGCAGAAATATGTGGGAGTGAGAAGATGCTCAATTGGTGAATATGAATGGAGATATTGGGGATCATTTGCACATGAGTGCCTTGCCATTATATTCAAAATTAACTTTTCCAGAAAAAAATTTTTTTTCCTATTCTTCCTTTTGAACTTTTATTGAAAAATTCCAAGGAACAGGGAAATGTGCAAAATGCACAATCCAGTTCAGGTGCTGGAACTTCCCACCATTGCAGGAGTTGGTGATTCTGAGGAATTTGTGCCTCCTGATCTACACTTATTTCCCTCAGGGAAGTGCTTCAGCAATTTAGCCATGCACTGCTGGGAGATATAAATAATCAATCACCAGTGGACTCCTTATGATTCCGGTTTTTACTCTCAAGATTTATTACAGAGAGATAAGAGGCTAAAGTATCCTTGACCCTTCATTTATTTTGTTGTTAACAATTTTACTCAAAAAATTGTAACAATTGTTTACCAGTTCCCCTGTCACCTGAGAGCCATTCATGGGAACTCTCCTCTCCTTATACGGGTAGGAGCAGGCATTGGTCAGCTATGTTGTGAACGTCACTGTGTCTCGAGGTTCAGGTAGGAGAAGTTAGTTGATTACCCTCACCAGAGTGTGTGTAAAGCCTTGGGCGACATTAACTTTCACAAGTGTCCCAAGTGACATTGCACCTGCCCCCCAGATTGCAACTGAAATCATAGAGGAGACCACTGAGAACACGGAAGCGTCATGGTTCCCATGGCAACCAGAGATGTTTCAGCTGCTGCCCGCTTCAAAGTCACATTCAAGATATGCGGCGTAGGTGTGAGGGTACCAGGATAGGTGAAGGGAGCGGGTGCCTGAGTCTTGTGGATTTGAAGAAATGATTCTATCAATGTTGACCCCGGGCAATGAGGAAACAGGCTGTGAGTGATAAATCCCCTCATATCCAGGCAGGACAAGAAATCCCATTGAAGTGTGAAAGATTGCAGTTCCACCCCGGTCCACGAGGTGGCACTGTGCTCCATTGCCCGAACCGTTTTCGCTGGCGGGCAGCTAATCTGCCTCCTGATGCAGGCTATTTGCTCGCACCAATTCCAGTGCAACAGGCTGGGAGAGAGGGGTGCTTGAGTGCACATGGATCAACAGTCGTAGCACTGGCATCTCTCGATTGGCCCTCTGACCTCACTGCTCAAGGACTGGGACAATCAGGGTTTTCTTCAGACTTAGGAATCTAGCCTAGGGGCCTAGCAGACTCATGGAGAGATGGGTGGTAAGTGCTCAGCTCAGAAGAGCATGCAGTTCATCTCTGTAGTTTAGGTGATACTTGATATGGGACACATCGATATGGGGATCACCTACTGTCCTGCAAAATATGGACAGGAGACTGTAGGAACCTGGGATGTCCATGTTCCATCTCAATGTGAGTGGCTCCTCTCATGGCTCATAAATATAGGTGGGAGTCATTCACTCTGCCAGATGGAAGGAGGGCCGGACAAACCTGTCATGAAAGGAGAGTTCTTCTGTTCTCACTACAACAGCCCGACGTTCACTTAACTTTGCTGCTGCCTTACAACCGGGCTGTACCCTGAAACTCTCGTCCTGGGATTTGTCCAGGATCACATCAAACCATAACAAGATGATGAGATGACTTGCCAATCTGTATTCACAAAATGGTTAGACTTCTTGAGAGACAAATAAATCTATGTCGCCAGGGTCTGTGGCATATTACCATGAGACCCCTAACCAGCTCCAGGTTGAAGCAGACCGCAAGCAGGGGAATCTAATATCAGACTGGTGATGGTGTGATGGGCACAGTTCACGGGGCATAACACCAGGCTTGAACAAAAATGGTTTGGAGAGTGAAATGGTTCACAGCCTCAAAGATGAATATTGAAAAGAGGAGAACAAGGATATTTGGGGAACCATAAAAGCTGAAGGAGGTTGATGCTAGAACACAACTACAGAGAAGGCCCAAGATGAAACTCTCCATTGATCATGGTCAACACTCAATCTCCACATATATGTTCAGGTTCTTCTTACACTACCAATACAGGCAGTAGTTATTGCCTCCTCTTTCTTTATGCAACCATGAATACCAACCCTCATTCTCCTTTTTAGAATAGCAATGACCTTGCAAGTTCCTGTCTCTTCCTTGCTCTCACGGGACAGCCGAATATACGAATGTTGATTGCTATTTTTTCTGGCACAAGAACACATGAGCATAGGCATTCCTAACGTCGCAGCACCTCCATCCATGATCTACAATTTAAGCCAGGCAATCCTGGGATATGCAATACTAATCCCTGCACTGCTTCATTTGAGAACGTCCATCAATATGAACAAAAGAAAACAATAGAGCTCCATTCCTCTTGACACTGGAGCTATAATGATATTGGGTGAATTGGTGTAAATGTCCTGTGAAACTTCTGAATGCTATCAAAACAGGCTAACATGGATTCAGACCAAAATCCTAACTTTGCTCACCAAGAAATCACAGGCAAGCCTCTGCAAACCAAAAGTGTGAGAGGGGTGCCAGGAACAAGAGTGGCTGTCTTTCGTGTTCACCTCCTGGCTTAACATTAGACCATGTGGTACAGGTGGAACATGCTCTGGCCTGAAAGCCCCTTCAATGCCAGAGAATATCCAATGGGACAACGACGACTGGAGAGTGTCGTATACAAATGTGGAAGTTGTTTTCAATTTCCTGAAAACCAATGCACAATGCACAGCTGAAGCAGGTGCACAAATATTATTCGCATTAGCATACTCATGAGAGGCCATTGATCTCTGTCCTAGGGAGTGTAGAGTGACTTCATGGAACGTGTACTCTGAGAAAATGCAGGAGACTGTTGAGCCCTGCTGTCTTGGAGCACAGTAGCTTGCTGAAAGCTCTTAGAGGTCTTGGATTGCATGAGAAATTGATACTGTTTTAGAGTGTTGATTCATTTTATAAAGAGAGGAGAAAAGAAAAGGAAAAGAGACGATGGAATGTTGGGAAGCTCAGATGTGGTTTCCTTTGTTATTTCTACAATCCCACAGTGCTCAGCACTCGAACCTGGGCCTCAATCATACAAGGCAGGCACACGACCAGGTGGGCTATATGGCCTGCACAGGAACGGCTCCTCTGAGATACAACACATGATCCCGTAATGTCTTAATTAGTGAAATTGTATGCAGAGAAGCAAACATGCCCAGGCACAACAATGTCTTAGGAATTCCTAATTCTCCTGTCCAAAACAATCCAGTGTGGATCCTTTTTGCTTGTCACTACCCAAGCCTAGCACATTGTCGTGAGGGATAGTTATATCCCCTTTTCATATTGTATGAAAATGGAAGTAGCTGATTGATGCGTGAGCAAGAAAATATATCAGGGATTCAAGGAGGCCAGGAACAGGGGCTGAGTCAAAATATGTGGGAGTGAGAAGATGCTCAATTGGTGAATATGAATGGAGATATTGGGGATCATTCGCACTAGAGTGCCTTGCCATTACATTCAAAATTCACTTACACTTTTCCAGAAAGAATTTTGATTCCTATTCTCATTTGAATTTTTTTTTTTTTTAATTCCAAAGAGCAGGAAAAGTGCAAAATGCACAAGCCTGTTCAGTTGCTGTATCTTCCCACCATCGCAGGAGTTGATGATTAGGAGGAAGTTGTGCCTCCTGTTCTAAGCCTCCTCCCCTCAGGAAAAGTGTTTCAGCAATTTACCCAGAAGCTGCTGGGAGATATAAATAGGCAATCGCCAGTGGCTTCCTTATCATTCCAGTTTTTACTCACAAGATTTACTACAGAGAGATAAGAGGCTAATGTCATATCCTTGATCCTTCTTTTATTTGGTTGCAAACAATTTTACTCAGAAAATCGTAACAATTGTTTACCAGTTCTCCTGTAACCTGAGAGCCATTCATGGGAACTCTACTCTAATTAAAGGGGAAGCAGCAGGCATTGGTCAGCTAGGTTGTGAATGTCACTATGTCGAGGCTCTGGTAGGAGAATTCATTGTATTACCCCACCCTAGAGTGTGTGTAAAGCCTTGGGCAACATTTAAGTTTCACGAGTGTCCCCAGTGACATTGCACCTGCCCCCCCGGAAAGATGCTGAGGTCATAGAGGACAGGGCTGAGAACACAGAAGCTTCACGGTTCCCATGGCAACCAGAGACCATTCAGCTGCTGCCTGCTTCAAAGCCACATCAAGATATGCGGCGTGTCAGGTGTGAGGGATCGAGGATAGGTGAAGGGAGTGGATGCCTGAGTCTTGCGGTTTTGAATAAATGATTCTATCGATGTTGCCCCGGGAAATGAGGAAACAGGCTGTGAGCGATAAATTCCCTCATATCCAGGCAGGACAAGGAATCCCATTGTAGTGTGAGAGCTTGCAGTTCCACCCAGTTCCAGTAGGTGGCGCTGTGCTCCCTTGGCCGCACCGTATTTGGCAGGCAGGCAGCTCATTTGCCTCGTGATGCAGGCTATTAGCTCCTGCCAATTCCAGTGCAGAAGGCTGGGAGAGGGGGTGCTTCAGGGCACATGGATGAACCGTTGTAGCACCGGCACCACTGGATTGGCCCTCCAACCTCACTGCTCCAGGACTGGGACAACCGGCGTTTTCTTCAGACTCAGGAATCTAGCCATTGGGCCTAGCAGCCTCATGGAGAGATGAGTGGTAAGTTCTCAGCTCAGAAGAGCATGCAGTTCATCTCTGTATTTTAGGTGATCCTTGATATGGGACACATCGTTTTCCATCTCTCTGGCATCTCCTGTCCCGCGAAGTGTGGACAAGAGACAGTAGGAACCTGGGATGTCCATGTTCCATGTGAATGTGAGTGGTTCCTCCCGTGGCTCATAAATATAGGTAGGATACATTCACTCTGCCAGTTGGAAGGAGGGCAGGACGAACCTGATATGAAAAGAGATTTGTTCTGTTCTCACTCCAACAGCCCATCGTACACTTCTCTTTGCTGCTGCCTTACAAGTGGGCTGCATCCTGAAAGTCAGCTCCTGGAATTTGTCCAGGATCACATGAAACCATAACAAGATGCAGAGATGTCATGCCAATCTGTATTCACAAAATGGTTAGACTTCTACAGAGACTAATACCTCTCTGTCGCCAGGGTCTGTGACATATTACCATGAGACCCTTAACCAGCTCCAGGTTGGAGCAGACTGCAAGCTGGGGGATCCAATGTCAGACTGGTGATGGTATGATAGGCTCATTTCACGGGGCATAACACCAGGCTTGAACAAAAATGGTGCTGAGAGTGGAATGGTTCACACCCTCGAAGGTGAATATACAAAAGAGGGGAACAAGGATATTTGTGAGACCAGAAAAGCTGAAGGAGGTTGGTGCTGGAACACAACTACAGAGAAGGCACCTGATGAAAATTTCCATGGATCATGGTCAACCCTCAAACTCCACAATATATGTTCATATTCTTCATACGCTACCAATACAGGCAGTAGTTATTGCCCCCTCTTTCTCTATACAACCATGAATACGGACCCTCATTCCCGTTAGAACAACAACAATGACCTTGCAAGTTCCTGTCACTTTTCTGTTGCTCTCAAGGGACTGCTGAATATACGAATGTTGATTCCTATTTTTTCTGGCACAAGAACACATGAGCACAGGCATTCCTAACATCGCAGCACCTCCTCCACATTTAAGCCAGGTTATCCTGGGATATGCAACACTAATCCCTGCAATGCTTCATTTGAGGTCATCCATCAATATGAACAAGAGAATACAAAAGGTCTCCATTCCTCTTGACACTGGAGCTATGGTGATATTGGGTGTGTGGGTTGTAAATGGCCTGTGAAACATCTGAATGCTATCAAAACTGTGTAATATGGATTCAGACCCATATCCGATCTTTTCTCACCAGGAAATCACAGGCAAGCCTCTGCAAACCAAAAGTGTGAGAGGAGTTCCAGGAATAAGAGTGGCTGTCTTTCGTGTTCAACTCCTGGCTTAACATTGGACCATGTGGTACAGGTGGAACATGCTATGGCCTGAAAGCCCCTTCAATGCCAGAGAATATCCAATGGGACAACGATGACTGGAGAGTGCCAGGTACAAATATGGAAGTTGTTTTGAATTTCCTGAAAACCTATGCACAATGCGCAGCTGAAGCAGGTGCACAAATATTTTTCGCAGTATCATACTCATGAGAGGCAATTGATCTCTGTCCTAAGGAGTGTAGAGTGACTTCATGGAACACGTACTCTGAGGAAATGCAGGAGACTGTTGAGCCCTGCTGTCTTGGAGCACAGTAGCTTGCTGAAAGCTGTTGGTGGACTTGGGTTGCATGAGAAATTGGTGCTGTTTTAGAGTGTTGATTCCTTTTGTGATGAGAGGAGAAAAGAAAAGGAAAAGAGATGATGGAAGGTTGGGAAGGTCAGATGTGGTTTCCTTTGTTATTTTCACAATCCCACAGTGCTCGGGACTCGAACCCGGGCCTCAATCATACAAGGCCGGCACTCGCCCGGGTGGGCTATATGGCCTGCAAAGGAATGGCTTCTCTGAGATACAACACATGATCACATAACGTCTTAATAAGTGAAATTATATGCAGAGAAGCAAACATGCCCAGGCACAACAATGTCTTATTAATTCCTAATTCTCCTGTCCAAAACGATCCAGTGTGGATCCTTTTTGCTTGTCACTACCGAAGCCTAGCACTTTGTCGTGAGGGATATATATTTCCCGTCTTCATATAGTATGAAAATAGAAGTAGCTGATGCGTGAGCAAGAAAATATATCAGGGATCCAAGGAGGCCAGGAACAGGGGCAGAGGCAGAAATATGTGGGAGTTAGAAGATGCTTAATTGGTGAATATGAATATAGATATGGGGGATCATTCGCATATGAGTGCCTTGCCATTACATTCAAAATTAACTGAACTTACCCAGAAAGAATTTTGTTTCCTATTCTTCCTTTATTTTTTTTTTATTCCTAAGAGCAGGAAAGGTGCAAAATGCACAAGCCAGTTCAGTAGCTGTATCTTCCCACCATCGCAGGGTTTTGTGATTCAGAGGAAGTTGTGCCTCCTGTTCTAAGCCTGTTTCCCTCAGGGAAAGTGCTTCAGCAATTTAGGCAGATGCTGCTGGAAGATATAAAGAGGCAATCTCCAGTGGCCTCCTTATGATTCCAGTTTTTACTCACAAGATTTATTACCGAGAGATAAGAGGCTAATATCATATCCTTGATCCTTCGTTTATTTGGTAGCAATCAATTTTACTCAGAAAATCGTAACAATTGTTTACAAGTTCTCCTGTCACCTGAGAGCCATTCTTCTTAAAAGGGAAGCAGCAGGCATTGGTCTGCTAGGTTGTGAAAGTCACTGTGTCTCAAAGCTCCTGTAGAAGAAGTCAGTTGATTACCCTCCCTAGAATGTGTGTAAAGCCTTGGGCAACATGAACTTTCACGAGTGTCCCCAGTGACATTGCACCTGCCCCCAGATTGCAGCTGAGGTCATAGATGAGAGGGCTGAGAACAAGGAAGCATCACTGTTCCCATGGCAACCAGAGACCTTTCACCTACTGCCCGATTCAAAGTCATATTCAAGATATGCGGCATGTGAGGTGTGAGTGTACAAGGATAGGTGAAGGGAGTGGATGCCTGAGTCTTGCGATTTTGAAGAAATGATACAATTGATGTTGCCCTGGGCAATGAGGAAAGACGCTGTGAGCGATAAATCCCCTCATTTCTAGGCAGAACAAGGAATCCCATTGAAGTGTGAGAGCTTGCACCTACACCCAGGTCCAATAGGAGGCGCTGTGCTCCCTTCGCTGCACCATTTTGGCTGGCAGGCAGCTCATCTGCCTCCTGATGCAGACTATAAGCTCGCACCAGTTCCAGTGCAAAAGGCTGGGAGAGAGGGGTGCTTGAGGGCACATGGATGAACCATTGTAGCACCAGCACCCCTGGATTGGCCCTCCAACCTCACTGCTCCAGGACTGGGACAACCGGCGTTTTCTTCAGACTCAGGAATCTAGCCTTTGGGCCTAGCAGCCTCATGGAGAGATGGGTGGTAAGTGCTCTGCTCAGAAGACCATGCAGTTCATCTCTGTAGTTTAGGTGATCCTTGATATGGGACACATCGTTTTCCATCTGTCTGGCATCTCCTTCTGGCCAGTGAAGTGTGGACAGGAGACAGTAGGAACCTGGGATGTCCATGTTCTATGTGAATGTGAGTGGCTCCTCTCATGGCTTATAAATATATGTGGGAGTCATTCACTCTGCCTGTTGGAAGGAGGGCAGGACTAACCTGACATGAAAGGAGATTTGTTCTGTTCTCACTCCAACAGCCCATCGTCCCCTTCTCGTTGCTGCTTCCTTACAACTGGGATGCACCCTGAAAGTCACCTCTTGGGATTTTTCCAGGATCACATCAAACCATAACAAATTGCAGAGATGCCTTGCCAATCTGTATTCACAAAATGATTAGACTTCTAGAGAGACTAATACCTCTCTGTCGCCAGGGTCTGTGGCATATTATCTTCAGACCAGTAACCAGCTCCAGGTTGGAGCAGACCCCAAGCTGGGGGATCCAATATCAGACTGGTGATGGCATGATGGGCACATTTCAAGGGGCATAACACCAGTCTTGAACAAAAATGGTGCTGAGTGTGGAATGGTTCACACCCTCGAAGGTGAATATACAAAAGAGGGCAACAAGAATATTTGTGGGACCAGAAAAGCTGAAGAGGTTGATGCTGGAACACAACTACAGAGAAGGCATCTGATGAAAATCTCCATGGATCATGGTCAACCCTCAAACTCCACAATATATGTTCAGGTTCTTCATACACTACCAATACAGGCAGTAGTTATTGCCCCCTCTTTCTCTATACAACCATGAATACGGACCCTCATTCCCCTGTTAGAACAACAACAATGACCTTGCAAGTTCCTGTCACTTTTCTGTTGCTCTCAAGGGACTGCTGAATATACGAATGTTGATTCCTATTTTTTTCTGGCACAAGAACACATGAGCACAGGCATTCCTAACATCGCAGCACCTCCTCCACATTTAAGCCAGGTTATCCTGGGATATGCAACACTAATCCCTGCAATGCTTCATTTGAGGTCATCCATCAATATGAACAAGAGAATACAAAAGGTCTCCATTCCTCTTGACACTGGAGCTATGGTGATATTGGGTGTGTGGGTTGTAAATGGCCTGTGAAACATCTGAATGCTATCAAAACTGTGTAATATGGATTCAGACCCATATCCGATCTTTTCTCACCAGGAAATCACAGGCAAGCCTCTGCAAACCAAAAGTGTGAGAGGAGTTCCAGGAATAAGAGTGGCTGTCTTTCGTGTTCAACTCCTGGCTTAACATTGGACCATGTGGTACAGGTGGAACGTGCTATGGCCTGAAAGCCCCTTCACTGGCAGAGAATATCCAGAGGGTCCAAGAAGCTTGTAGAGTGCCAGGTACAAGTGCTTGAAGTTGTTTTGAATTTCCTGAAAACCTGTGCACAATGCGCAGCTGAAGAAGGTGCAGAAATATTTTTCACATTAGCATACTCATGAGAGGCCATTGATCTCTGTCCTAAGGAATGTAGAGTGACTTCATGGAACACGTACTCTGAGGAAATGCAGGAGACTCTTGAGCACTGTTGTCTTGGAGCACAGTAGCTTGCTGAAAGCTGTTGGAGGACTTGGGTTGCATGAGAAATTGGTGCTGTTTTAGAGTGTTGATTCCTTTTGTGACCAGAGGAGAAAAGAAAAGGATGAGAGATGATGGAATGTTGGGAAGCTCAGATGTGTTTTCCCTTGTTATTTTCACAATCCCACTGTGCTCCTGACTCGAACCCGGGCCTCAATCATACAAGGCAGGCACTCGCCCAGGAAGGCTATATGGCCTCCACAGGAATGGCTCCTCTGAGGTACAACACATGATAACGTAACGTCTTAATTAGTGAAATTGTATGCAGAGATGAAACATGCCCAGGCACAACAATGTCTTAGGAATTCCTAATTCTCCTGTCCAAAACAATCCAGTGTGGATCCTTTTTGCTTGTCACTACCCAAGCCTAGCCCTTTGTCGTGAGGGATAGATATTTCCCGACTCCCTATAGTATCAAAATGGAGGTATTTGGGTTTTCCACGTTGGACAAGTGCAGCGCAGCGTGTGGTGAGCGCGCCCTTCCCGCTGCCCGCCCCACTCGGCTCCCCTCCCCGCCCGGCGGCGGTGGGCGGCGGCGGCCGCGGTGCTAGGCCCTCTCCTGGGTGTGTGCGCGCTCGTATGCGCGGCCCCCTGCGCCCACCTGCCGCTTGGGAGGGGGCCTGCGCGGCCGGCGGGGCGTGCGCCCGGGAGCCTCTGCCACCATGGCCCGCGCCTGCAGGCGCCGGGGTCCCCGCGGCCCCGGCAGATGTAGCCGCTGGCCGGGCCGGGCCAAAGAGGTGGGGGGCGCGGGAGGGCGAGAGCTTTGCATTTCGCAGTGCTGTTTTGAGGGGGGCGGGGGGTGGAGGAAGCGGAAAGCTGTGCCGAATCGCCGGGGACCTCCGGGGTGAACCATGTTGAGTCCTGCCAACGGGGAGCAGATCCACCTGGTGAACTATGTGGAGGATTACCTGGACTCCATCGAGTCTCTGCCTTTCGACCTGCAGAGAAACGTCTCGCTGATGCGGGAGATCGACGCGAAATACCAAGAAATCCTGAAGGAATTGGATGAGTATTATGAGAAGTTTAAACGAGAGACAGATGGTGCCCCCAAAACGCCGAGTGTTACACTGCATCCAGAGAGCCCTGTTCCGGAGCCAGGAGCTGGGCCATGAGAAGATTCAGATCATGAGTCAGATGGTGGAGCTGGTGGAGAACCGGAGTAGACAAGTGGACAGTCACGTGGAACTCTTCGAGGCTCATCAGGAGATCAGCAACACCACTGGCAACAGCGGCAAAGCTGGCCAAGAGAAGTCAAAGAATGAGACGATCACGCAGGCAGAAAAGCCCAATAACAAGCGCTCCTGGCGGCAGCGCAACAATGAGAACCGCGAGAACGCGTCTAATAATCACGACCATGATGACATCACCTCAGGAACACCCAAGGAGAAGAAAGCAAAGACCTCGAAGAAGAAAAAACGCTCCAAGGCCAAAGCAGAGAGGGAAGCATCCCCTGCAGACCTTCCCATCGACCCAAACGAGCCCACGTACTGTCTGTGCAATCAGGTCTCCTATGGAGAAATGATAGGTTTCGACAATGACAAGTGCCCCATCTAGTGGTTCCACTTCTCGTGTGTGGGACTCAATCATAAACCAAAGGGCAAGTGGTACTGTTCCAAGTGTCGGGGGGAAAATGAGAAAACGATGGACAAAGCATTGGAGAGGTCCAAAAAAGAGGGAGCCTATAACAGGTAGTTTGTGGACATTCACTAGTAGTGAGGAGAACAGAATCAGCCAGTGTATTTATTACATTGCTGCCTGCGCTGAGGTGTGAGGATGGTCAAATGTATATTTTCAAGGAATGTTAGAAAAGGCGTGTCCCCTTCATGGGGATGGCAGTGAGTCTCCTGGCCTTTTGTTTTCACTGGTACACATGTGTAAGAAGACAGTGGTCTGTGGATCAACGTTTTAGGAACTACAAATATAGGTTTGAATTAAACACTTAAGTGAGTCTCAGACTGATTTTTTGTGTGTGGGGGGGTGACTTGGAAGCAACCTAACACATTAAGTGTGATAAGAAAAGATTTAATTTAGCTATTTTATTTTAATGAAAAATAATGTTACACTTTATGAACATTTTTTTTTTAATTAGCCGGGTTGCTAAAGTACAGCCTACAGCAAATTTGTTTCTTGTACCATAATGTATATTCATATAACAATTCAATAACAAAGGTTTAAAGTTGGAAAATTATTTTTAAAAAGGTAAATGGTGGGGCTAGGGGTATAGCTCAGTGGTGGAGTGCCTCGCAAGCCCCAGGCTTTGGGTTTCATCCCCAGCACTACAAAAAAAAAAAAAAAAATGAGGTGAATGGTTAAATTTTACATGGCAGATATTTTATATACTGGTCTGTTCCCAAAATGGCCATTTTTAAATGATTGAGTTCATTTTTATTAACTCCAAAAAAAGTGATCTAATCATGAAATTTAAATCACGCTTTTGCTATCATAGATCATAGTGTGGTTGTCTTTAACTTATGTCAAGTGTATAAATGTACATTTCCCAGAGATCTTGCTCTTGCTGTATTATAATTGGAAGCACAGCCTGATGCTGTTGTGAAACCAAGGTATGCTTCCTGCTGTGTGTGTGAGTTGTACAGGTGTGATGTCAAGAATAAATGAAACTTGGCCAGTTTCTTTCTCTAGCAGTATATTTAATTTTAGCCTAAGTAATTTTTAAAATTTTGTCTGAAAAATTTATACACCAGCAGTTTAGACAAAGCCTTAAGCAAATTGTGTATTAACTGTTCTCAATATTGAAGTAGAAGTTACCTAATTGCCAGAAGATAAATTCATGTCAAAAAAGAATATATATTTAGACCAGAGGTCAAGAAATTGCACCCATCAAATGCAGCCCACCACCTGTTTTTATATGACCTGTGAACTAAGAATGGTCTTTATGTTTTTAAATGGTTAAAAAAATTTCATGACACATGAAAATTATATGAAATTTGAATTTTAGTGTCTATAAATAAAGTTTTATTGGAACACACACAAAAAAATGGAAGTAGCTGATTGATGTGTGAGCAGGAAAATATATCAGGGATCCAAGGAGGCCAGGAACAGTGGCAGAGGCAGAAATATGTGAGAGTGAGAAAATGCTCAATTGGTGAATATGAATGGAGATATTGCGGATCATTCGCACATGAATGCCTTGCCATTACATTCAAAATTAACTGAACTTACCCAGAAAGTATTTTGTTTCCTATTTTTCTTTTGAATTTTTTTTTTAATTCCTAAGAGCAGGAAAAGTGCAAAATGTACAAGCCAGTTCAGTTGCTGGATCTTCCCACCATCGCAGAAGTTGGTGATTCAGAGGAAGTTGTGCCTCCTGTTCTAAGCCTGTTTCCCTCAGGGAAAGTGCTTCAGCAATTTAGCCAGATGCTGCTGGGAGATGTAAGAGGCAATCGCCGGTGGCCTGCATATGATTCCTGTTTTTACTCTCAAGATTTATTACAGAGAAATAAGAGGCTAAAGTCATATCCTTGATCCTTCATTCATTTGGTTGCAAACAATTTTCCTCAGAAAATCGTAACAATTGTTTACCAGTTCTCCTTTCACCTGAGAGCCATTCATGGGAACCCTACTCTACTTAAAGTGGAAGGAGCAAGCATTGGTCAGCTAGGTTGTGAAAGTCACTGTGTCTCCAGGCTCCGGTAGGAGAAATCAGTTGATTACCTTCCCCAGAGTGTGTGTAAAGTCTTGGGCAACATGAACTATCACGATTGACTTCAGTGACATTGCACCTGTCCCCCAGATTGCAGCTGAGGTCATAGAGGAGAGGGCTGAGAACACGGAAGCGTCACGTTTCCCAAGGCAACCAGAGACCTTTCAGCTACTGCCCGCTTCAAAGCCATATTCAAGATATGCAGCGTGTCAGGTGTGAGGGTACGAGGATAGGTGAAGGGAACGGGTGCCTGAATCTTGTGGTTTTGAAGAAATGATTCTATCCATGTTGCCCAGGGCAATGAGGAAATAGGATGTGAGCGATAAATCCCCTCATATCCAGGCAAGACAAGGAATCCCTTTGAATTGTGAGAGCTTGCAGTTCCACCCAGTTCCACGAGGTGGCGCTGTGCTCCCTTCGCTGCATGGTTTTGGCTGGCAGGCAGCTCATCGGGCTCCTGATGCAAGCTATTAGCTCGCACCAATTCTAGTGCAAAAGGCTGGGAGAGAGGGGTGCTTGAAGGCACATGGATCAACAGTCATAGCACCGGCACCCCTTGATTGGCCCTCCGACCTCACTGCTCGAGGACTGGGACAACCGAGGTTTTCTTGAGAATCAGGAATGTAGCTTAGGGGCCTAGCAGCCTCATGGAGAGATGAGTGGTAAGTGCTCCGTTCAGAAGACCTTGCAGTTCATCTCTTTTTTTTAGGTGATACTTGATATGGGACACATCGTTTTCCATCTGTCTGGCATCTCCTTCTGTCCGGCGAAGTGTGGACAGGAGATATTAGGAACCTGGGATGTCCATGTTCCATGTGAATGTGAGTGGCTCCTCACGTGTCACATAAATATAGGTGGGAGTCATTCACTCTGCCATTTGGATGGAGGGCTGGACAAACCTGACATTAAAGGAGAGTTGTTCTGTTCTCACTCCAACAGCCCGTCGTCCCCTTCTCGTTGCTGCTTCCTTACAACTGGGCTGCACCCTGAAAGTCACCTCCTGGGATTTTTCCAGGATCACATCAAACCATAAGAAGATGCAGACATGACTTGACATTTTGTATTCACAAAATGGTTAGACTTCTTGAGAGACTAATACCTCTCTGTCGCCAGGGTCTGTGGCATATTACCATGAGACCCCTAACAAGCTCCATTTCGGAGGAGACCACAACTGGGGAATTCAATATCAGAATGGTGATGGCATGATGGGCACAGTTCACGGGGCATAACACCAGGCTTGAACAAAAATGGTGCTGAGAGTGGAATGGTTCAAAGCCTCGAAGATGAATATTCAAAAGAGGGGAACAAGGATATTTGTGGGACCAGAAAAGCTGAAGGAAGTTGATGTTGGAACACAACTACAGAGAAGATACCCGATGAAACTCTCCATCGATCATGGTCAACCCTCAAAGTCCACAATATATGTTCAGGTACTTCATACACTAACAATACAGGCAGTAGTTATTGCCCCCTCTTTCTCTATGCAACCATGAATACTGACCCCATTTCCCCTTTTTAGAACAACAATGACCTTACAAATTCCTTTCTCTTTTCTGTCCCTCGCAAGGGACAGCCGAATATATGAATGTTGATTCCTATTTTTTCTGGCCCAAGAACACATGAGCACCAGCATTCCTAACATCGCAGCACCTCGCCCCAGGATCTACAATTTTAGCCAGGTGATCCTGGGATATGCAAAAATAATCTCTGCACTGCTTCATTTGAGGACGTCCATCCATATGAACAAAACAATACAAAAGGGCTCATTCCTCTTGACACTAGAGCTATAATGATATTGGGTGTGTGGGTTGAAAATTGCCTGTGAAACTCCTGAATGCTATCAATGCAGGCTACCATGGATTCAGACCCAAATCCTAACTTTGCTCACCAAGAAATCACAGGCAAGACTCTGCAATCCAAAAGTGAGAAAGGATTTCCAGGGACAAGAGTGTCTGTCTATCGTGTTCACCTCCTGGCTTAACATTGGACCATGTGGTACAGGTGGACTGTGCTCTGGCCTGAAATCCCCTTCACTGGCAGAGAATATCCAGTGGTCCATGAAGCCTGGAGAGTTCCTGGTACAAGTGCAGAAGTTGCTTTGAATTTCCAGAAAACCTGTGCACAATGCGCAGCTGAAGATGGTGCAGAAATATTTTTCACATTAGCATACTCATGAGAGGTCATTGATCTCTATCCTAAGGAGTGTAGAGTGACTTCGTGGAACACGTACTCTGAGGAAATGCAGGAGACTCTTGAGCCCTGCTGTCTTGGAGCACAGTAGCTTGCTGAAAGCTGTTGGTGGACTTGGGTTGCATGAGAAATTGGTGCTGTTTTAGAGTGTTGATTCCTTTTGTGATGAGAGGAGAAAAGCAAATGAAAAGAGACGATGGAAAGTTGGGAAGCTCAGACGTGGTTTCCTTTGTTATTTTCACAATCCCACAGTGCTCGGGACTCGAACCCGGGATTCAGTCATACAAGGCAGGCACTCGCCCAGGTGGGCTATATGGCCTGCACAGAAACGGCTCCTCTGAGATACAACACATGATCACGTAACGTCTTAATTAGTGAAATTGTATGCAGAGCAGCAAACATGCCCAGGCACAACAATGTCTTAGGAATTCCTAATTCTCCTTTCCAAAACAATCCAGTGTGGATCATTTTTGCTTGTCACTAACCAAGCCTAGCCTTTTGTCATGAGGGATAGATATTTCCTGTCTTCATATAGTATGAAAATGGAAGTAGCTGAATGATGCCTGAGCAGGAAAATATATCAGGGATCCAAGGAGCCCAGGAAGAGGGGCAGAGGCAGAAATATGTGGGAGTGAGAAGATGCTCAATTGGTGAATATGAATGGAGATATTGGGATCATTCGCACATGAATGCCTTGCCATTACATTCAAAATTAACTGACACTTTCCCAGAAAGAATTTTGTTTCCTACTCTTCTTTTGAAATTTTTTTGTAAAAAATTCCAAAGAGCAGGAAAAGTTCAAAATGGGCAAGCCAGTTCTGGTGCTGGATCTTCCCACCATCGCAGGAGTTGGTGATTCAGTGGAAGTTGTGCCTCCTGTTCTAAGCCTGTTTCCCTCAGGGAAAGTGATTCAGCAATTTAGACAGACACTGCTGGGAGATGTAAAGAGGCAATGGCCAGTGGCCTCATTATGATTCCAGTTATTACTCTCAAGATTTATTACAGAGAGATAAGAGGCTAAAGTCATATCCTTGATCCTTCATTTGGTTGCAAAAATTTAACTCAGAAAATCGTAACAATTGTTTTCCGGTTCCCAGTCACCTGAGAGCCATTCGTGGTAACTCTCCTCTACTTAAAGGGGAAGGAGCAGGCATTGGTCAGCTGGGTTGTGGAGGTCACTGTGTCTCGAGATTCCGGTAGGAGAAGTCAGTTGATTACCCTCCCCAGTGTATGTTTTAAGCCTTGGGCAACATGAACTTTCACAAGTGTCTCCAGTGACATTGTACATGCTCACCAGATTGCAGCTGAGGTCATAGTGGAGAGGGCTGAAAACACGGAAGCGTCATGGTTCCCATGGCAACCAGAGACATTTCAGCTGCTGCCCGCTTCAAAGCCGCATTCAAGATATGCAGCGTGTCAGGTGTGAGAATAGGAGTTTAGTTGAAGGGAGCTGGTGCCTGAGACTTGCGGTTTTGAAGAAATCATTCTACCAATGTTGCCCCGGGCAAAGAGGAAACAGGCTGTGAGCCATAAATCCCCTGCTATCCAGGCAGGACAAGGAATCCCATTGAAGTGTGAGAGCTTGCAGTTCCACCCAGATCCACTAGGTGGTGGTGTGCTCCCTTGGCCACACCATTTTGGCTGGCAGGCAGCTCATTTGCCTCCTGATGCAGGCTATTAGCTCGCACCAATTCCAGTGCAAAAGGCTGGGAGACAGCGGTGCTTGAGGGCGGATGGTTCAACAATCGCAGCACTGGTACCCCTGGTTTGGCTTTCTGACCTCACTGCTCCAGGACTGAGTCTTCAGACTCAGGAATCTCGCCTAGGGGCCTATCAGCCTCATGGACAGATGTGTGGTAATTGCTCAGCTCAGAAGAGCATGCAGTTCATCTCTGTAGTGTAAGTGACACTTGATATGGGACACATCATTTTCCATCTGTCTGACATTTCCTATTCTCCTTGAACGTGGACAGGACACAGTAGGAACCTGGGATGTCCATGGTCCATGGGATGTGAGGGGCTCCTCTCGTGGCTCACAAATACAGGTGGGAGTCATTCACTCTACCTGTTGGAAGGAGGGCAGGACGAACCTGACATGAAAGGAGAGTTGTTCTGTTCTCACTCCAACAGCCAGTCCCCTTCTCTTTGCTGCTGCCTTACAACTGGGCTGCACCCTGAAAGTCACCTCCTGGGATTTTTCCAGGATCACTTCAAACCATAACAAGATGCAGAGATGAATTGCCAATCTGTATTCACAAAATGGTTAGACATCCTAAGAGACAAATACCTCTCTGTCGACAGGGTCTGTGGCATATTATCATGAGACCCCTAACGATCTCCAGGTTGGAGCAGACCATAAGCTGGGGGATACAATATCTGACTGGTAATGGCATGATTGGCACAGTTCACAGGGCACATCACCAGGCTTGAACAAAAATGGTGCTGAGTGTGGAATTGTTCACAGCCTCGAAGTTGAATATTCAATAGAGGGGAACAAAAATATTTGTGGGACCAGAGAAGCTGAAGGATGTTGATGCTGGAACACAACCACAGAGAAGGCCCCCGATGAAACTCGCAATTGCTCATGGTCAACCTCAAAGTCCACAATATATGTTCAGGTACTTCATACACTACAAATACAGGCAGTAGTTATTGCCCACTCATTCTCTATGCAACCATGAATACCAACCCTCATTACCCTTTTGAGATCAACAATGACCTTGCAACTTCCTGTCTCTTTTCTGTTGCTCTCAAGGGACAGCCGAATATACGAATGTTGATTCCTATTATTTCTGGCTCAAGAACACATGAGCACCGGCATTCCTACGTCACAGCACCTCCCATAATGACCTACAATTTAAGCCAGGTGATCCTGGGATATGCAAAACTAATCCCTGCACACCTTCATTTGAGGACGTCCATCAATATGAAGAAAAGGATACAATAGATCTGCATTCCTCTTGACACTGGAGCTATAATGATATTGGGTGAGTGGGTTGTAAATGGCCTGTGAAACTTCTGAATGCTATCAAAACAGGCTAACGTGGATTCAGGCCATAATCCTAACTTTGCTCACCAAGAAATCACAGGCAAGCCTCTGCAAAGAAAAAGTGTGAGAGGAGTTCCAGGGACAATTGTGGCTCTCTTTGGTGTTCACATCCTGGCTTAACATTGGACCATGTGGTACAGGTGGGAAGTGCTCTAGCCTGAAAACCCTTTACTGGCAGAGAATACCAGTGGGTCCATGAAGCCTGGAGATTGCCAGTTACAAGTCCGGAATTTGTTTAGAATTTCCTGAAAACCTGTGTACAATTCGCAGCTGAAGAAAGTGCAGAAATAACTTTCGAATTAGCATGCTCATGAGAGGCCATTGATCTCTGTCCTAATGAGTGTAGATTGACTTCATGGAACACGTACTCTGAGGAAATGCAGGAGACTGTTGAGCCCTGCTGTCTTGGAGCACAGTAGCCTGCTGAACGCTGTTGGTGGACTTCAGTTGCATGAGAAATTGGTGCTGTTTTAGAGTGTTGATTCCTTTTGTGATGAGAGGAGAAAAGAAAAGTAAATGAGACGATGGAATGTTGGGAGGCTCAGATGGGTTTTCCTTTGTTATTTCCACAATCCCATATGGCTGTGGACTCGATCCTGGGCTTCAAGCATACAAGACAGGCACTCTCCCAGATGGGTTATTTGGCCTGCACAGGAACGGCTCCTCTGAGATACAACACATGATCATGAAATGTTTTAATTAGGGAAATTGTATGCAGAGAAGCAAACATGCCCATGCAAAACAATGTCTATGGAATTCCTAATTCTCCTGTCCAACACAATCTGCTATGTATCTTTTCCTTGTCATTACCCAAGCCTAGCACTTTGTCATGTGGGAAAGATATTTCCCCTCTTCATAAAGTATGAAAATGGTAGTAGCTGATTGATCCATGAGCATTAAAATATATCAGGGATCCAAGGACACCAGGAACAGGGGTAGAAGCAGAAATATGTGCGAGAGAGAAGATGCACAATTGGTCAATATGAATGGAGATATTGGGGAACATTCACACATGAATTCCTTGCCTTACATTCAAAATTAATTGACACTTTCCTTGAAAGAATTTTTTTTTCTTATTTAAACATTTGAACATTTTTTGAAAATTCCAAAGAGCAGGGAAAAGTGCTGAATGCACGAGACAGTTCAGGTGCTGGATCTTCCCACCATCTCAGGAGTTGGTGATACAGAGGAAGTTGTGTCTCCTGTTCTAAGCCTGTTTCCCTCAGTAAAAGAGCTTCAGCAATTTAGTCAGATGCTGCTGGGAGATATAAAGAGGCAATCGCCAGTGGCCTGCATATGATTCCAGTATTTAATATCAAGATTTATTACAGGGAGATAAGAGGCTGAAGTCATGTCCTTGATGTTTCATTCATTTGGTTGCAATCAATTTTACTCAGAAAATCGTAACAATTGTTCACCCTTTCTCCTGTGACCTGAGAGCCATTCATGGGAACTCTACTCTACTTAAAGGGTAAGGAGGAACCATTGGTCAGCTAGGTTGTGAAGGTCATGGTGTCTCGAGGCTCCGGTAGGAGAAGTCAAGTGATTGACCTCCCCAGAGTGTTTGGAAAGCCTTGGGCAACATGAACTTTCACAAGTGTCTCGGGTGACATTTCACCAGCCCCCCAGATTGCAGCTGAAGTCATAGAGGAGAGGGCTGAGAACACGGAAGCGTCACGGTTCCCATGGAAACCAGAGACTTCTCAGGTGATGTCCGCTTCAAACCATATTCAAGACATGCAGCGGTTCAGGTGTGAGGGTACGAGGATAGATGAAAGGAGGTGGTGCATGCATCTTGCGATTGTGTAGAAATGATTCTATCGTTGTTGCCCTAGGCAAAGAGGAAACATGCTGTGAGAGATAAATCCCCTCATATCCAGGTAGTACTAGGAATCCCATTGAAGTGTGAGAGCTTGCAGTTCCACCCAGGTGCACTAGGTGGTGCTGTGCTGACTTGTCCGCATCATTTTGGCAGGCAGGCAGATCTTCTGCCTCCTGATGCAGGCTATTAGATCCCACGAATTCAAGTGCAACTGGCTGGGAGAGAGGGGTGCTTGAGAGCACATGGATCAACAGTCATAGCACCGGCACCGCTGGATTGGCACTCCAACCTCACTGCTCCAGGACTGGGACAACACAGGTTTTCTTCAGACTCAGGATTCTAGCCTTGGGGCCTAGCAGACTCATGGAGAGATGGGTGGTAAGTGCTCAGCTCAGTAGAGTATGCAGTTCATCTCCGTAGTTTAGGTGATCCTTGATTTGGGACACATCGTTTTCCATCTGTCTGGCATCTCCTACTGTCCTGTGAAGTGTGGACAGGAGACAGTAGGAAGCTGCATGTCAATGCCTCATGTGAATGTGAGTGGCTCCTCTCCTGGCTCATAAAGTTAGGTGGGAGTCATTCACTCTGCCGGTTGGAAGGAGGGCAGGACGAACCTGACATGAAAGGAGAGGTGTTCTGTGCTCACTCCAACTGCCACTCCCCTTCTCATTGCTGCTGCGTTACAACTGAGCTGCACCCTGATATCACCTCCTGGGATTGTTCCAGGATCACATGAAAATATAACATGATGCAGAGATGTATTGCCAACCTGTATTCACAAAATGGTTGGACTTCTTGAGAGACAAATGCCTCTCTGTCTCCAGGGTCTGTGGGACATTACTAGAAACCCCTAACCAGCTCCCGGTTGGAGCAGATCACAAGCTGGGGGATCAAATATCAGACTGGTGATGGCATGATGGGCACAGTTCACAGGGCATAACACCATGCTTGAACAAAAATGGTGCTGAGAGGGGAATGGTTCACAGCCTCAAAGATGAATATTCAAAAGAAGAGAACAAGAATATTTGTGGGACCAGAAAAGCTGAAAGAGTTTGATGCTGGAACACAACTACAGAGTAGGCACCCGATGAAACTCCCCTTCAATCATGGTCAACACTCACTCAACAATATATGTTCAGGTTCTTCATATACTACAAACTCATGAAGTAGTTATTGCCCCCTCATTCTCTATGCAACCATGAATACCGACCCTCGTTCCACTTTTGAGAACAACAATGACCTTGCAAATTCCTGTCTCTTTTCAGCTGCTCTAAAGCAACAACCAAATATACGAATGTTGATTCCTATTTCTTCTGGCACAAGAACACATGAGCACAGGAAATCCTAAATTCACAGCACCTCCCCCCAGGATCTACAATTTAAGCCAGGTGATCCTCCGATATGCAACCCTAATCCCTGCACTGCTTCATTTAAGGACTTCCATCAATATTAACAAAAGAATTCAAAAGAGCTCCATTCCTCTTGACTCTGGAGCTATAATGATTTTTGTTTAGTGGGTTGTAAATGGCCTCTGAAACTCCTGAATGCTCTCAATACAAGCTCACGTGGACTCAGACCCAAATCCTATCTTTACTCACCAAGAAATCACAGGCAAGTCTCTGCAAATCAAACGTGTGAGAGGAGTTCTGGGGACAAGAGAAGCTGTCTTTCATGTACACCTCCTGGCTAAACATTAGACTGAGTGGTAAAGGTGGAAAGTGCTCTGGCCAGATAGCCCCTTCAATTGCAGAGAATATGGCAGTGGGTCCAAGAAACCTGGAGAGTGCCAGGTACAAGTGCGGTTGTCATTTTGAATTTCCTGAAAACCTGTGCGCAATGCGCAGTTGAAGAAGATGCAGAAATATTTTCGCATTAGCATACATATGAGAGGCCATTGATCTCTGTCGTAAGGTGTGTAGAGTGACTTCATGGAACACGTACTCTGAGGAAATGCAGTTGACTGTTGAGCACTACTGTCTTGGAGCACAGTAGCCTGCTGAAAGCTGTTGGTGGACTTGGGTTGCATGAAAAATTGGTGCTGTTTAAGAGTGTTGATTCGTTTTCTGACGAGAGGAGAATTGAAAAGAAAAAGAGACAATGGAACGTTGGGAGGCTCAGATGTAGTTTCCTTTGTTATTTCCACAAACCCACAGTGCGTGGGATTCAAATCCAGGCCTCAATCATTCAAGGCAGGCACTCTCCCTGACGGGCTATGTGGCCAGTACAGGAATGGCTCCTCGGAGATACAAGACATGATTATGTAATGTCTTAATTAGTGAAATTGAATGTAGAGAAGCAATCATGCCTAGGCAAAACAAAGTCTAAGGAATTCCTAATTATTCTGTCCAAAACAATCCACTATGTATCCTTTTCGCTTGTCACTTCCCAAGCCTAGCCCTTTGCCTTGAGGGAAAGATATTTCCCCTCTTCCTAAAGTACGAAAGTGGAAGTAGCTGAATGATCCGTGAGCAGGGAAATATATCACGGATACAAGGAGGTCTGGAACAGGGGCAGAGACAGAAGTATGTGGGAGTAAGAAGATGCTCAATTGGTGAATATGAATGGAGATATTGGGGATCATTCACACATGAATGCCTTGCCTTACATTCAAACTAACTGACACTTTCCTAGAAAGAATTTTTTTCCTCTTTATTCTTTTTCCTATTTAACTTTTTGAACCTTTTTTGAAAAATTCCAAAGAGCAGGGAAAAGTACTTAATGCACAATCCAGTTCAGGTGGTGGATCTTCACACCATTTCAGGAGTTGGTGATTCAGAGGAAGTTGTGTCTCCTGTTCTAAGCCTGTTTCCCTCAGTAAAAGTGCTTCAGCAATGTAGCCAGAAGCTGCTGAGAGATATAAAGAGGCAATAGCCAGTGGCCTGCATATGATTCCAGTTTTTAATATCTACATATATTACAGGGAGTTAAGAGGCTAAAGTCATATCCTTGATACTTCATTCATTTGGTTGCAATCAATTTTACTCAGAAAATCGTAATAATTATTTACCTGTACTTCTGTGACCTGAGAGCCATTCATGGGAACTCTCCTCTACTTAAAGAGGAAGGAGCAGGCATTGGTCAGCTACCTTGTGAAGGTCACGGTGTTTCTAAGCTCTGGCAGGAGAAGTCAGTTGATTGCCCTCCCCAGATTGTTTGGAAAGCCTTGGACAACAGGAACGTTCTACAGTGTCTCCAGTGACATGGCACCTGCCCCCCAGATTGCAGCTGAGGTCATAGAGGGGAGGGCTGAGAACATGGAAGTGGCACAGTTCCCATGGAAAACAGAGACCTCTCAGTTGTTGTCCCCTTCAAATCCACATTCAAGAAATGCGGTGGTTCTGGTGTGAGGGTATGAGGATAGATGAAGGGAGCAGGTGCCTGCGTCTTGTGTTTTTGAAGAAATGTTTCTATCGTTGTTGCCCTGGCAAAGAGGAAACAGACTGTGAGCGATAAATCCCCTCATATCCAGGCAGGACTAGGAAATCCATTGAAGTGTGAGAGTTTGCAGTTCCACCCAGTTCCAATAGGTGGCGCTGTGCTGACTTGGCCGCACCGTTTTGACAGGCAGGCAGCACTTCTGCCTCCTGGCTATACATTAGACCAAGTGGTACAGGTGGAAATTGCTCTGGCCTGAAAGCCACTTCACTGGCAGAGAATATGGCAGTGGGTCCAAGAAGCCAGGTATGTGCCAGGTACAAGTACAGTAGTCATTTTGAATTTCCTGAAAACCTGTGCACAATGAACAGATGAAGAAGGTGCAGAAATATTTTTCGCATTTGCATACTCATGAGAGGACTTTGATCTCTGTCATAAGGAGTGTAGCGTGACTTCATGGAACACGTATTCTAAGGTAATTCAAGTGACTGTTGAGCACTGCTGTCTTGGAGCACAGTAGCCTGCTGAAAGCTGTTGGTGGACTTCTTTTGAATGAGAAATTGGTGCTGTTTTAGAGTGCTGATTCCTTTTGATACTAGAGGAGATAAGAAAAAGACAAGAGATGATGGAATGTTGGGAGGCTCAGATGTGGTTTCATTTGTTATTTCCACAATCCCACAGTGCTCAGAATTCAATCCTGGTCCTCAAGCATACAAGGCAGGTACTCTCCCAGATGGGCTATAAGACCTGCACCGGAACAGCTCCTCTGAGATACAACAAATGATCACGTAATGTTTTAAGTAGTTAAATTGTATGCAGTGAAGCAAACAAGCCCAGGAAAAACAATGTCTAAGAAATTTCTAATTCTCCTGTCCAAAGCAATCCAGTATGGTCCTTTTTGCTTGACACTACCCAAGCCTAGCCCTTTGTCATGAGGGAATGATATTTCCCCTCTTCATAATGTACGAAAATGGAAGTAGCTGATTGATCCGTCAGCAGGAAAATATATCAGGAATCCAAGGACACCAGGAACAGGGGCAAAGGCAGAAATATGTGCGAGTGAGAAGATGCTCAATTGGTGAATATGAATGGAGATATTCTGGATCATTCGCACATGAATTCCTTGCCTTACATTCAAAATTAAATGACACATTACTAGAAAGAATTTTTTTTCCTATTTATGCTTTTGAACTTTTTTTGAAAAATTCCAAAGAGCAGGGAAATGTGCATAATGCACAAGCCAGTTCAGGTGCTAGAATTTCCCACCATCTCAGGAGTTGGTGATTCAGAGGAAGTTGTGCTTACTGTGAGAAGCCTGTTACCCTCAGTAAATGTGCTTCAAAATTATCCAGATGCTACTGGGAGATATAAAGAGGCAATTGACAGTGGCCTCCTTAGGATTCCAGTTTTTAATCTCAATATTTATTACATGTAGATAAGCAGCTAAAGTCATATCCTTGAAACTTCATTTATTTTGTTGCAATCAATTTTACTCAGAAAATCATAACAATTGTTTACAAGTTCTCCTGTGACCTGAGAGCCATTCATGGGAACTCTCCTCTACTTAAAGGGGAAGGAGCAGGCATTGGTAGCTATGTTGTGAAGGACACGGTGTCTAGAGGCTCCGGTAGGGGAAGTCAGTTGATTGCCCTCCCCAGAGTGTTTGGAAAGCGTTGAGCAACATGAACTTTTATGAGTGTCTCCACTGACATTGCACCTGCCCCCCAGAATGCAGCTGAGGGCATAGAGGAGAGGGCTGTGAACACGGAAGTGTCACAGTTCCCAGGGCAACCAGAGACTTCTCAGCTGCTGTCAGCTTCAAAGCCACATTCAAGATATGTGGTGGGTCAGGTGTGAGGGTACGAGGATAGATGAAGGGAGCAGGTGCCTGAGTCTTGTGGTTTTGAAGAAATGATTCTATTGTTGTTACCCTGGGCAAAGAGGAAACAGGCTGTGAGCAATAAATCCCCTCATATCCAGGCAGGACAAGGAATCCCATTGAAGTGTGAAAGCTTCCAGTTCCAACCTGGTCCACTAGGTGGCGCTGTGCTCCCTTGGCCTCACCTTTTTGGGTGGCAGGCATCTCATCAGCCTCCTGATGCAGGCTATTAGATCCCACCAATTGAAGTGCAACTGGATGGAAGAGAGGAGTGCTTGAGGGCACATGGATCAACAATCGTAACACTGGCACCACTGGATTGGCCCTCCAACCTCACTGCTCCAGGACTGGGAAAAACCAGGTTTTCTTCAGACTCAGGAGTCTATCGTAGGGGCCTAGCAGCCTAATGGAGAGATGGGTGGTAAGTGCTCAGCTCAGTAGAGCATGCAGTTCATCTCCATAGTTTAGGTGATCCTTGATTTGGGACACATCATTTTCCATCTGTCTGGCATCTCCTAGTGTCCTGCAAAGTGTGGACAGGAGACACTAGGAACCTGGGCTGTCCATGTTCCATGTGAATGTGATTGGCTCCTCTCGTGGTTCATAAATATAGGTGGGAGTCATTCACTCTGCCAGTTGGGCAGGATGATCCTGACATGAAAGGAGAGTTTTGTGCTCATTCCAAATGCCAGTCCCTTCTCTTTGCTGCTGCCTTACAACTGGGCTGTACCTTGATATCACCTCCTGGGATTGTTCCAGGATCACATCAATCCATAACAAGATACAGAGATAACTTGCCAATCTGTATTCACGAAATGGTTGGACTTCTTGAGAGAAAAATACCTCTCTGTCGACAGGGTCTGTGGGATACTATCAGGAGACCTCTAATCAGCTCCAGGTTGGAGCAGACTAGAAACTGCAGGATCAATTATCAGCCTGCTGATGGCATGATGGGCACTGTTTCACAGGGCATAACACCATTCTTCAACATCAATGGTGCTGAAAGTGGAATGGTTCACAGCCTCCAAGCTGAAGATTCGAAAGATATTGAAAAACATATTTGTGGGACCAAAGAAGCTGAATGAGGTTGATGCTGGAACACAACTACAGAGAAGGTACCCAATGAAACTCGATATGAATCATAGGCAAACCTCAAACTCCACAACATATGTTCAGGTTCTTCATACACTACAAATACAGGAAGTAGTTGTTGCAGGCTCATTCTCTATGCAACCATGCATACAGACCCTCATTCCCCTTCTTAGAACAACAATGATTTTCAAGTTCCTGTCTCTATTCTTTTGCTCTCCAGGGACAGCCGAATATAAGAATATTGATTCCTATTTTTTCTGGAACAAAAACACATGAGCACAGGCTTTCCTAACTTCACAGCACCAACCCCCATGTTCTACAATTTAAGACAGGTGATCCTGGAATATGCAACACTAATCCCTGCACTACTTCATTTGACAACATCCACCAATATTAACAAAAGAATACAAAAGTGCTCCATTCCTCTTGACTGGAGCTTTAATGACATTGATTGAGTGGGTTGTGAAAGGTCTGTGATTCTCCTGAACGTTATCAATACTGGCTAACATGGATTCAGACCCAAATCCTAACTTTACTCACCAAGAAATCAGAGGCAAGCCTCTGCAATGCAAAAAAGTGTGAGAGGAGTACCAAGGACAAGAGCGGCTCTCTTTCCTGTTCACCTCACGAAAGACATTAAAGTTAGACCATGTGGTTCAGGTGGAAAGTGCTCTGGCCTGAAAGCCACTTCACTGGCAGAGAATATGGCAGTGGGTCCAAGAAGCAGGGAGAGTGCCAGGTACAAATGTGGTGGTTATTTTGAATTTCCAGAAAACCTGTGCACAATGCATAGCTGAAGAAAGTGCAGAAATATTATTCGCATTAGCATACTCATGAGAGGACATTGATCTCTGTCCTAAGGAGTGTAGAGTGACTACATGGAACACGTCCTCTGAGGAAATGCAGGTGTCTTGAGCACTGCTCTCTTGGAGCACAGTAGCCTCCTGAAAGCTATTGGTGGACTTGGGTTGCATGAGAATTTGGTGCTGGTTTAGAGTGTTGATTTCTTTTGTGACGGGAGGAGAAAAGAAACGGAAAAGAGACAATGGAACGTTGGGAAGCTCAGATTGTGTTTCCCATATTATTTCCACATTCCCACAGTGCTGGGGATTTGAACCCGGGCCTCAAGCATGAAAGGCAGGCACTCTCCCAGATGGGCTATATATCCTGCACTGGAATCGCTCCTGTGAGACACAACACATGATCTCGTAACATCTTAATTAGTGAAATTGTTTGCAGAGAAGCAAACATGCACAAGCGAAACTATGTCTAAGTAATTCCTAATTCTCCTGTCCAAAACAATCCACTATGGATCCTTTTTGCTGGTCTATATCCAAGCCTAGCTCATTGTCATGAGGGAAAGTTATTTCCCCTCTTCATAAAGGACTGAAATTTAAGTAGCTGATTGATTCTTGAGCAGGAAAATATATCAGTGATCCAAGAAGGCCAGGAACAGGGGCAGAGACAGAAAGGTGTGGGAGTGAGGAGAAGCCCAACTGGTGAATATCTATGGAGATATTGGGAATCATTCACACGTGAATGCATTGCCACTGCATTCAAAATTATCTGACACTTTCCTAGAGAGAAATTTTTTTCCTATTTTTCCTTTTGACATTTTTAGAAAAATTCCAAAGAGCAGGGAAAAGTGCATAATGCACAAGCCAGTTCAGGAGGTGGACCTTCCCACCATCTCAGGAGTTGGTGATTCAGAGGTAGGTGTGCCTACTGTTCTAAGCCAGTATCACTCAGTAAAAGTGCTTCAGCAATTTAGCCAGACACTGCTGGGAGATATGTAGAGGCAAACACAGGTGGCCTCCTTATGATTCCAGTTTTTACTCTCAATATTTACTACAGAGAGTTAAGTGGTGAAATTCGTAACCTCGATCCTTCATTCATTTGCTTGCAATCAATTTTACTATGAAAAACGTAACAATTGTTTTCCAGTTCTCCTGTGACATGAGAGCCATACATGGGAACTCTCCTCCAAGTAAAGGGGAAGGAGCAGTCATGGGTCATCTAGGTTGTGAACGTCACGGTGTTTCAATGCTCTAGAAGGAGAAGTCAGTGCACTGCTCTCCTCAGAGTGTTTGGAAACCCTTGGGAACATGAACTTTCAAGCGTGTCTCCAGTGACATTGCACCTGCATACAAGATTCTAGCTGTTGTCATAGAGGTGATGATTGAGAACAAGGAAGCGTCACAGTTTCAATGGCAATCAGAGACTTTTCAGCTGCTGTCTGCTTCAAAGCCACATTCAAGACATGCGGTGGCTGAGGTGTGAGGATAGGAGAATAGATGAAAGGAGCGGGTGCCAGAGTCTTGTGGTTTTGAAGAAATGATTCTATGGTTGTTGCCCTGGGCAAAGAGGAAACAGGTTGTGAGCGATAAATGCCCTCATATCCAGGCAGGTCAAGGAATCCCATTGAAGTGTGAGAGCTTGCAATTCCACCCAGTTCCAGTAGGTGGCGCTGTGCTCCCTTGGCCACACCGTATTTGGCAGGCAGGCAGCTCCTCTGCCTCCTGATGCAGGCTGTTAGCTCCCACCCATTCAAGTGCAACTGGCTGGGAGAGAGGGGTGCATGAGAGCACATGGATCAACAATCCTAGCACTGGCACTGCTGGATTGGCACTCCAACCTCACTGCTCCAGCCCGGATTTTCTTCAGACTCAGGAGTCTAGCCTAGGGGCCTAGCAGCCTCATGGAGAGATGTGTGGTATGTGCTTAGCTCCGTAGAGCATGCAGTTCATTTGCGTAGTTTAGGTGATCCTTGATATGGGATACATCATTTTCCATCTCTCTGGCATCTCCTACTGTCCTGCAAAGTGTGAACAGGAAACAGTAGGAACCAGGAATGTTCATGTTCCATGTGAATGTGAGTGGCTCCTCTAGTGGCTCATAAAGATAGGTGGGAGTCATTCACTCTGCCAGTAGGAAGGAGGGCAGGACGAAGTTGACATGGAAGGAGAGTTGTTCTGTGCTCACTCCAACTGCCAGTCCCCTTCTCTGTGCTGCTGTCTTACAACTAGGCTGCACCCTGATATCACCTCCTGGGATTGTTCCAGGATAACATCAAACCATAACAAGATGCAGAGATGTATTGCCAATCTGTATTCACAAAATGGTTGGACATCGTGAGAGACAAAAAACTCTCTTTCGCCAGGGTCTGTGGGATACTACCAGGAAACCCATAACCAGCTCCAGGTTGGAGCAGACCACAAGCTGTGGAATCAAATATGAGACTGGTGATGGCATGATGGGCACAGTTCACAGGGCATAACACCAGGCTTGAACGAATGTGGTGCTGAGAGAGGAATGGTTCACAGCCTTGAAGATGAATATTCAAAAGAGGAGAACAACTATATTTGTGGGACCAGAAGAGCTGAAGGTGGTTGATGCTGGAACACAACTATAGAGAAGGCACCTGACGAAACTCGCCATTGATCATGGTCAACACATAAACTCCACAATATATGTTCAGGTTCTTCATACACTTCAAATACAGGAAGTAGTTATTGCCCCCTCATTCTCTATGCAACCATGAATACCGACCCTCATTCCCCTTTTGAGAACAACAATGACCTTGCAAGTTCCTGTCGCTTTTCTGCTGTTCTCAAGGGACAGCCAAATATACGAATGTTGATTCCTATATTTCTGGCACAAGAACACATGAGCACAGGCATTCCTTTCTTCGTACCACCTCCCCCATGATCTACAATTGAAGTCAGGTGATGCTGGGATATGCAACCCTATTCCCTGCACTCCTTCATTTGAGGACTTCCATCAATATGAACAAAAGAATTCAAAAGGGCTCCATTCCTCTTGACACTGGAGCTATAACGCTTTTGGGTGAGTGTGTTGTAAATGGCCTGTGAACCTCCTGAATGCTATCAATACATGCTAACTTGGACTCAGACCCAAATCCTAACTTTATTCATCAAGAAATCACAGGCGCGTCTCTGCAAATCAACAGTGTGAGAGGAATTACTGGGCAAGAGCAGCTGCCTTTCGTGTTCGCCTCCTGACTATACATTAGACCAAGTTGTACAGATGGAATGTGCTCTGGCCTGAAATCCCCTTCACTGGCAGAGAACATGGCAGTGGGTCCAGGAAGCCTGGAATATGCCTGGTACAAGTCCTGTAGTCATTTTGAATTTCCTGAAAACTTGTGCACAATGCGCAGCTGAAGATAGTGCAGAAATATTTTTCGCATTAGCATACTCATGAGAGGCCTTTGATCTCTGTCCTATAGAGTGTAGATTGACTTCATGCAACACGTACTCTGAGAAAATGCAGGTGACTGTTGAGCACTGCTGTCTTGGAGCACAGTAGCCTGTTGAAAGCTGTTGGTGGACATCGGTTGCTTGAGAAATTGGTGCTCTTTTAGAGTCTTGATTCCTTTGATGAAGAGAGGAGAAAATTAAAGGAAAAGAGACGATGGAATGTTGGGAGGCTCAGATATGTTTTATTTTGTTATTTCCACAATCCCACAGTGTTCGGGATTCTAAC
The DNA here is from genome assembly GCF_902686455.1 of Sciurus vulgaris. Classification (NCBI taxonomy): domain Eukaryota; kingdom Metazoa; phylum Chordata; class Mammalia; order Rodentia; family Sciuridae; genus Sciurus; species Sciurus vulgaris. The sequence goes on from NC_136477.1 coordinate 78,201,727, forward strand.
CTGGGCCTCAAGCATAAAAGGCTGGTACTCTCCCAGATGGGCTGTATGATCTGCACAGGAACAGCACCTCTGAGATACAACACATGATCACATAACGTCTTAAGTAGTGAAATTCTATGCAGACAAACATGCCCAGCCAAAACAATGTCTAAGGAATGCCTAATTCTCCTGTTCAAAACAACAGAGTATGGTCCTTTTTGCTTGTCACTACACAAGCCTAGCAATTTGTTGTGAGAGAATGATATTTCCCCTCTTCATAAAATACAAAAATGGATGTAGCTGATTGATCCATGAGCAGGAAAATATATCAGGGATCCAAGAATACCAGGAAGAGGTTCAGAGGCAGAAATATGTGCGAGTGAGAAGATGCTCAATTTGTGAATATGAATGGAGATATTGGGGATCATTCACACATGAATGCCTTGCCATTACATTCAAAATTATCTGAATTATTTTTCCTACTTATCCTTTTGAACTTTTTTTGAAATATTCCAGAAAACAGGGAAAAGGGCATAATGCACAAGCCAGTTTCTGAGGTGGATCTTCCCACCATCTCAGGAGTTGGTGATTCAGAGGAAGTTGTGACTCCTGTTCTAAGCCTGTTTCCCTCAGTAAAAGTGCTTCAGCAATTTAGCCAGATGCTGCTGGGAGATATAAAGAGGCAATCACCAGTGGTCTTCTTATGATTCCAGTTTCTAATCTCAAGATTTATTACAGGGAGATAAGAGGCTAAAGCCATATCCTTGATTCTTCATTCATATGCTTGCAATCAATTTTACTCAGAGAATCGTAACAATGGTTTACCAGTACTCCTGTGACTGAGAACCATTCATGGAAACTCTCCTCTACTTTAAGGGGAAGGAGGTGGCATTGGTCAGCTAGGTTGTGAAGGTCACGGTGTCTCGAGGCTCCGGAAGGAGAAATTAGTTGATTGCCCTCCCCAGAGTGTTATAAGTCCTTGGGCAACATAGACTTTCACGATTGTCTCCTGTGACATTGCACCTGCCCCCAAGATTGCAGATGAGGTCATAGAGGAGAGGGCTGAGAACACGGGAGCGTCACAGTTCCCATGGCAACCAGACACCTCTCAGCTGCTGTCCGCTTCAAAGCCACATTCAAGACATACGGCGGGTCATGTGTGATTGTACGAGGATAGAGGAAGGGAGCGGGTGCCTGATTCTTTCGGTTTTGAAGTAATGATTCTATCTCTGTTGCCCTGGGCAAATAGGAAACAGGCTGTGAGCGATAATTGTCCTCATATCCAGGCAGGTAAAGCAATCCCATTGAAATGTGAGAGCTTGCATTTCCACCCAGGTCCACTAGGTGGCACTGTGCTCCCTTGGCCGCACCGTTTTGGCAGGCAGGCAGCTCCTCTGCCTCCTGATGCAGGCTATTAGCTCCCACCCATTCAAGTGCAACTGGCTGGGAGAGAGGGGTGCATGAGGGCACATGGATCAATCCTAGCACTGGCATCGCTGGATTGGCCCTCCAACATCACTACTCCAGCACTGGGACAACCCGGGTTTTCTTCAGACTCAGGAATCTAGCTTAGGGGCCTAGAAGCTTCATGGAGAGATGTGTGATATGTGTACAGCTCAGTAGAGCATGCAGTTCTTCTGCATAGTTTAGGTGATCCTTGATATGGGACACATCGTTTTCCATCTCTCTGGCATCTCCTATTGTCCTGCGAAGTGTGGACAGGAGACAGTAGGAACCTGGGATGTTCATGTTCCAGGTGAATATGAGTGGTTCCTCTAGTGGCTCATAACGATAGGTGGGAGTCATTCACTCTGCCAGTTTGAAGGAGGGCTGGATGAACCTGACATGAAAGGGGATTTGTTAGGTGCTCACTCCAACTGCCAGTCCCATTCTCTTTGCTGCTGCCTTACAACTGGGCTGCACCCTGATATCACCTCCTGGGATTGTTCCAGGATCACATCATACTACAACAAGATGCAGAGATGTATTGTCAATCTGTATTCACAAAATGGTTGGACATCTTGAGAGACAAATACCTCTCTGACTCCAGGGTTTGTGGGATATTACCAGGAAAACCCTAACCAGCTCCAGGTTGGAGCAATCCACAAGCTGTGGGATCAAATATGAGACTGATGAGGGCATGATGGGCACAGTTCACAGGGCATAACAACAGGCTTGAACGAATGTGGTGCTGAGAGTTGAATGGTTCAAAGCCTCGAAGATGAATATTCAAAAGTGGAGAACAAGGATATTTGTTGGACAGAAAAGCTGAAGGAGATTGATGCTGGAACACAACTGCAGAGAAAGCACCCAATGAAACTTGCCATCGATCATGGTCAACACTCAAACTCCACAATATATGTTCAGGTTCTTCATACACTACAAGTACAGGAAGTAGTTATTGCCCCCTCATTCTCTATGCAACCATGAATACCGACCCTCATTCCCCTTTTGAGAACAACAATAACTTGGCAAGTTCCTCTCATTTTTCTGCTGCTCTCAAGGGAGAGCCAAATATCCGAATGTTGATTCCTATTTTTCTGGCACAAGAGCACATGAGCGCAGGCATTCCTAACTTTGCAGCACCTCCCCCCAAGATCTACAATTTAAGTCAGGTGATCCTGCAATATGCAACGCTAATCCCTCCACTGCTTCATTTGAGGACTTCTATCAATATGAACAAAAGAATTCAAAAGGTCTCCATTCCTCTTAAAACTGGAGCTATAACAATTTTGGGTGAGTGTGTTGTAAATGGCCTGTGAAACTGATGAAAGATATCAATACAGGTTAACATAGACTCAGACACAAATCCTAACTTCACTCACCAAGAAATCACAGGCAAGTCTCTGTAAATCAAAAGTGTGAGAGGAATTCCTGGGACAAGTGCAGCTGTCTTTCTTGTTCACCTACTGGCTAAATATTATACCAAGTTGTACAGGTGGAAAGTGCTCTGGACTGAAAGCCCCTTCACTGGCAGAGAATATGGCAGTGTGTAAAAGAAGCCTGGAGAGTGCCAGGTGCAACTACTGTAGTCATTTTGAATTTACTGAAAACAGTGCACAATGCACAGCTGAAGAAAGTGCAGAAATATTTTTTGCATTAGCATACTCATGAGTAGCCATTGATCTCTGTCGTAAGGAGTGTAGTGTGACATCATGTAACACGTACTGTGACGAAATGCAGGTGAGTGTTGAGCACTGCTGTTTTGGAGCACAGTAGGCTGCTGAAAGCTGTTGGTGGACTTGGGTTGCATGAGAAATTGGTGCTGTTTTAGAGTGTTGATTCCTTTTGTGAAGAGAGGATAAAAGAAAAGTAAAAGAGAGGATGGAATGTTGGGAAGCCCAGATGTGTTTTCCTTTGTTATTTCCAAAAAAAACACAGTGCTTGGAATTCGAACGTGGGCCTCAAGCATACAAGACAGGCACTCTCCCAGATGGGCTATATGGCCTGCACAGGAACGGCTCCTCTGAGATACAACACATGATCTCATAACGTCTTAATTGGTGACATTGTATGCAGAGAAAAAAACATGCGCAGGCAAAACAATGTCTAAGAAAATCCTAATTCTCTTTTCCAAAACAATCCACTATGTATACTTTTTGCTTGTCATTACCCAAGCCTAGCACTTTTTCGAGAGGGAAAGATATTTCCCCTCTTCATAAAGTATGAAAATGGAAGTAGCTGGTTGATCCGTGAGCAGGATATATGTCAGGGATCCAAGGACACCAGGAACAGGGGCAGAGGCAGAAATATAAGGGAGTAAGAATATGCTCAATTGGTGAATATGAATGGAGATATTGGGGATCATTCACACATGAATGCCTTGCCATAACATTCCAAATTAACTGACACATTTCTAGAAAGAATTTTTTTTCCTATTAATCCTTTTGAACTTTTTTTTGAAAAATTCCAAAGAGCAGGGAAAAGTGCATAATGCACAAGCCAGTTCAGGCGCTGGATCTTCCTACCATTTCAGGAGTTGGTGATTCAGCGGAAGTTGTGCCCCCTGTTCTAAGCCTGTTTCCCTCAGTAAAAGTGCTTCAGCAATTTAGCCAGACGTTGCTGGGAGATATAAAAAGGCAATACCAGTGGCATCCTTATGATTCCAGTTTTTACTCTCAAGATTTTTTAAAGAGAGATAAGAGGCTACAGTCATATCCTTGATACTTCATTCATTTGGTTGAAAACAATTTTACTCAGAAAATCGTAACAATACTTACTTGTTCTGTTACCCTGAGAGCCATTCAAGGGAACTCTCCTCTACTTAAAGGGGAAAGAGCAGGCATTGGTCAGCTAGGTTGTGAAGGTCACTGTGTCTCCTGGCTCCAGTAGGAGAAGTCAGTTGATTACCCTCTCCAGATTGTGTGTAAAGACTTGGGCAACATGAGCTTTCACGAGTGTCTCCAGTGAACTTGCACCTGTCCACCAGATTGCAGCAGAGGTCTAGTGGAGATGGCTGAGAACACGGAAGTGTCACTGTTATCATGACAATCAGAGACCTTTCAGCTCCTGCCCACATCAAAGCCACATTCAAGATATTCAGCGGGCCAGGTGTGAGGGTAGGAGGATTTTTTAAGGGAGTGAGTGCCTGAGTCTTGCGGTTTTGAAGAAATGATTCTATCAATGTTTCCCCGGGCAATGAGGAAACGGGGCTGTGAGCGATGAATCCCCTGATATCCAGGCAGGACAAGGAGTCCCATTTAGGTGTGAGAGCTTGCAGTTCCACCCAGTTCCACTAGCTGGCGCTGTGCTCCCTTGGCCGCACCATTTTGGCTGACAGGCAGCTCATCTGCCTCAAGATGCAGGCTATTAGCTTGCACCAATTCCAGTGCAACAGGCTTTAAGAGAGAGGTGCTTAAGGGCCCATGGATCAACAGTCATATATCCGGCAACCCTGGATTGGCCCTCTGACTTCACTGCTCCAGGAATGGGACAACTGGGCTTTTCTTCAGACTCAGGATACTTACCTAAGGGTCTAGCAGCCTCATGGAAACATGGGTGATAAGTGCTGAGCTCAAAAGAGCATGCAGCTCATCTCTGTAGTTTAGTTGATACTTGATATGTGACATATCGTTTTCCATCTGTCTGCATCTCCTACTGTCCTGCGAAGTGTGGACAGGAGACATTAGGAACCTGGGATGTCCATGTTCCATGTGAATGTGACTGTCTCCTCTCGTGGCTCATAAATATAGGTGGGAGTCATTCACTCTGCCTGTTGGAAGGAGGGCAGAATGAACCTGACATGAAAGGAGAGTTGTTCTGTTCTCACTCCAACTGCCAGTCCCCTTTTGCTGCTGCCTTACAACTGGGCTGCACCCTGAAAGTAACCTCCTGGGATTTTTCCAGGATCACTTCAAAACATAACAAGATGAACAGATGATTTGCAGATCAGTATTCACAAAATGGTTAGACTTCTTGATAGACAAATACCTCTCTGTCGCCAGGGTCTATGGCATATTACCATGAGACCCCTAACCAGCTCCAGGTTGGAGCCGACCACAAGCTGGCGGATCCAATATCAGACTGGTGATGGCATGTTGGGCACAGTTCACAGGGCATAACACCAGGCTTGAAAAAAATGGTGCTGAGAGTGCAATGGTTCAGAGCCTCGGAGATGAATATTCAAAAGAGGAGAACTAGGATATTTGTGGGACCAGAGAAGCAGAAGGATTTTAATGCTGGAACACAACTACAGAGAAGGTGAAGGAGTTAAAATTTAAGTGCCCATAATTAAAGCACAGAACCTGTAGTCTAGCAAATGAACTTAGGAAAAGATACAAAGAGGGAAAGGCCTGAGGCATGAACATACCTAAACAAGCCTAAAATAAGACTGCCAAATCATCAAAAACTAACTGGACATGGAGGAAAAAAAATCTCCACAAGGCCGTGGACCATCTGGTGTCACCCACTTTCCCCCTTCTTCCCTTTTCTTTAAGGTTAACTTGACCGCCTGCTAACCAAAATAAACTGCCCTACCACATTGCTGGAATGTCAATTTGCACGTACTACTTGCTGATGTAATCAATGTAGTCATGTGCCCGCTTATGTTTGAATCAGCCAATTATGTGTACCCTCGCCAAACTCCTTAACTTTTCCTATATAAACCCCTGATTTCAGAGCCTCAGGGTCAACTCCTCTATCTCCTGCGTGAGATATGTGTTGGCCCGAAGCTCCGTTATTAACGTGCCTTGTGCTTTTGCATCAAGCCGGTCTCTCGTGTTTCCTGGTGCATGCCATTCTGAGACTCGAGTAATGGTCTTCCTTTTGGGGGGTCCTACAAAGGCACCCGATGAATCTAGTCATCACTCATGGTCAACACTCAAATTTCACAATATATGTTCAATTATTCATACACTACAAATACAGGAAGTAGTTATTGCCCAATCATTCTCTATGCAACCATGTATACCGAACCTCATTCTCCTTTTGAGAAGAACAATGACCTTGCAACTTCCTGTCTCTTTTCTGTTGTTCTCAGGGGACATCCGAATATACGATGGTGATTCCTATTTTTTCTGGCACTAGAACACATGAGCACAGGCATTCCTAACTTCGCAGCACCTCCCCCAATGATCTACATTTTCAGCCAGCTGATCCTGGGATATGCAACATTAATCCCTGTATTTGAGGATGTCCATCAATATTAACAAAAGAATACTAAAGGGCTCCATTCCTCTTGACACTGGAGCTATAATGATATTGGGTGAGTGGGTTATAGATCCCCTGTGAAACTCCTGAATGCTATCAATTCAGGCTAACATGGATTCAGACCCAAATCCTAAATATACTCACCAAGAAATCTCATGCAAGCCTCTGCAAACCAAAAGTGTGGGCAGAGTTCCAGGGAGACGAGTGGCTGTCTTTCGTGTTCACCTCCTTCCTTAACATTGGACCATGTGGTTCAGGTGGAAAGTGCTCTGGCCTGACAGCCCCTTCACTGGCAGAGAATATCCAGTGGGTCCAAGAAGCCTGGAGAGTGTCAGGTACAAGCGTGGTAGTTATTTTGAATTTCCTGAAAACCTGTGCTCAATGCACAGCTGAAGAAGGTGCAGAAATATTTTTTGCATTAGCATACTCATGAGAGGCCATTGATCTCTGTCTTAAGGAGTGTAGATTGACTTCATGGAACACGTAGAGTGACTTCATGGAACACGAACTCTGAGGACATGCAGGAGACTGTTGAGCACTGCTGTCTTGGAGCATAGTAGCCTGCTGAAAGGTGTTGGTGGACTTGGGTTGCATGAGAAATTGGTGCTGTTTTAGAGTGTTGATTCCTTTTATGACGAGTGGAGAAAAGAAAAAGAAAAGAGACGATGGAATGTTGGGAGGCTCAGATGTTGTATGCTTTCTTATTTCCACAATCCCACAGTGTTCGGGACTCGAACAAGGGACTCAAGCATACAAGGCAGGCACTCTCCCAGTTGGGCTATATGGCCTGCACAAGAACGGCTCCTCTGAGATACAACACATGATCACGTAACGTCTTAATTAGTGAAATTGTATGCAGAGAAGCAAAAATGCCCAGGCAAAACAATGTCAAAGGAATTACTAGTTCTCCTGTCCAAAACAATCCAGAATGGTTCCTTTTTGCTTGTCACTACACAAGCCTATCCCTTTGTCGTGAGGGAAAGATATTTCTCCTCTTCATTAAGTACAAAAATGGAAGTAGGTGATTGTTCTGTGAGCAGGAAAATATATCAGGGATCCAAGAAGGCCAGGATCAGGGGCAGAGGCTGAAATATGTGGGAGAGACAAGATGCTTTATTGGTGAATATGAATGGAGATATTAGGATCATTCACACATGAATGCCTTGCCATTACTTTCAAAATTAAATGCCAATTTCCTAGAAAGCATTATTTTCCCTATTTTACCCTTTGAACTTTTTTGAAAAATTCCAAAGTTCCGGAATATGTGCAAAATGCACAAGCCAGTTCAGGTGCTGGATCTTCCCACTATCGTAGGTGTTGGCGATTCAGAAGTTGTGCATCCTGTTCTAATCCTGTTTCCCTCAGTAAAAGTGCTTCAGCAAATTAGCCAGAGAATGCTGGGAGGTATAAAGAGGAAATTGCCAGTGGCTGCTTTATGATTCCAGTTTTTACTCTCAAAATTTTTTACAGAGATATAAGAGGATAAAGTCATATCCTTGATACTTCATTCATTTGGTTGCAAACAATTTTACTCAGAAAATTGTAGCACTTGTTAACCATTTCTCCTGTCACCTTATAGCCAGTTATGGGACCTCTCGACTACTTGAAGGGGAAGGAGCAGGCATTGGTCAGCCATGTTGTGAAGGTCACTGTGTCTCCAGGTTCCGTTTCGAGAAGCCAGTTGATTTCACTCCCCAGAGAGTGTGTAAATCCTTGCCCAACATGAACTTTCACGAGTGTCTCCAGTGACATTGCACCTGCCCCCAGGATTACAGCTGAGGTCATAGTGGAGAGAGCTGAGAACACAGAAGCTTCACGGTTCCCATGGCAACCAGAGACCTTTCAGCTCCTTCCCTCATCAAATCCACATTCAGTATATGCGGCTGGTCAGGTGTGAGGGTACGAAAATAGGTGAAGGGAGAGGGTGCCTGAGTCTTGCGGTTTTGAAGAAATCATTCTATCCATGTTCCCCGGGCAATGAAGAAACAGGCTGTGAGCGATGAATCCCCTGATATCCAGGCAGAACATGGAATCCCATAGATGTGTGAGAGCTTGCAGTTCCACCCAGGTCCACTAGGTGCGCTTTGCTCCCTTGGCCGCACTGATTTGGCTGGTAGGAAGGTCATCTTCTTCCTGATGCAGGCTATAAGCTCCCACCAATTAAAGTGCAACAGGCTGGAAAAGAGTGGTGCTTGAGTGCCCATGGATAACCAATCGTACCTCTGGCACCCCTGAATTGGCCCTCCACCTCATTGCTCCAGGACTGGGACAACTGGGGATTTTTTCAGAATCAGGAATTTAGCCTAGGGGCCTAGCACCTTCATGGAGAGATGGGTGGTAAGTGCTCAGCTCAGAAGAGCATGCAGTTCATCTCTGTAGTTTAGGAGATACTTGATATGGGACACACCATTTTCCATCTGTTTGGCATCTCCAACGTTCCAGCAAAGTGTAGACAGGAGACAGTAGGAACCTGGAATGTCCATGTTCCATGTGAATGTGAGTGTCTCCTCTCGTGATTCATAAATATAGGTGGGAGTCATTCACTCCGCCTGTTGGAAGGAGGGCAGGACTAACCTGATATGAAAGGAGAGTTGTTCTGTTCTCACTCCAACAGCCAGTCCCCTTTTCTTTGCTGCTACCTTTCAACTGGGCTGTACACTGACTGTCACCTCCTGTGATTTTTCCAGGATCATTTCAAAATATAACAAGATGCAGAGATGACTTGACAATCTGTATACACAAAATGGTTAGACTTCTTGAGAGACAAATACTTCTCTGTCTCTAGGGTCTGTGGCATATTACCATGAGACCTCTAACCATCTCCAGGTTGTAGTAGACCACAAGCTGGTGGATCCAGTATCAGACTGGTGATGGCATGATTGTCACAGTTCATAGGGCATAAAACAAGGCTTGAAAAAAATGTTGCTGAGAGTGGAATGGTTCACAGCCTCAGAGATGAATATTTAAAAGAGGAGTACAACAATATTTGTGGGAACAGAAAAGCTGAAGGAGATTGATGCTGGAACACAACTACAGAGAAGGCACCCGATGAAACTCGCCATCGATCACAGTCAAACTCAAACTCTACAATATGTGTTCAGGTTCTTCATACACTACAAATACAGAAGTAGTTATTGCCCACTCATTCTCTATGCAAACATGAATACCGACCCTCGTTCCCCTTTGGGAAAAACAATGATCTTGCAAGTTCCTGTCTCTTTTCTACTGCTCTCAAGGGACAGACGAATATACGAATGTTGATTCCTACTTTCTCTGGCACAAGAACACATGAGCACAGGCAGTTCTAACTTCTCATCACCTCCCCACAAGATCTACAATTTAAGCCAGTTGATCCTGCGATATGCAACCCTAATCCCTGCACTGCTTCATTTGAGGCATTCCATCAATATTAACAATAGAATTCAAAATGTCTCCATTCATCTTGATGCTGGATCTATAATGATTTTGGGTGAGTGTGTTGTAAATGGCCTATGAAACTCCTGAATGCTATCAATACAGGACAACCTGGACTCAGACCAAATCCTAACTTTACTAACCAAGAAATCACAGGCAAGTCTCTGCAAATCAAAAGTGTGAAGAAGAGTTTCTGGGAAAAGAGCGGCTGTCTTTGGTGTTCACCTCCTGGCTAAACATTAGAATGTTGATTCCTATTTCTTCTGGCAAAGAACACATGAGCACTGGAATTCCTAACTTTGCAGCTTCTCCCCAAATGATCTACAATTTTAGCTGGGTGATTCTGGGATATGCAACACTAATCCCTGCATTTGAGGACTTCCATCAATATTAACAAAAGAATACAAAAGGTTTCCCTTCCTGTTGACACTGGACCTATCATGATATAGGTTGAGTGGGTTGTAAATGGCCTTTGAAACTCCTGAATGCTATCAATACAGGGTAAAATGGTTTCAGACACAAATACTAAATTTGCTCAACAAGAAATCACAGGAAAGCCTCTGTAAACAAAAATTGTGAGAGGAGTTCCAGGGACAAGAGTGGCTGTCTTTCGTGTTCACATCCTGGCTTAATATTGGACCACGTTGTTCAGTTGGAAAGTGCTCTGGCTTGAAAGCCACTTCACTGGCAGAGAATATCCAGTGGGTCCAAGAAGCCTGGAGAGTGCCAGGTACAAGTGCGGTAGTTATTTTGAATTTCCTGAAAGCCTGTGCACAATGCTCAGCTGAAGAAGGTGCAGGAATATTTTTCGCATTAGCATACTCATGAGAGGCCATTGATCTCTGTCTTAAGGAGTGTAGAGTGAGTTCATGGAACACGTACTCTGAGGAAATGCAGGTGCGTGTTCAGCGCTGCTGTCTTGGAGCACAGTAGCCTGCTGAAGGCTGCTGGTGGACTTGGTTTGCAGGAGAAATTGGTGCTGTTTTAGGGTGTTGATTCCATTTGGGACGAGAGGAGAAAAGAAAAGGAAAAGAGATGATGGAAGTTTGTGAGGCTCAGATGTGGTTTCCTTTGTTATTTCCACTATCCCACAGTGCTCTGGATTTGAACCCAGGCCTCAAGCATACAAGGCAGGAACTCTATGAGATGGGCTATATGGCCTGCACATGAATGGCTACTCTGAGATACAACAAATGATCACGTAACGTCTTAATTAGTGACATTGTATGCAGAGAAGCAAACAAGCCCATGAGAAACAATGTCAAAGGAATTCCTAGTTCTCCTGTCCAAAACAATCCAGTATAGATCCTTTTTGCTTGTCATTACCCAAGCCTAGCACTTTGTTGTGAGAAGAAGATATTTCCCCTCTTCATAAAGTATGAAAATGGAAGTAGGTGATTGATCCGTGAGCAGGAAAGTATATCAGGGATCCAAGGACACCAGGAACAGGGGCAGAGGCAGAATCATGTGTGAGTAAGAAGATGCTCATTGGGTTAATATGAATGGAGATATTGGCGATCATTCACATATGAATGCCTTGCCATTACATTCAAAAATATCTGACAATTTTCTAGAAAGAATTTTTTTTCCTATTTTTCCTTTTGAATTTTTTTTGAAAAATTCCATAGAGCAGGGAAATGTGTATAATGCACAAGCCAGGTTATGTGCTGGTTCTTCCTACAATCTCAGGAGTTGGTGATTCAGAGGAAGTAATGCCTCCTGTTCTAAGCCTGTTTCCCTCAGTAAAAGTCCTTCAGTAAATTAGCCATACGCTGCTGGGAGATATAAAGAGGCAATCTCCAGTGGTGTCCATATGATTCCAGTTTTTAATATCAAAATTAATTACAGGGAGTTAAGAGGCTAAAGTAATATTCTAGATGATTCATTCATTTGGTTCCAAACAATTTTACTCAGAAAATCATAACAATTGTTTCCAGTTCTCCTGTGACATGAGAGCCATTCATGAGAACTCTTCTCTGCTTAAAGGAGAAGGAGCAGGCATTGGTCAGCTAGCTTGTGAAGGTCACGGTGTCTCGGTGCTCCGGTTGGAGAAGTCAGTTGATTGCCCTCTCCAGAGTGTTTGGAAAGCCTTGGGCAACATGAACTTTCACGAGTGTATCCAGTGACATTGCACCTGTCCCCCAGATTGCAGCTGAGGTCGTAGAGGAGAAGGTTGAGAACACGGAAGCATCACGGTTCCCTTGGCAACCAGAGACCTCTCAGATGCTGTCCGCTTCAAAGCCACATTCAAGACATGTGGCGTGTCAGGTGTAAGGGTACGAGCAGAGATGAAGGAAGTGGGTGCCTGAGTCTTGCGGTTCTGAAGAAATTATTCTATCGTTGTTGGCCTGGGCAAAGAGGAAACAGGCTGTGAGTGATAAATCCCCTCATATCCAGGCAGGACTAGGAATCCCATTGAAGTGTGAGAGCATGCAGTTCCACCCAGGTCCAGTAGGTGGCGCTGTGATCCATTCGCCGCACCCTTTCAGCAGACAGACTGCTTATTTGCCTAATGATGCAGGATATTAGATCCCACCAATTCAAGTGCAACTGGCTGGGAGAGAGGGGTTCTTGTGGGCACATGGATCAACAGTCATAGCACCGGCATTGCTGGATTGGTCCTCCAACAACACTGCTCCAGACTGGGACAACCGTGGTTTTTCTTCAGACTCAGGATTCTAGCCTAGGGGCCTAGCAGCCTCATGGAGAGATGGGTGGTAAGTGCTCAGCTCACTAGAGCATGCAGTTCATCTCCGTAGTTTAGGAGATCTTTGATATGGGGCACATTGTTTTCCATCTTTCTGGCATCAACTACTGTCCAGCAAAGTATGGACAGGAGACAGTAGGAACCTGAGATGTCCATGTTCCACGTGAATGTGAGTGGCTCCTCTAGTGGCTCATAAAGATAGGTGGCAGTCATTCACTCTGCCAGTTGGAAGGAGGGCAGGACGATCCTGATATGAAAGGAGAGTTGTTCTGTGCTCCCTCCAACTCCAAGTTCCATTCTCTTTTTGCTGCCTTACAACTCGGCTGCACCCACATATCACCTCCTGGCATTGTTGCAGGATCACATCAAACAATAATATGAAGCAGAGATGTATTGCCAATCTGTATTCACAAAATGGTTGGACATTTTGAGAGACAAATGCCTCTCTGTCGCCAGGGTCTATGGGACATTACCAGGAAACCTTTAACCAGATCCAGGTGGGAGCAGACCACAAGGTGGGGGATACAATATCAGACTGGTGATGGCATGATTGTCACAGTTCACAGGCATAACACCAGGATTGAACAAAAATGGTGCTGAGAGTGGAATGGTTCACAGCCTCAAAAATGAATATTCAAAAGAGGAGAACAAGGATACTTGTGGGACCAGAATACCTGAAGGAGTTTGATGCTTTAACACAACTACAGAGAAGGCACCCGATGAATCTCGCCGTCGATCATGGTAAACACTGAAACTCCACAATATATTTTCAGGTTCTTCATACACTACAAATACAGGAAGTAGTTATTGCCCCCTCATTCTCTATGCAACCAGGAATACCAACCCTCATTCCCCTTTTTAGAACAACAATGACCTTGCAAGTTCCTGTCTCTTTTCAGCAGCTCAAAAGGTACCGCCAAATATACGAATGTTGATTCCTATTTCTTCTGGCACAAGAACACATGAGCACAGGCATCCCTAACTTTGCAGCACCTACCCCATAGATCTTCAATTAAAGCCATGTGATTCTGTGATATGCAACCCTAATCCTTGCCCTGCTTCATTTGAGGACTTCCATCAATATTAACAAAAGAACTCAAAAGGGTTCCATTCCTCTTGACACTGGAGCAATAATGATTTTGGGTGAGTGGGTTTTAAATGGACTGTGAAACTCCTGAATGCTATCAATACAGGCTAACCTTGACTCAGACCCAAATCCTAACGTTACTAACAAAGAAACACAGGCATGTCTCTGCAAGTCAAAAGTGTGAGAGGAGTTCCTGAGACTAGAGTGGCTGTCTTTCTTGTTCACCTCCTGGCTAAACATTAGACCAAGTGGTACAGGTGGAAAATGCTCTGGCCTGAAAGCCCCTTCACTGACATGGAATATGGCAGTGGGTCCAAGAAGCCTGGAGAGTGCCAGGTACAAGTGCGGTAGTCATTTTGAATTTCCTGAAAACCTATGAACAATGGGCAGCTGAAAATGGTGTCGAAATATTTTTCGAATTAGCATACTCATGAGAGGCCTTTGATCTCTGTCCTAAGGAGTGTAAGGTGACATCATGGAACACGTACTCTGAGGAATTGCAGGTGAGTTTTGAGCACTGCTGCCTTGGAGTACAGTAGCTTGCTGAATGTTGTTGGTGGACTTGGGTTGCATGAGAAATTGGTGCTCTTTTAGAGTGTTGATTCCTTTTGTGACGAGAGGAGTATAGAAGTGGAAAAGAGACAATGGAAGGCTTTGAGGCTCAGATGTGGTTTCCGTTGTTATTTTCAGAATCCCACAGTGTGTGCGATTCTAACCCAGGCCTCAAGCATTCAAGGCAGGCACTCTCCCAGATTGGCTCTATGGCCAGCAGTGAAATGGATCCTCTGAGATATAACACATGAACACGTAACATCTTAATTAATGAAATCATATGCAGAGAAGCAAACATGCCCAGGCAAAACAATGTCTAAAGAATTCCTAATTCTCCTGTCCAAAACAATCCACTATGTATCCTTTTTGCTTGTCATTACCCAAGCCTAACCCTTTGTCGTGAGGGAAAGTTATTTCCCCTCTTCATAATGTACGAAAATGGAAGTAGCTGACTAATCCGTCAGCAGGAAAATATATCAGGGATCTAAGGACACCAGGAACCGGGAAAGAGGCAGAAAGATGTGCAAGTGAGAATATACTGAATTGGTCAATAAGAATGGACATATTGGGGATCATTCACACATGGTTGCCTTGCCATTACATTCAAAATTATCTGACACTTTTCCAAAAGAATATTTTTTCTATTTTTCCTTTGAAATTTTTTTTGAAAAATTCCAAAGTGCAGGGAAAAGTGCATAATACACAAGTCAGTTCAGGTGATGGATCTTCCCACCATCTCAGGAGTTGGTGACTCAGAGGAAGTTGTGCCTCCTGTTCTCAGGAAGTTTCCCTCAGTAAAATTGCTTCAGCAATTAACCAGATGCTGCTGGGAGATATAAAGAGGCAATCGCTAGTGGCCTCCATATGATTCCTTTTTTTAATATCAAGATTTATCACAGGGAGATAAGAGGCTAAAGTCATATCCTTGATATGTCATTCATTTGGTTGCAATCAATTTTACTCAGAAAATCATAACAATTGTTTACCTGTTCCCTGTGACCTGAGAGCCATTCATGGGATCTCTCCTCTACTTAAAAGGGAAGGAGCAGGCATTGGTTAGCTGGGTTGTGAAGTACACAGTGTCTCGAGGCTCTGGTAGGAAAAGTCAGTTAATTGCCCTCCCCAGAGTGTTTGGAAAGCCTTAAGCAACATGAACTTTCATGAGTGTCTCCTAAACACTGCACATGCCTCACAGATTGCAGTTGAGGTCACAGAGTCAAGGGCTGAGAACACGGAAGTGTCACGGTTCCCATTGAAACCGGAGATCTCTCAGCTCCTGTCCGCTTCAAAGCCACATTCAAGACATGCGGCGGGTCAGGTGTAAGGGTACAAGGATAGATGAAGGGAGCTGGTGCCTGAGTCTTGCGGTTTTGAAGAAATGATTGTATTGTTGTTGCCCTTGACAAAGAGGAAACAAGCTGTAAGCAATGAATCCCCTCATAGCCAGGCAGACAAGGAATCCCATTGAAGTGTGAGAATTTGCAGTTCTACCCAGGTCAACTAGGTGGCGCTGTGCTCCCTTGGCCGCACTGTTTTGGCAGGCAGGCAGCTCATCTGCCTCCTGATGCAGGCTATTAGATCCCACCAATTGAAGTGCAACTGCCTGTGTGAGAGGGGTGCTTGAGGGCTCATGGATCAAAACTCATATCACTGGCCCTTCTGGATTGGCCCTCCAACCTCACTGTTCCAGGACAGGGACAACCCGGGTTTTCTTCACACTCAGTATTCTAGCCTAGAGTCCTAGCAGACTCATGGAGAAATCGGTGGTAAGTCCTCACCTCAGGAGAGTATGCAGTTTATCTCCATAGTTTAGGTGATACTTGATATGGGATATATCATTTACCCTCTGTCTGGCATCTCCTACTGTCCTGTGAAGTGTGGACAGTAGACAAGGGACCTGGGATGTACATATTCCATGTGAATGTGAGTGGCTCCACAGGTGGCTCATGCACATAGGTGGGAGTCTTTAACTCTGCCAGTTGGAAGGAGAGCAGGACTAACCTGACATGAAAGGAGAGTTGTTTTGTGCTCACTCCATCTGCCAGTCCCCTTCTCCTTGCTGCTGCCTTACAACTGGGCTGCACCTACATATCACCGCCTGGGATTATTGCAGGATCACATCAAACCATAACATGTTGCAGAGATGTATTGCCAATCTGTATTCAGAAAAGGGTCGACTTCTTGAGAGACAAATGTCTCTCTTTCGCCAGGGTCTGTGGGATATTACCAGGAAAACCCTAACCAGCTCCAGTTTGGAGCAGGCCACAAGCTGAAGGATTAAATATCAGACTGGGGATGGCATGATGTGCACAGTTCACAGTGCATAACACCAGGCTTGAACAAAAATGGTGCTCAGAGTGGAATGGTTCAGAGACTCGAAGAAGAATATTCAAACGAAGAGAACAAGGATACTTTTGGGACCAGAAAAGCTGAAGGAGTTTGATGCTGGAACACTACTACAGACAATGCACCCGATGAACTCGCCATCGATCATGGTCAACACTCAAACTCCACAATATATATTCAGTTCCATCATACACTACAAATACAGGAAGTAGTTATTGCCCCCTCATTCTCTATGCAATCATGAATACCGATGCTCATTCCCCTTTTAAGAACAATAATAAACTTGCAAGTTCCTGTCTCTTTTCAGCTGCTCTCAAGGCACAGCCAAATATACGAATGTTGATTCCTATTTCTTCTGGCACAAGAACACATGAGCACAGGCATCCCTAACTTTGCAGCAAATCCCCCCAAGATCTACAATTAAAGCCAGGTGATCCTGGGATATGCAACCCTAATCCTTGCACTGCTTCAATTGAGGACTTCCATCAATATTAACAAAAGATTTCAAAAGGGTTCCATTCCTCTTGACACTGGAGCAATAATGATTTTGGGTGAGTGGGTTGTAAATGACCTGTTAAACTCCTGAAAGCTATCAATACAGGCTAACCTGGACTCAGACCCAAATCCTAAAGTTACTCACCAAGAAATCACAGGCATGTCTCTGCAAATCAAAACTGTGAGAGGAGTTTCTGGAACAAGAGTGGCTGTCTTTCGTGTTCACCTCCTGGCTAAACATTAGACCAATTGGTACAGGTGGAAAATGTTCTGGTCTAAAGCCCCTTCACTGGCATGGAATATGGCAGTGGGTCCAAGAAGCCTGGAGAGTGCCAGGTACAAGTGCGGTAGTCATTTTGAATTTCCTGAAAACCTGTACACAATGTGCAGCAGAAGAATGTGCAGCAATATTTTTCGCATTAGCATACTCATGAGAGGCCATTGATCTCTGTCCTAAGGAGTGTAGAGTGACTTCATGGAACACGTACTCTGAGGAAATGAAGGTGACTGTTGAGCACTGCTGTCTTGGAGCACAGTAGCCTGCTGAATGCTGTTGGTGGACTTGGGTTGCATGAGAAATTGGTGCTGTTTTAGAGTGTTGATTCCATTTGTGTCGAGAGGAGAATAGAAAAAAAAAGAGACAATGGAATGTTGGGAGTTTCAGATGTGGTTTATTTGGTATTTCCACAATCCCACAGTGTGCGGGATTCGAACCCAGGCCTCAGGCAGTATGGCAGGCACTCTCCCAGATGGGCTTTGTGGCCAGCAGATGAACGGCTCCTCTGAGATACAACACATGATCACTTAACATCTTCATTTATGAAATTGTATGCAGAGAAGCAAACATGCCCAGGCAAAACAATGATTAAGGAATTCCTAATTCTCCTGTCTGAAACAATCCACTATGTATCCTTTTTTGCTTGTCATTACCCAAGCCTAGCCCATTGACGTGAAGGAAAGATATTTCCCCTCTTCATAAAGTAGGACAATGGAAGTAGCTGATTGATCCGTTAGCAGGAAAATATATAAGGGATCCAAGGACATCAAAAAGTGGGGCAGAGGCAGAAATATATGCGAATGAGAAGATGCTCAATTGGTGAATATGAATGGAGACATTGGGGATCATTTACACGTGAATGCCTTGCCATTACATTCAAAATTAACTAACACTTTCGTAGAAAGAAATTTTTTTCCCATTTATTCTTTTAACATTTTTTGACAAATTCCAAAGAGCAAGGAAAAGTGCATAATGCACAAGCCTGTTCAGGTGCTGGATCTTCCCACAATCTCAGGAGTTGGTGATTCAGAGGATGTTTTTCCTACTGTTCTAAGCCTGCTTCCCTCAGTAAAAGTGCTTCAGCAATTTAGCCAAACGCTGCTGTGAGATACAAAGAGGCAATCGCCAGAGGTCTCCATATGATTCCAGTTTTTAATCTAAAGATTTATTACATGAGGATAAGAGGCTAAAGTCATATTCTTGATAGTTCGTTCATTTGGCTTCAACAATTTTACTCAGAAAATTGTAACAATTGTTTACTAGTTCTCCTGTGACCTGAGAGCCATTCATGGGCACTCTCCTCTACTTAAAGGGGAAGGAGCAGGCATTGGTCACCTAGATTGTGAAGGTCACGGTGTCTTGAGGCTCTGGTAGGAGAAGTCAGTTCATTGCTATTCCTAGAGTGTTTGGAAAGCCTTGGGCAACATGAACTTTCACAAGTGTATCCTGTGCCATTGCAGCCTGCCCCCCAGATTGCAGCTGAAGTCATGAAGGAGAGGGCTGAGAACACGAAAGCATCACGGTTCCCATTGCAACCAGAGACCTCTCAGCTACTGTCCGCTTCAAAGCCACATTCAAGACATGCGGCGTGTCAGGTGTGAGGGTTAGAGCAGAGATGAAGGGAGCGGGTGCCTGAGTCTTGCCGTTCTGAAGAAATTATTCTATCGTTGTTGCCCTGGGCAAAGAGGAAACAGGCTGTGAGTGATAAATCCCCTCATATCCAGGCAGGACTAGGAATCCCATTGAAGTGTGAGAGCCAGCAGTTCCACCCAGGTCCACTAGGTGGTGCTGTGCTCCCTTGGCCCCACCTTTTTGCATGGCAGGCAGCTCATCTGCCTCCTGATGCAGGCTAGTAGATCCCACCAATTCAAGTGCAAGTGGCTGGAAGAGAGGGTTGTTGAGGTCACATGGATCAAATATCATAGCACTGGCACCACTGGATTGGCCCTGCAACCTCACTGCTCCAGTACTGGTACAACCTGGGTTTTCTTCAGACTCAGGAATCTAGCCTAGGACCCTAGCAGCCTCATGGAGAATTGGGTGGTAAGTGCTCAGCTCAGTACAGCATGTAGTTCATCTCCGTGGATTAGGTGAACCTTGATATGGGACACATCGTTTTCCATCTGTCTGGCATCTCCTACTGTCCTGTGAAGTGTGGACAGGAGACAGTAGGAACCTGGTCTCTCCATGTTCCATGTGAATGTGAGTGGATCCTTTCGTGGCTCATAAAGATAGGTGGGTGTCATTCACTCTGCCAGTTGGAAGGAGGGCAGGACGAACCTGACATGAAAGGAGAGTTGTTCTATGCTCACACGAACTGCAAGTCACATTCTCATTGCTGCTAAGTTACAAATGAGCAGCACCCTGATATCACCTCCTGGGATTGTTCCAGGATCACATCAAACCATAATATGATGTAGAGATTGATTTCCAATCTGTATGCACAAAATGGTTGGACTTCTTGAGAGACAAATGCCTCTCTGTCACCAGGTTGTGTGGTATATTACCAGGAAACCCCTAACTAGCTCCAGGTTGGAGCTTACCACAAGCTGGGGGATCAAATATCAGTCTGGTGATGGCATGATGGGCACAGTTCACAGGGTATAACACCAGCCTTGAACAAAATGGTGCTGAGAGTGGAATGGTTCACAGCCTCGAAAATGAATATTCAAAGGAAGAGAACAATAATATTTGTGGGACCAGAAAAGGTGAAAGAATTTGATGCTGGAACATTACTAAAATGAAGGCACCCGATGAAACTTGCCATTGATCATGGTCAACATTCAAACTCCACAATATGTGTTCAGGTTCTTATACACTACAAATACAGGAAGAAGTTATTGCCCCCTCATTCTCTATGCAACCATGAATACCGACCCTCATTCCCCTTTTGATAACAACAATGAACTTGCAAGTTCCTGTCCATTTTCAGCTGCTCTAAAGGGACATCAAAATATATGAAAGTTAAATCCTATTTCTTCTGGCACAAGAACACATGAGCACAGGCATTTCTAACTTCGCAGCAACTCCCCTCAAGATCTACAATTAAAACCAGGTGATCATGCGATATGCAACCCTAATTCTTGCACTTCTTCATATGATGACTTCCATCAATATTAGCAAAAGAATTCAAAAAGGCTCCATTCCTCTTGATATTGGAGATATATTGATTTAGGGTGAGTGAGTTGTAAATGGACTGGGAAGCTCCTGAATGCTATCATTACATGCTAACCTGGACTCAGACCCAAATCCTAACGTTACTCGCTAAGAAATCACAGGCAAGTCTCTGAAAATCAAAAATGTGAGAGAAGTTCCTGGGACAAGTGTGGCTGTCTTTCGTGTTCACCTCCTGGCTAAACATTAGAGTAAGTGGTACAGCTGGAAAGTGCTCTGGCCTGAAAGCCCCTTCACTGGCATGGAATATGGCAGTGGGTCCAAGAAGCCTGGAGAGTGCCAGGTACAAGTGTGGTAGTCAGTTTGAATTTCCTGAAATCATGTGCACAATGCACAGCTGAAGAAGGTGCAGAAATATTTTTTGCATTAGCATACTCATGAGAGGCCATTGATCTCTGTCCTAAGGAGTGTAGAGTGACTTCATGGAACACGTACTCTGAGGAAATGAAGGTGACTGTTGAGCACTACTGTCTTGGAGCACTGTAGCCTGCTGAAAGCTGTTGGTGGATTTGGGTTGCATGAGAAATTGGTGCTGTTTTAGAGTGTTGATTCCTTTTCTGACTAGAGGAGAATAGAAAGGAAAACAGAGAATGGAAGTTTGTGAGGCTCAGATGTGGTTTCCTTTGTTATTTCCACAATCCCACAGTGCACGAGAATCGAACTCAGGTCTCAAGCATTCAAGGCAGGCACTCTCCCAGAAGGGCTATATGGCCAGCACAGGAATGGCTCCTCTGAGATACAACACATGATCACGTAACGTCTTAATTTTCAAATTGTATACAGAGAAGCAAACATGCCCAGGCAAACAATGTCTATGGAATTCCAAATTCTTCTGTCCATACCAATCCACTATATATCCTTTTTGCTTGTCATTACACAAGCCTATCCCTTTCTCATTAGGGAAAGATATTTCCCCTCTTCATAAAGTACGAAAATGGAAGTAGCTGATTGATCCGTAGGCAGGAAAATATATCAGGGATCCAAGGACACCAGGAACAGGGGCAGAGGCAGAAATATATGCGTGTGAGAAAATGCTCAATTGGTGAATATGAATGGAGATATTGGGGATCATTCACGCATTAATGCCATGCCATTACATTCAAAACTAACTTACACTTTCCCAGAAATAATTTTTTTTCCTATTTATACTTTTGAACATTTTTTTTTGAAATATTCCAAAGAGCAGGGAAATGTGGAAAATGCACAAGCCAGATCAGGTGCTGGATATTCCCACTATCGCAGGATTTGGTGATTCAGAGGAAGTTGTGCCTCCTGTTCTAAGCCTGTTTCCCTCAGGGAAAGTGCTCAG
>NC_136477.1:78223814-78304315 GCF_902686455.1 Sciurus vulgaris
CCTTTGTTATTTGCACAATCCCACAGTGCTCGGGAATCAAAACTGGGCCTAAAGCCTACAAGGCAGGCACTCTGCCAGATGGGCTATATGGCCTGCACAGGAACGGCTCCTCTGAGATACAACACAGTATCACATAACTTCTTAATTAGTGAAATTGTATGCACAGAAGCAAACATGAACAGGCACAACAATGTCTAAGGCATTCCTAATTCTCCAGTCAAAAACAATCCAGTGTGGATCCTTTTTGCTTGTAACAACCCAATCATAACCCTTTGTCGTGAGGGATAATTTTATCCCATCTTCATATACTATGAAAATGGAAGTAGCTGATTGATGTGTGAGCAGAAAAATATATCAGGGATTCAAGGAGGCCAGGAACTGGGGCAGAGGCAGAAATATGTGGGAGTGAGAAGACACTCAATTGATGAATATGAATGGAGATATTGGGGATCATTCACACGAGTGACTTGCCTTACATTCAAAATTAACTGACACTTTCCCCGAATGAATTTTGTTTTCTATTCTTCCTTTTGAACTTTTTTTGAAAAATTCCAAAGAGCAGGGAAAAGTACAGAACACACATGCCATTTCAGGTGCTGGATCTTTCCACCATCACAGAAGTTGGTGATTCAGAGGAAGTTGTTCTTCCTGTTGTAAGCCTGTTTCCCTCAGGGAAAGTGCTTCAGCAATTTAGCCAGATGCTGATGGGAGATATAAAGCATCAATCGCCAGTGGTCTCCTTATGATTCTGTTTTTTACTGTCAAGATTTATTACAGAGAGATAAGAGGCTAAAGTCATATCCTTGATCGTTCATTCATTTGGTTGCAAACAATTTTCCTCAGAAAAGTGTAACAACTGTTTACCAGTTCTCCTGTCATCTGAGAGCAATTCATGGTAATTCTCCTCTAATTAAAGGGGAAGGAGCAGGCATTTGTCAGCTAGGTTGTGAAGGTCACTGTGTCTCAAGGCTCCAGTAGGAGAAGTCAGTTGATTACCCTCCCCAGAGTGTTTGTAAACCCTTGTGCAATATGAACTTTCACAACTGTGTCCAGTGACATTGCATCTGCCTCACTGATGGCAGCTGAGGTCATAGAGGAGAGAGCTGAGGACAGGAAAGCTTCACGGTTACCATGACAACCAGACACTATTCAGCTTCTGCCTGCTTCAAAGCCTCTTTCAAGATACTTGGCAGGTCAGGTGTGAGGGTAGGAGGATATGTGAAGGGAGTGGGCGCCTAAGACTTGCAGTTTTGAAGAAATGATTCTATGGATGTTGCCCCGGGCAATGAAGAAACAGGCTGTGAGCGATACATCCCCTCATATTCTGGCAGGACAAGGAATCCCATTGAAATGTGAGAGCTTGCAGTGTCACCCAGGTCCAGTAAGTGGCTCCGTGCTCCTTTGGCTGCACCGTTTTGGCTGGCAGGCAGCTCATCTGCCTCCTAATGAAGGTTATTAGCTTGCACCTATTCCAGTGCAACAGGCTGAGGGAGAGGGATGCTTGAGGGCACATGGATCAACAGTTGAAGCACCTGCACCCCTGGATTGGCACACCAAACTCAGTGCTCCATGACTGTGACAAATGGGGTTTTCTTCAGACTCAGGAATCTAGCCTAGGGGACTATCAGCCTCATGGAGAGATGGGTGGTAAGTGCTCAGCTCAGTAGAGCATGCAGTTCATCTCCGTAGTTCAGGCTGTTCCTTGATATGGGACACATCGTTTTCCATCTGTCTGGCATCTCCTACTGTCCTGTGAAGTGTGGACATGAGACTGTAGGAACCTGGGATGTCCATGTTCCATGTGAATGTGAGTGGCTCCTCTCGTGGCTCATAAATATAGGTGGAAGTCATTCACTCTGCCTGTCGGAAGGAGGAAAGGATGAACCTGACGTGAAAGTAGAGTTGTTCTGTTCTCACTCCAACAGCCCCTCTTCCCCTTCTCTTTTCTGCTGCCTTACAAGTGGGCTGCACCCTGAATGTCAAGTCATGGAATTTTTCCAGCATCACAACAAAACATAACAAGATGCAGAGATGACTTGCCAATCTGTACTCGCAAAATGGTTAGACTTCTGGAGAGACAAAAACCTCTCTGTTGCCAGAGTCTTTGGCATATATTCATGAGACCAATAATCAGCTAAATGTTGGAGCAGAAATCAAGCTGGGGGATCCAATGTCAGACAGGTGATGGCATGATGGGCACAGATCACGGGGCATAACACTAGGCTTGAACAAAAATGGTGCTGAGAGTGGAATGGTTCACAGCCTCAAAGATGAATATTCAAAAGAGGGGAACAAGAATATTTGTGAAACTAGAAAGGCTGAAGGAGTTTGATGCTGGAACACATCTACAGATAAGGCACCTGATGAAATTCACCATTGATCATGGTCAACCCTCAAACTCCACAATAAATGTTCAGGATCTTCATACACTACAAATATAGGAAGTAGTTATTGCCACATCATTCTCTATTCAACCATGAACACTGACCCTCATTCCCCTTTTGAGAACAACAATAACCTTGCAAGTTCCTGTCTCTTTTCTGCTGCTCTTAATGGACAGCCAGATATATGAATGTTGATTCCTATTTCTTCTGGCAGAAGAACACATGAGCACAGGCATTCTTAACTTCCCTGCACCTCCCCCCAAGATTTACAATTAAAGCCTGGTGATCCCGCGGTATGCAACCATAATCCTTGCACTGCTTAATTTGATGACTTCCATCAAAATTAACAAAAGAATTCAAAAGGGCTACATTCCTCTTCACACTGAAGCCTTAATGATTTTGGGTGAGTGGGTTGTAAATGGCCTGTGAAACTCATGAATTCTATCACTACAGGCTAACCGGGACTCAGACAAAAATCCAAATGTTACTCAAAAAGAAATCACAGGCAAGTCTCTGCAAATCAAAAGTGTGAGAGGAGTTCCTGGGACAAGTGCGGCTGTCTTTCATGGTCACCACCTGGCTAATATTTAGACCAAGTTGTACAGGTGGAAAATGCTCTGGACTGAAAATTGCTTCACTGACAGAAAATGGGGCAGTGGGTCCACAAAGCCTGGATTGTGGCAAGTACAATTGCGGTAGTCATTTTTAATTTCCTGAAAACCTGTGCACAATGCACAGCTGAAGAAGGTGTAGAAATATTTTTCAATTAGCATAATCATGAGAGGCCATTGATTTCTTTCTTAGGAGTGCAGGGCGACTTCCTGGAATACATACTCTGAGGAAATACAGGTGAGTGTAGAGCACTGCTGTCTTGGAGCACAGTAACCTCCTGAAAGGTGTTGGTTAATTTGGATTTCATGAGAAATTGTTGCTGTTTTAGAGTGTTGATTCATTTTGTAACAAGAGGAGAAAAGAAAAAGAAAAGAGATGTTGGAAGGCTGGGAGCCTCAGATGAGGTTTCCTTTGTTATTTCCACATACCCACCGTGCTCAGGATTTGAACCCGAACCTCAAGCGTAAAAAACAGGCACTCACTCGGATGGCTATATGGCCTGCACTGGAACAGCTCCTCTGAGATACAACACATGATCACGTAACATCTTAATTAGTTACATTGTATGCAGAGGAGCAAACATAACCAGACAAAACAATGACTAAGGAATTCCTAATTCTCCTGTCCAAAACAATCCACTATGTATCCTTTTTGCTTGTCATTACCTAAGCCTAGATCTTTCTCATTAGGGAAAGATATTTTCCCTCTTCATAAAGTACGAAAATGGAAGCAGCTGATTGATCCGTGTGCAGGAAAATATATCAGGGGTCCATGGTCACCAGGAACAGGGTCAGAAGCAGAAATATGTGCAAGTGAGAAAATGCTCAATTGGTGAATATGAATGGAGATAATGGGGATCATTCACACATGACCTACTTCCCATTTCATTCAAAATAAACTGACACTTTTCTGGAAAAAAAATTTTTTTTCCTATTTATTCATTTGAACTTTTTTTGAAAAATTCCAAAGAGCAGGGAAAATTGCATAATGCAAAAGCCACTTCAGGTGCTGGGTCTTGCCACCATCTCAGGAGTTGGTGATTCAGAGGAAGTTGTGCCTCCTGTTCTAAGCCTGTTTCCCTCAGTAAAAGTGCTACAGAAATTTAGCCAGATGTTTCTGGGAATTATAAAGTGGTAATCGCCAGTGGCCTCCATATGATTGCAGTTTTCAATATCAGGATTTATTGCAGGGAGATAAGAGGCTAAAGTCATATCCTTGATACTTCATTCATTTGGTTGCAATCAACCTTATTGAGAAAATCATAACAATGGTTTACCAGTTCTCCTGTGACCTGAGAGCCATTCATGGGAACTCTCCTCTACTTAAAGGGGAAGGAGCAGGCATTGGTCAGCCAGGTTGTGAAAGTCACGGTGTCCCGATGCTCAGGAAGGAGAAGTCAGTTGATTGCCTTCCCCAGAGTGTTTGGAAAGCCTTGGGTAACATGAACAATCACGAGTGTATCCAGTGACATTGCACCTGCCCCTCAGATTGCAGCTGATGTCATAGAGGAGAGGGCTGAGAACACAAAAGCGTCAATGTTCCCTTGGCAACCAGAAACCTCTCAGCTGCTGTCCACTTCAAAGCCATATTTAAGACATACATCAGTTCAGGTTTGAAGACACGAGTATAGATGATGAGACTTGGTGCCTGGGTCTTGCGTTTTTGAAAAAATAATTCTAACGTTGTTTCCCTGGGCAAAGAGGAAACACACAGTGAGCAATAAATCCCCCCATATCCTCGCAGGACTAGGAATTCCATTGAAGTGTGAAAGCTTGTACATCCACCCACATCCACTAGGTGGCGCATTACTCCATTGATTATAACGTTTTGGCAGGCAGGAAGCTCATCTGCCTCCTGATGCAGGCTATTAGATCCCACCAATTCAAATGCAACTGGCTGGGAGAGAGGGGAGCTTGTGGGCATATGGATCAACAATCACACCATCGGCACCACAGGATTGGCCCACCAACCTCTGCTCCAGGACTGAGACAACCTGGGTTTTCTTCAGACTCAGGATTCTAGCCTAGGGGAATAGCAGCCTCATGGAGAGAGGGGTGGTATGTGCTTAGCTCAGTAGAATATTCAATTCATCTCCATAATTTAAATAATCCTTGATATGGGACACATTGTTTTCCATCTTTCTGGCAAAACCTACTGCAGCGAAGTGTGGACAGGAGACAGTAGGAACATGGGATGTCCGTTTTCCATGAGAATTTGAGTGGATCCTCTCATGGCTCATAAAGATAGGTGGGAGTCATTCACTCTGCAAGTTGAAATGAGGGCACGACGAATCTGACATAAAAGGAGAGTTGTTCTGTGCTCACTCCAACTGCCAGTCCCCTTCTCTTTGGTGCCACGCTACAACTGGGCTGCACCCTGATATCACCTCCAGGGATTGTTCCAGGATCACAACAAAACATATCATGAGGCAGAGATGTATTGCCAATCTGTATTCACAAAATGGTTGCACTTATTGAGAGACAAATGCCTGTGTGTCGCCACGGTCAGTGGTTTATTACCAGGAACCCCCTAACAAGTTCCAGGTTGCAGCAGACCACAAGCTGGGTGATCAAATATCACACAGGTGATGGCATGATTGGCCCAATTCACAGGGAATAACACCAGGCTTGAACAAAAATGGTGCTGAGATTGGAATGGTTCACAGCTTTGAAAATGAATATTCAAAAGAGGAGAACAAAGATTATGTGCGACCAGAAAAGCTGAAGGAGTTTGATGCTAGAACACATCTACAGATAAGGCACCCAATGAAACTCGCCATCGATCATGTTCAACACTTAAACTCCACAATATATGTTCAGTTTCTTCATACAATACAAATACAGGGAGTAGTTAGTGCCACCTCATTCTCTATGCAACCATGAATACCGACCCTCATTCCCCTTTTGAGAACAACAGTAACGTTGCAAGTTCCTGTCTCTTTTCAGCTGCTCTAATGGGACAGCCAAATATACGAATGTTGATTCTTTTTTCTTCCGGCACAAGAACACATGAGCACAGGTATTCCTAACTTCGCAGCATCTCCCCCCAAGATCTACAATTAAAGCCAGGTGATCCTGCGGTATGCAACCATAATCCTTGCACTGCTTCATGTGAGGACTCCCATCAATATAAACAAAAGAATTCCAAAGGGCCCCATTCCTCTTCACACTGAAGCTATAATGATATTGGGCGAGTGATTTGTAAATGGCCTGTGAATCTCCGAATGCTATCAATAGAGGATAACCTGGACTCAGACCCAAATCTGAACGTTACTCACCAAGAAATCACAGGCAAGTCTCTGCAAGTCAAAAGTGTGAGAGGAGTTCCTGGGACAAGTGTGGCTGTCTTTAGTGTTCACCTACTGGCTAATAATTAGACAAAGTTATACAGGTGGAAAATGCTCTGGACTGAAAGTCCTTTCACTGGCAGAAAATACTGCTGTGGGTCCAAGAAGCCTGGAGAGAGGCAGGTACAAGTGTGGTACTCATTTTGTATTTCCCTAAAACCTGTGCACAATGGGCAGCTGAAGAATGTGCAGAAATATTTTTCGCATTAACATAATAATTAGAGGCCATTGATCTCTGTCCTAAGTAGTGTAGAGCGACTTCCTGGAACACGCAATCTGAGGAAATGCAGGTGAGTGTTGAGTACTGCTGTCTTGTATCACAGTAGCCTGCTGAAAGCTGTTGGTGGACTTGGGTTTCATGAGAAATTGTTGCTGTTTTAGAGTGTTGATTCCTATTGTGACGAGAGGAGAAAAGAAAAGGAAAAAGATATTGGAACGTTGGGAGGCTAAGATATGGTTTCCTTTCTTATTTCCACCTTCCCACAGTGCTTGGGATTCGAATCCAGAGCTCAAGTATAAAAGGCAGGCACTCTCCCAGATGGCTATATGGCCTGTACAGCGACAGCTCCTCTGAGATACAACATATGATCACATAATGACTTAATTAGTGATATTGTGTGTGGAGGAGCAAACATGCCCAGTCAAATCAATGACTAAGTAATTCCTAATTCTCCTGTCCAAAACATTGCACTATGTATCCTTTTTGCTTGTCATTATCCAAGCCTAAGACTTTCTCATTAGAGTAAGGTAATTCCCCTCTTCATAAAGTACAAAAATGGAAGTAGCTGATTGATCCATGAGCAGGAAAATATATCAGGGATCCAAGGACACCAGGGGCAGGGGCAGAGGCAGAAATATGAGGAAGTGAGAAAATGCTCAATTGGTGAATATGAATGGAGATATTGGGGATCATTCACACATGAATGCCTTGCCATTACATTCAGAATTAACTGACACTTTCATAGAATGTAATTCTTTTCCTATTTAACATTTTGAACTTTTTTTGAAAAATTCCAAAGAGCGGGGAAAAGTGCATAATGCACACGTCAGTCCTGGTGCTGGATCTTACCACCATCTCAGGAGTTGGTGATTCAGAGGAATTTGTTCCTCCTTTTCTAAGCCTGTTTCCCTCAGTAAAAGTGCTACTGCAATTTAGCCAGATGCTTCTGGGGGTTATAAAGAGGCAATCGCCTGTGGCCTCCATATGATTCCAGTTTTTAATATCAAGATTTATTACAGGGAGATAAGAGGCAAAAATCATATCCTTCATACTTCATTCATTTGGTTGCAATCAATTTTATTCAGAAAATTGTAACAATGGTTTACTAGTTCTCCTGTGACCTGAGAGTCATTCAAGGGAACTCTCCTGTACTTTGAGTTGAAGGAGCAGGCATTGGTCAGCTAGGTTGTGAAGGTCACAGGGTCTCGTGTCTCCTGTAGGAGAAGTCATTTGATTGCCCTACCCTGAGTGTTTGGAAAGTCTTATGAAAAATAAACTTTCACGAGTGACTCCACTGACATTGCACTTTCCCCCCAGATTGTAGCTGAGGTCATAGAGGAGAGGGCTGAGAACACAGAAGCGTCCCGGTTCCCATGGCAACCAGAGACCTCTCAGCTGCTGTCTACTTCAAAACCACATTCAAGATACTCAGTTGTTCAGGTGTGAGCGCACGACGATAGATGAACGGCGTGGGTGCCTGGATCTTGGTTTTTGAAAATGATTCTATCGTTGTTGCCATAGGCAAACAGAAACAGGCTGTGAGCAATAAACCCCTCATATCCAGGCAGGACTAGGATTCCATTGAAGTGTGAGAGCTTGCAGTTCCACGCATGTCCACCAGGTGGTGCTGTGCTTCCTTGGCCGCACCGTTTTGGTAGGCAGTCAGCTTATCTGCCTCCTGATATGGCTATTAGATCCCACCAACTCAAGTGCAACTGGCTGTGATAGAGGGGTGCTTGTGGGCCCATGGATCAACAATCATAGAACCAGAACCACAGGATTGGCCCTCCAACCTCTCTGCTCCAGGACTGAGACAATCAGTGTTTCCTTCAGACTCAGGATTCTAGCCTATGGGCCTACCAGACTCATGGAGAGATAGGTAAGTGCTCAGCTTACTAGAACATGCAGTTCATCTCCAAAGTTCAGGTAATCCTTGATATGGGACACATCATTTTCCATCTGTCTGGCATCTCCTAATGTCCAGCGAAGTGTGGACAGGAGACAGTAGGAACCTGGGATGTCCATGTTCCATGTGAATGTGAGTGGATCCTCTCGTGGCTCATAAAGATAGGTGGGAGTTATTCATTCTGCAATTTGGAAGGAGGGCAGGATGAACCTGACATAAAAGGAGAGTTGTTCTGTGCTCACTACAACTGCCAGTACCCTTCTTTTTGGTGCTGTGTTACAACTGGGCTGCACCATGATATCACCTACTGGGATCATTCCAGGATCACATCAAACCATAACATGGTGCAGAGATGTTTTGTCAATCTGTATTCACAAAATGGTTAGTATTTTTGAGAGACAGATTCCTCACTGTCGCCAGGGTCTGTGGTATATTACCAGGAAACCACTAACCAGTTCCAGGTTGGAGCAGACCACAAACTGGGGGATCAAATATCAGACAGGTGATGGCATGATGTGCCCTGTTCACAGGGCATAACACCAGGCTTGAACAAAAATGGTGCTGAGATTGTAATGCTTCAAAGCCTTGAAAATGAATATTCAAAAGACAAGAAAAGGATATTTGTGGGACACAAAATGCAGAAGGAATTTGATTCTGCAACACTACTACAGAGAAGGCACCTGATGAAACTCGCCATGGATCATGGTAAACACTCAAACTCCACAACATATGTTCAGGTTCTTCATACACTACAAATACAGGAAGGAGTTATTGCCCCCTCATTCTCTATGCAACCGTGAATACTGACCCTCATTCCCCTTTTGAGAACAACGACCTTGCAAATTCCTCTTTGCAACTGCTCTAAAGGTACAGCCAAATATACGAATGTTGATTCTTATTTCTTCTGGCACAAGAACATATGAGCACAGGCATTCCTAACTTCACAGCACCTCCCCCCAAGATCTACAATTAATGTCAGGTGATCCAGCAGTATGCAACCCAAATCCTTGCACTGCTTCAGTTGAGGATTTCCATCAATATTAACAAAAGAATTCAAAAGGACTCCATTCTCTTGACACTGAAGCTAGAATCATTTTGTTAGTGAGTTGTAAATGGCCTGTGAAACTCCTGAATGCTATCAATACAGGTTAACCTGGACTCAGGCTCAAATTTGAATGTTACTCACAAAGAAATCTCAGGAAAGTCTCTGGAAATCAAAAGTGTGGGAGGAGTTCTAGGGACAAGAGTGGCTGTCTTTCTTTTCCACCTCCTGGCTAATCATTAGACCAAGTTGTACAGGTGGAAAATGCTCTGTCCTGAAAGTCCCTTCACTGGCAGAAAATAGGGCAGTGGGTCCATGAAACCTGGACAGTGCCAGGTACAAGTGCGGTAATCATTTTGAATTTCCTGAAAACCTATGCAAAATGCGCAGCTGAAGGAAGTGCACAAAAATTTTTCGCATCAGCATAATCATGAGAGGCCATTGATCTCTGTCCCAAGGGGTGTAGAGTGAATTACTGGATCACGTACTCTGAGGAAATGCAGGTGAGTGTTAAGCACTGCTGCCTTGGAGCACAGTAGTCTGCTAAAAGCTGTTGGTGGACTTGGGTTTCATGAGAAATTGGTGCTGTTTCAGAGTGTTGATTCCTTTTGTGACAAGAGGAGAATTGCAAAGGAAAAGAGACGTTGGAAGGATGGGAGGCTCAGATGTGGTTTCCTTTGTTATTTCCACAATCCCACAGTGCTCAGGATTCAAACCCAGACCTCAAGCATACAAGGCAGGCACTCTCCCAAGTGGCTATATATCATGCAAGGAACGGCTCCTCTGAGATTCAACACATGATCACGCAATGTCTTAAATAGTGAAATTGTATGCAGAGGATCAAACATGCCCAAGCAAAACAATGACTAAGTAATTCCTAATTCTCCTGCCCAAAACAATCCATTATGTATCCTTTTTGCTTGACATTACCCAAGACTAGCCCTTTCTCATTAGGGAAAGATATTTACCCTCTCCATAAACTATGAAAATGGAAGTTTCTGATTGATCCATGGGCAGGAATATATGTCAGAGATCCAAGGACACCAGTAACAGGGCCAGAGTCAGAAATATGTGGG
Source organism: Sciurus vulgaris (assembly GCF_902686455.1). Taxonomy (NCBI): domain Eukaryota; kingdom Metazoa; phylum Chordata; class Mammalia; order Rodentia; family Sciuridae; genus Sciurus; species Sciurus vulgaris. The sequence continues at coordinate 78,234,401 of NC_136477.1, forward strand.
AGTGAGAAGATGCTCAATTGGTGAATATGAATAGAGATATTGAGGATCATTCACACATGAATGGCTTGCCATTATATTCAAAATTATCTGACACTTTCCTAGAAAGAATTTTTTTTCTTTCATCTTTTTGAAATTTTGTGAACATATCCAAAGAGCAGGGAAAAGTGCATAATGCACAAGTCAGTTCAGGTGCTGGATATTACCACCATTTCAGGAGTTGGAGATTCAGAGGAAGCTGTGCCTCCACTTCTAAGCCTATTTCCCTCAGTAAAATTGCTACTGCAATTTAGCGAGATGCTCCTCTGGGAGTTATAAAGAGGCAATCCCCTGTGGCCTCCATATAGTTCCGGTTTTTAATATCAAGATTTATTACAGAGAGATAAGAAGCTAATATCATATTCTTGATATTTCATTCATTTAGTTGCAATCAATTTTATTCAGAAAATCATAACAATGGTTTACCAGTTCTCCTGTGACCTGAGAGTCATTCTTGGGAACTCTCCTCTACTTTCAAGGGAAGGAGCAGGTATTGGTCAGCTAGGTTGTGAAGGTCACGGGGTCTCGAGTCTCCGATAAAAGAAGTCAGTTGATTGCCCTACCCTGAGTGTTTGGAAAGCCTTATGCAACGTGAACTTTCACGAGTGTGTCAATTGACATAGCACCTGACTCCCAGATTGCAGCTGAGGTCATAGAGGAGAGGGCTGAGAAAACAGAAGCATTACGATTCCCATGGCAACCAGAGAACTCTCAGCTGCTGTCCACTTCGAAGCCACATTCAAGTCATGCAGCGGCTCAGTGTGAGGGCACAAAGATAGATGAAGGGCGTGGGTGCCTGGGTCTTGGTTTTGAATAAATGATTCTATTGTTGTTGCCATGGGTAAACAGGAAACGGGCTGTGAGCAATAAACCCCCTATCCAGGCAGGACTAGGATTCCATTGAAGTGTGAGAGCTTGCAGTTCCACCCATGTCCACTAGGTGATGTTGTGCTTCCTTGGCCGCACCGTTTTGGCAGGCAGTCAGCTCATCTGCCTCCTGAGGTAGGCTATTAGATCCCTCCAATTCAACTGCAACTGCCTGGGAGATAAGGGTGCTTGTGGCCACATGGATCAACAGTCATAGCACCGGCACAGCTGGATTGGCCTTCCAACCTCTCTGATCCAGGGCTGAAACAACCAGTGTTTTCTTCAGACTCAGGATTCTAGCCTCGGGCCTAGCAGCCTCATGGAGACATGGGTGGCAAGTGCTCAGCTCAGTAGAACATGCAGTTCATCGCCAAAGTTTAGGTGATCCTTGATATGAGACACATCGTTTTCCATTTGTCTGGCATCTCCTAATATCCGAAGAAGTGTGGACAGCAGACTGTAGGAACCTGAGATGTTCATGTTCCATGTAAATGTGATCCTCTCGTGGCTCATAAAGATAGGTGGGAGTCATTCACTCTTCAATTTGGAAGGAGGGCAGGATGAACCTGACATAAAAGGAGAGTTGTTCTGTGCTCACTACAACTGCCAGTACCCTTCTCTTTGGTGCTGCGTTACAACTGGGCTGCATCCTGCTATCACCTCCTGGGACTGTTCCAAGATCACATCAAATCATAACATGATGTAGAGATGTATTGCCAATCTGAATTCACAAAATGGTTGGACATCTTGAGAGACAGATGCCTCACTGTTGCCAGGGTCTGTGATATATTACCAGGAAACACCTAACCAGTTCCAGATTGGTGCAGACCACAAGCTGGGGGATCAAATATCAGACAGGTAATGGCATGGTGGGACCAGTTCACAGGGCATAACACCAGGCTTGAATAAAAATTGGGCTGAGATTGTAATGGTTCAAAGCCTCAAAAATGAACATTCAAAAGACAAGAAAAGGATATTTGTGTGAAACTAAAAGCTGAAGGAGTTTGATGCTGGAACACTACTACACAGAAGGCACCTGATGAAACTCGGCATTGATCATGGTAAACACTCAAACTCCACAAAATAAGTTCAGGTTCTTCATACACTACAAATGCAGGAAGGAGTTATTGCCCCTCATTCTCTATGCAACCATGAATACCGACCCTCATTCCCCTTTTGAGAACCACAATGACCTTGTAAGTTTCTGTCTCTTTTCAGCTGCTCTAAAGGGACAGCCAAATATACAAATTTTGATTCCTGTTTCATCTGGCACAAGAACACATGAGCACTGGCATTTCTAACTTTGCAGCACCTCCCCCCAAGATCATCAATTAAAGCCAGGTTATCCTGCGGTTTGCAACCCAAATCCTTACACTACTTCATTTGAGGACTTCCATCAATATTAACAAAAGAATTCAAAAGGGTTCCATTACTCTTGACACTAAAGCTATAATGATTTTTTTGAGTGGGTTATAAATGGCCTGTGAAACTCCTGAATGCTATCAATACAGGCTAATCTAAACTCAGACCCAAATCCGAATGTTATCAAGGAAGAAATCACTTGTAAGTCTCTGCAAATCAAAAGATTGAGAAGAGATCCTGTGACAAGAGCAGCTATCTTTCGTGTTCACCTCATGGCTAAACATTAGACCAAAATGTACAGGTGGAAAATGGTCTGGCCTGAAAGTCCAGGGCAGTGGGTCCATGAAACTTGGAGAGTGCCAGGTACAAGTGTGGTATTCATTTTGAATTTCATGAAAACCTGTGAAAATGTGCAGCTGAAGGAGGTGCAGAAATATTTTTCACATCAGTATAATCATGAGAGGCCATTGATCTCGGTCCCAAGGAGTGTAGAGCGACTTCCTGGAACACATACTCTGAGGAAATGCAGGTGAGTGTTAAGCACTGCTGTCTTGTAGCACAGTAGCCTACTGAAAGCTGTTGGTGGACTTGGGTTTCATTAGAAATCGGTGCTGTTTTAGAGTGTTCATTCCTTTTGTGACGAGAGGAGAAAAGAAAAAGAAAAGATACGTTGGAAGGTTGGGAGCCTCAGATCAGGTTTCCTTTGTTATTTCCACAATCCCACAGTGCTCCGGATTCGAACCTGGACCTCAAACATACACGGCAGGCACTCTCCCAGAGGGCTATATGTCCTGCACAGGAATGGCTCCACTGATATACAACACATGATCACGTAACACCTTTAGTAGTGAAATTGTATTCAGAGGAGCAAATATGCCCAGGCAAAACAATGACTTAGGAATTCCTAATTATTCTGTCCAAAACAATCCACTATGTATCATTTTTGCTTGTCATTACCGAAGACTAGCCATTTCTCATTAGGGAAGGATTTTTCTCCTCTTCATAAAGTACGAAAATGGAAGCAGCTGATTGATCCCTGCACAGGAAAATATATCAGGGATTCAAGGACACCAGGAACAGTGGCAGAGGCAGAAATATGTGAAAGAGAGAAGATGCTCAATTGGTGAATATGAATGGAGATATTGGGGATCATTCACACATGAATGCCTTGCCATTACATTCAGAATTAACTGACACTTTCTTAGAAAGTTATTATTTTCCTATTTATCCCCTTGAGCTTTTTTTGAAAAATTTCAAAAAGCAGGGAAAAGTGAATAATGCACAAGACAGTTCAGGTGCTTGATCTTTCCACTGTCTCAGGAGTTGGTGATTCAGAGGAAGTTGTGCCTCTTGTTCTAAGCCTGTTTCCCTCAGTAAAAGTGCTCAGCAATTTAGCCAGATGCTTCTGGAAGACCTAAAGAGGCAATCGCCAGTGACCTCCATATGATTCCCGATTTTTAATATCAAGATTTTTTACAGGGAGATAAGAGGCTAAAATCATATCTTTGATACTTCATTCATTTGGTTGCAATCAATTTTATTCAGAAAATTGTAACAATTGTTTACCAGCCATTCATAGGATCTCTCCTCTACTTAAAGGGGAAGGAGAAGGCATTGATCAGCTAGGTAGAGAAGGTCACTCTTTCTGGAAGCTCAAGTAGAAGAAGTCAGTTGATTGCCTCCCCAGAGTGTTTGGAAAGCTTTGGACAACATGAACTTTCATGAATGTCTCCAGTGACATTGCACCTGCCCCCCAGATTGCAGCTGAGGTCATAGAAGAGAGAGCTGAGAACTTGGAAGCATCAAGGTTTCCATGGCAAACAGAGACCTCTCAGCAGTTCTCCACTTCAAAGCCAGATTGAAAATATGCAGTGGTTCAGGTGTTAGGGCACGAGGATAGAAGAAGGGAGAGGGTGCCTGGGTCTTGCGTTTTTGAAGAAATGATTCTATAATTGTTGCCGTGGCAAGGAGGAAACAGGCTGTGAGCAATAAATCCCCTCATATCCATGTAGGACTAGGCATCCCATTGAAATGTGAGAGCTTGCAATTCCACCCACGTCCACTAGTGGCGCTGTGCTCATTTGGCCACACCGTTTTGGCAGGCAGGCAGCTGATCTGCCCCCAGAGGGAGGCTATTAGATCCCACCAATTCCAGTGCAACTGGCTGGGAGAGAGGGGTGCTTGTGGGCACATGGATCAACAATCATACCACTTGCACCGCTGGATTGGCCCTCCAACCTTTCTGCTCCAGGACTGGGACAACCCAGGTTTTCATCAGACTCAGGATTTGAGCCTAGTGGCCTAGCAGCCTCATGGAGAGATGGGTGGTAAGTGCTTAGTTCAGTAGAACATGCAGTTCATCTCCATAGTTTAGGTGATCTGTGATATGGGACACACCGTTTTCCATCTCTCTGGCATCTCCTACTGTCCAGAGAAGTGTGGACAGGAGACAGTAGGAACTTGGGATGTCCGTGTTCCATGTGAATATGAGTGGATCCTTTCGTGGCTCATAAAGTTAGGTAGGAGTCACTCACTCTGCAAATTGGAAGGAGGACAGGACGAACCCGACATGAAATGAATGTTGTTCTGTGCTCACTCCAACTGCCAGTCCCCTTCTCTTTGTTGCTGCATTAAAACTGGGCTGCACCCAAATATCACCTCCTGAGATTCTTCTGGGATCACACCAAACAATATCATGATGCAGAGATATATTGCCAATCTGTATTTACAAAATGGTTGGACTTCTTGAGAGACAAATGCCTCTCTGTCGCCAGGGTCTGTGATATATTACCAGGAAACACCTAACCAGTTCCAGGTAGGAGCAGACCACAAGCTGGGGGATAAAATATCAGACGGGAGTTGGCATAATGGGCCCAGTTCACAGGGCATAACACCAGGCTTAAACAAAATTGGTGCTGAGAGTGGAATGGTTCACAGCCTGAAAATGAATATTCAAAAGAGGAGAACAAGGATATTTGTGGGACCAGAAATGCTGAAGCAGAGTGATTCTGGAACACCACTACAGAGAAGGCACCAGATTACACTCTGCATGGATCATGGTCAACACTCAAACTCCACAATATATGTTCAGGTTCTTCATACACTACAAATACAGGAAGCAGTTATGGCCCCCTCATTCTATATGCAAACATGATTGCCTACCCTCATTCTCTTTTGAAGAAAAACAATGACCTTGCAAGTTCCTGTCTCTTTTCAGCTGCTCCAAAGTAAATCCTAATATACGAATGTTGATTCCTATTTCTTCTGGCATAAGAACACATGAGCACAGGCATTCCTAACCTTGCAGCACCTCCCCCCAAAATCAACAATTAAAGTCAGGTGATCCTGCAATAGGTAACCTAATCCTTGCACTGCTTCATTTGAGGACTTCCATCAATATTAACAAAACAATTCAAAAGGTCTCCATTCTTCACAATGAAGCTTTAATGATTCTGGGTGAGTTGGATGTAAATGGCCTACGAAACTCATGAATGCTATCAATACAGGCTAACCTGGACTCAGACCTAAATCTGAAAGTTACCCAACAGGAAATCACAGGCAAGTCTCTGCAAATCAAAAGTGTGAGCGGAGTTCCTGGGACAAGAGTGGCTGTCTTTCATGTTCACCTCATGGCTAATCATTGGACCAAGTTGTACAATTGGAAAATGCTCTGCCCTGGAGAGTGCCAGGTACAAGTGAGGTTGTCATTTTGAATTTCCTGAAAACCTGTGCACAAAGCAGAGCTGAAGCAGGAGCAGAAATATTTTTTGAATCAGCATAATCATTAGAGGCCATTGATCTCTGTCCCAAGGAGTGTAGAGCGACTTCCTGGAACAAGTACTCTGAGGAAATGCAGGGGACTGTGGAGCACTGGTGTCTTGGAGCACAGTAGCCTGCTCAAAGCTGTTGGTGGACTTGGGTTTCATGAGAAATTGGTGCTGTTTTAGAGTGTTGATTCCTTTTGTGACGAGAGGAGAAAAGAAAAGGAAAAGAGATTTTGGAAGGTTGGGAGGCTCAGATGTGGTTTCCTTGGTTATTTCCACAATCCCACAGTTCTCCAGATTTGAACCCGGACCTCAAGCATACAAGGCAGGCACTCTCCCAGATGGCTCCTCTGAGATACAATGCATGATCACCCAACATCTTAATAAGTGAAATTGTATGCAGAGGAGCAAACATGCCCTGGCAAAACAATGACTAAGGAATTCCTATTTCTCCTGTCCAAAACAATCCACTATGTATCCTTTTTGCTTGTCATTACCCAGGACAAGCCCTTTCTAATTTGGGAGAGATATTTCCCCTCTTCATAAAGTACAAAATGGAAATAGCTGATTGATCCGTGTGCAGGAAAATATATCAGGTATCCAGGGACACCAGAAACAGGGGCAGAGGCAGAAATATGTGCAAATGAGAAGATTCTCAATTGGTGAATATTAATGGAGATATTGGGATCATTCACAATTGAATGCCTTGATATTACATTCAAAATTACCTGACACTTTCTAACAAAGAAATTTTTTTCCTATTTATCCTTTTGAACTTTTTTTGAAAAATTCCAAATAGCAGGGAAACGTGCATAATGCACAAGCCAGTTCACGTTCTGGATCTTTCCACCATCTCAGGAGTTGGTGATTCACAAGAAGTTGTGCCTCCTGTTCTAAACCTTTTCCCTCAGTAAAAGTGCTTCAGCAATTTTGCCAGATGCTTCTGGGACTTATAAAGAGGCAATCGCCAGTGGCCTCCATATGATTCCAGTTTTTAATATCAAGATTTATTACAGGGAGATAAAAGGCTAAAGTCATATCCTTGACACTTCATTCACTTTTATGCAATCAATTTTATTCAGAAAATTGTAACAATGTTTTACCAGTGCTCCTGTGACCTGAGAGCTATTTATGATATCTCTCCTCTACTTAAAGGTTAATGAGCAGGTATTGGTCAGCTAGGTTGTGAAGGTCACGGTGTCTCGAGGCTCCAGTAGGAGATGTCAGTTGATTACCCTCCGCAGAGGGTTTGAAAATCCTTGGGCGACATGTATTTTCAGGAGTGTATCCAGTGACATTGCATCTGCCCCCCAGATTGGAGCTGAGGTCATAGAGGAGAGGGCTGAGAACACGGAAGCCTCACGGTTCCCATGGCAACCAGAGAATTCTCAGCTACTGTCTGCTTCAAAGCCACATTCAAGAAATGCAGCGGTTCAGGTGTGGGTACAAGGATAGATGAAGGGAGTGGGTGCCTGCATCTTGTGTTTTTCAAGAAATGATTCTATCGATGTTGCCGTGGGCAAAGAGGAAACAGGCTGTGAATGATATATCCCCTCATATCCAGGCAGGATTGGACCCAATGAAGTTTGAGTGCTTGCAGTTCCACCAACGTCCACTAGGTGGCGCTCTGCTACCTTGGCCATACCGTTTTGGCAGACAGGAAATCATCTTCCTCCTGATGCTTGCTATTAGATCCCACCAATTCAAGTGCAACTGCCTGGGAGAGAGGAGTGCGTGTGGGAACATGGATCCACAATCATAGCACTGGAAGGCTAGATTGGCCTTCCAAACTTTCTGCTCCAGGACTGGGACAACCCGTGTTTTCTTCAGACTCTGAATTCTAGCCTAGGAGCCTAGCAGCCTCATGGAGAGATAGGTGGTCATTGCTCAGCTCAGTAGAGCTTGTAGTTCATCTCCATATTTTAGGTGATCCTTGATATGGGACACATTATTTTCCATCTGCCTGGCATCTCCTAGTGTACTGCAAAGTGTGGACAGGAAAGAGTAGGTACCTCGGTTATCCATGTTCCATGTGAATGTGAGTGACTCCTCTTGTGGCTCATAAAGATATTTGGGAGTCAATCAGTCTGCAAGTTGGAAGGAGGGCAAGACGAACCTGATGAAAGGAGAATTGTTCTGTGCTCACTCCAACTGCCAGTCCCCTTCTATTTCCTGCTGTGTTAAAACTGGGCTGCACACTGATATCATCTCATGGGATTGTTCCTGGATCACGTCAAACCATAACATGATGCAGAGATGTATTGCCAATCTATATTCACAAAATGGTTGGACTTCTTGTGAGACAAATGCCACTCTGTCACTAGCATCTGTGGTATATTACCAGGAAACCCCTAACAAGTTCCAGATTGGAGCAGATCACAAGCTGGGGAATCAAATATCAGACTGGTGATAGCATGGTGGGCCCAGTTCACAGGACATAACAGCAGGCTTGAACAAAAATGTTTCTGAGAGTGGAATGGTTCACAGCCTCGAAAAAGAATATTCAAAGATGAGAACCAGGATATTTGTGGGACCAGAAAAACTGAAGGATTTTGATGCTGGAACACTACTACAGAGAAGGCACCCGATATACTCACCATGAATCATTGTCAATGCTCAAACTTCACAATATATGTTCAGGTTTTTCATGACCTACCAATGCAGGAAGTAGTTATTGCCCCCTCATGCTCTATGTAACCATGAATAACGACCCTCATTCCTCTTTTGAGAACAACAATGACCTCTCAAATTCCTGTCTTTTTTCAGTGACTCTAATAGGACAGCCAAATATACCAATGTTGATTACTATTTCTTGTGGCACAAGAACACATGAGCACAGGCATTCCTATCTTCACAGCACCTTCCCCAAAGATCTACAATTAAAGTGAAGTGATCCTGCGATATGCAACCCTTATCCTTGCACTGCTTCATTTGAGGACTTCCATCAATATTAACAAAAGAATTCAAATGAGCTCTATTTTCCTTGACACTGTAGCTATAATGATTTTGTGTGAGTGGGTTGTAACTGGACTGTGAAACTCCTGATTGCTATCAATGCAGGCTAACCTGGACTCAGACCCAAATCTGAACTTTACTCACCAAGAAATCACAGGCAAGTCTCTGCAAATCAAAGGTGTAAGAGGAGTTCCTGGGACAATAGAGGCTGTCTTTTGTGTTCACCTCCTGGATAATCATTAGACCAAGTTGTACAGGTGGAAAATGCTCTGGCCTGAAAGTCCCTTTACTGCCAGAAATTAGGTCAGTTGTTCCAAGAAGCCTGGAGAGTGCCAGGTACAAGTGCGGTTGTCATTTTGAATATCCTGAAAACCTGTGCACAATGTGCAGATGAAGAAAGTGCAGAAATGTTTTTTGCATTAGCATAATCATTAGAGGCCATTGATCTCTGTCCTAAGGAGTGTAGAATGACTTCCTGGAACATGTAATCTGAGGAAATGCAGTTGACTGTTGAGCATTGCTGTCTTGGAGCAGAGTAGCCTTCTGAGAGCTCTTGGTGGACTTGGCATTCATGAGAAATTGGTGCTGTTTTAGAGTGTTTTTGTTTGTTTGTTTGTTTGTTTGAGAGGAGAAAAAAAAGGAAAAGAGAAGTTGGAAGTTTCGGAGGTTGAGATGTGGTTTCTTTGTTATTTCCACAATCACACAGTGCTCATGATTCGACCAGAACCTCAAGCATACAAGGCAGGCACTCTCCCTGATGGCTATATAGCCTGCACAGGAACGTCTCTTCTGAGATACAACACATCATCATGTAACGTCTTAATTAATGAAATTGTATGAAGAGGAGCAAAAATGACCAGGCAAAACAATGACTAAGGAATTCCTAATTATCCTGTCCATAACAATCCACTATGTATTTTTTTACCTTGTCATTATCCAAGCCTTGGACATTCTCATTGGGGTAAAATATTTCCCCTCTTTATAAAGTATGAAAATGCAAGTAGCTGAATTTTATGTGCGCAGGATAATATATCATGAATCCAAGGACACCAGAAACAGGGGCAGAGGCAGAAAGAGTGTGCTTGTGGGCACATGGATCAAAAATCATAACACCAGCACCGCTGGATTGGCCCTCCAACCTTTCTGCTCCAGGACTGGAACAACCTGGGTTTTCTTCAGACTCAGGATTCTAGCCTAGACTAGACTAGGTTTTCTTCTAGACTCAGGATTCTTCAAAGCCTCATGAAGAGATGGGGGTTAAGTGCACAGCACAAAAGAGCATGCAGTTCATCTCTGTAGTTCAGGCTATTCTTGATATGGAACACATCATTTTCCATCTGTCTGGCATCTCCTACTGTTCTACAAAGTGTGGATACAGACAGTAGGAACCTGGGATGCCCATGTACCAAATGACTGTGAGTGGATCCTCTCGCAGCTCATAAAGATATGTGGGAGTCTTTCACTCTGCAAGTTGGAAGGAGGGCAGGATGAACCTGATGTAAGGAGAATTGTTCTGTGTGCACTCCAACTGCCAGTCCCCTTCTCTTTGCTACTGCATTAAAACTGGGCTGCACCCTGATATCATCTCATGGGATTGTTCCAGGATCAAATCAAAACATAAAATGATGCAGAGATGTATTGCAATCTGTATTCACAAAATGGTTGGACTGCTTGAGAGACAAATTCCTCTCTGTCACCAGGGTCTGTGGTATATTACCAGGAAACCCCTAACCAGTTCCAGTTTGGAGCAGACCATAAGCTGGGGGATCAAATATCTGATTGGTGATAGACTGATTGGCCCAGTTCACAGGGCATAACACCAGGCTTGGACAAAATTGGTGTTGAGAGTGGAATGGTTCACAACCTCGAAAATGAATATTCAAAAGAGGAGAACAAGTATATTTGTGGGACCAGAAAAGCTGAGGGAGTTTGATGCTGGAACACTACTACAGAGAAGGGGCCCGATGAAACTTGCCATCGATAATGGTCAACACTCAAACTCCACAATATATGTTCAGGTTCCTCATACACTACAAACTCAGGAAGTAGTTATTGCCCCCTCATTCTCTATGCAACCATGAATACCGACCCTCATTCCCCTTTTGAGATCAACAATGACCTTCCAAGTTCCTGTCTCTTTTCTGCTGCTCTAAAAAGACAGTGAAATAAACGAATGATGACTCCTATTTCTTTTGGCACAAGAACAAATGAGCACAGGCATTCTTAACTTCGCAGTACCTCCCGCCAAGATCTACAATTAAAGCCAGTTGATCCTGCAATATGCAACCCTAATCATTGCACTACTTCATTTGAGGACTTCCATCAATATTAAGAGAAGAATTCAAAAGGGCTCCATTCCTCTTGACACTCAAGCTATAATAATTTTGGGTGAGTGGTTTGTAAATGGCATGTGAAACTCCTGAATGCTATCAATACAGGCTAAACTGGACTCGAACAAAAATCCGAATGTTACTCACCAAGAAATCACAGGCAAGTTTCTGCTAATCAAAATTGTGAGAGGAGTTCCTGGGACAAGAGCAGCTGTCTTTCCTATTCAGCTCCTGGGTAATCATTAGACCAACTTGTTCAGGTGGAACATGGTCTGGACGCAAAATCCTTTCACTGTCAGAAAATACTGCTGTGGGTCCAGAAAACCTGGAAAGTGGCAGGTAGAAGAGCGGTAGTCATTTTGAAATTCGTGAAAACCTGTGCACAATGCGCACCTGAAGAATGTGCAGAAATAGTTTTCGCATTAGCATATTCATGACAGGCAACTGATCTCTCCTCTAAGGAGTGTAGAGCAACTTCCTGGAACACGTACTCTGAGGAAATGTAGGTGACGTTTGAGCACTGCTGTCCTGGAGCACAGTAGCCTGCTGAAAGCTGTTGGTGGACTTGGGTTTCATGAGAAATTGGTACAGATTTAGAGTGTTGATTCCTTTTGTGACGAGAGGAGAAAAGAAAAGGAAAAGAGATGTTGGAAGGTTGGGAGGCTCAGATGTGGTTTCCTTTGTTATTTGCACAATCCCACAGTGCTCAGTATTTGAACCCAGACCTGAAACATACAAGGCAGGCACTCTCCCTGATGGCTATACTGTCTGCAAAGGAACAGCTCCTCTGAGATACAACACATGATCACATGACCTCTTAATTAGTGAAATTGTATGCAGAGACCAAACATGCCCAGTCAAATCAATGACTAAGGAATTCCTAATTCTCCTATCCAAAACAATCCACCATGTATCCATTTTGCTTGTCATTACGCAAGACTAGCTCTTTCTCATTATGGAAAGATATTTACCCTCTTCATAATGTACAAAAATGGAAGTAGCTGATTGATCCGTGCACAGGAAAATATATCAGGCATCCAAGGACACCAAGACAGGGGCAGAGGCAGAAATATGTGCAAGTGAGAAGATGCTCAATTGGTGAATATGAATGAAGATATTGGGGATCATTCACACATGAATTCCTTGCCATTACATTCAATATTAATTGACACTTTCCTAGAACGTTATTATTTTCCTATTTATCCTTTTGAATTTTTTTTGAAATATTCCAAAGAGCAGGTAAAGTGCATAATGCACAAGCCAGTTAAGGTGCTGTATCTTCCCACCCTCTCAGGAATTGGTGATTCAGAGGAAGTTGTGCCTCCTGTTCTAAGCCTGTTTCCCTCAGTAAAAGTTCTTCAGCAATTTAGCCAGATGTTTCTGGGAGATATAAAGAGGCAATCGCCAGTGGCCTCCATATGATTTCTGTTTTTAATATCAATATTTAGTAGAGGGAGTAAGATGCTAATGTCATATCCTTGATACTTCATTCATTTGGTTGCAATCAATTTTATTCAGAAAATCGTAACTCTGATATACCAGTTCTCCTGTGACATGAGAGACATTCATGGGATATCTCCTCTACTTAAAGGGGAAGGAGCAGGCACTGGTCAGCTAGGATGTGAAGGTCACAGTATCTTGAGGCTCCAAAAAAAGAAATCAGTTGTTTGCCCTCCCCAGAGTGTTTGGAAACCCTTGAGAAACATGAATATTCACAAGTGTTCCAGTGACTTTGTACCTCCCCCCAGATTGCAGCTGAGGTCGTACAGAAGGCTGAAAACACGGAAGTGTCACTGTTCCCATGGCAACCAGAGACATCTCAGCTGCTGTTCACTTCTCAGCCACATTCAAGGCATGCATTGGTTCAGGTGTGATGGTACGAGGATAGATGAAGCGTGTGGGTGCTGCATCTTGTGTTTTTGAAGAAATGATTCTATCGTTGTTGCCCTGGGCAAAGAGGAAACAGGCTGTTACCTATAAGTCCCCTCATAATCAGGCAGGACTAGGAATCCCATTGAAGTGTGAGAGCTTGCAGTTCCACCCACGTCCACTAGGTGGCGCTGTGCTCCCTTGGCCGCATTGTTTTGGCAGTCAGGCAGCTCATCTTCCTCCTGATGCAGGCTATTAGATCCCACCAATTCAAGTGCAACTGTCTCGGAGTGAGGGGTGCTTGAGTGCACATGGATCCACAGTCATAGCGCGGGCACCACTACATTGACCCTCCAACCTCTCTCTTCCAGGCCTGGAACAATCTGGGTTTTTTTCAGAATCAGGATTCTAGCCTAGGTCCTAGCAGCCTCATGGAGAGATGGGTGGTAATTGCTCAGCTCAGTAGAGCATGCAGTTCATCTCCATATTTTAGGTGATCCTTGATATGGGACTCATCATTTTCCATCTGTCTGGTATCTTCTACTCTCCTGCAAAGTGTGGACAGAGACAGTAGGAACCTGGGATGTCCATGTTCCATGAGAATGTGAGTGGATCCTGTCATGGCTCATAAAGATAGGTGGGAATCATTCACACTGCAAGTTGGAAGGAGGCAGGATGAACCTGACATAAAAGGAGAGTTGTTGTGTGCTCGCTCCTACTGCCAGTCCCCTTCTCTTTGCTGCTGTGTTAAAACTAGGCTGCACACAGATATCAAATCCTGGGACTGTTCCAGGATCACATCAACCATAACATGGTGTGAAAACAAATTACCAATCTGTATTCACAAAATGGTTGGTCTTCTTGAGAGACAAATGCCTCTCTGTTGCCTGAGTCTGTGGTATATTACCAGGAAACCCCTAAACTTTTACAGGTTGCAGCAGACCACAAGCCAGGGGATCAAATATTAGACTGGTGGTGGCATGACGGGCCCAGTTCACAGGGCCTAACACCAGGATTGAACAAAAATGGTGCAGAGTGTGGAATGGTTCACAGCCTTGAAAATGAATATTCAAAAGATGAAAACAAGGATATATGTGGGACCAGAAAAACTGAAGTTGTATGATGCTGGAAAATTACTACAGAGAAGGCACCCAATGAATCTCGCGATACATAATGGTCGACACTCAATCTCCACAATGTATGTTCAGGTTCTTCTAACACTACAAATAGAGAAAGTAGTTATTGCCAACTCATTCTATAAGCAACCATGTATACCGACCCTATTCCTCTTTTGGGAACAACAATAACCTTCCAAGTTCCTGTCTCTATTCACCTGCTCTAAAAGTACAGCCAAATTTACAAATGTTGATTTCTATTTCTTCTGGCACAAGAACACATGAGCACAGACATTTCTAACTTTGCAGCACCTTCCCCCAATATCTACAATTAAAGCCTGGTGATCCTGTCATATGCTACCCTAATCCTTGCACTGCTTCATTTGAGGACTTCCATCAATATTAACAAAAGAATTCAAAAGGCTCCATTCCTCTTGACACTGAAGCTATAATGATTTTTGGGTGAGTGGGTTGTACCTGGCCTGTGAAACTCCTGAATGCTATCAATACAGGCTAAACTGGACTCAGACCCAAATCCGAATGTTACTTACCAAGAAATCACAGGCAAGTCTCTGCAAATCAGAAGTGTGAGAGGAGTTACTGGGACAAGAGCGGCTGTCTTCCGTGTTCACCTCACGGCTAGTCATTAGACCAAGTTGTGCAGGTGGAAAATGCTCTGGCCTGAAAGTCCTTTCATAGGCAGAAAATAGGGCAATGTGTCCAAGAAGCCTGGAGCTTGCCAGGTACAAGTGCAGTAGTCATTTTGAATTTCCTGAAGACCTGTGCACAATACACAGCTGAAGAAGGTGCTGAAATGTTTTTCGCATTAGCATAATCATGAGAGGCCATTGGTCTCTGTCCCAAGGAGTGTAGAGCGATTTCCTGGATCATGTACTCTGAGGAAATGCAGGTGACTGTGGAGCACTGCTATCTTCGAGCTCAGTAGCCTGCTGACAGTTGTTGGTGGGATGGGTTGCATGAGAAATTGGTGCTGTTTTAGAGTGTTGATACCTTTTGTGACGAGACTAGAAAAGAAAAGGAAAAGAGACGTTGGAAGGTTGGGAGGCTCAGATGTGGTTTCCTTTGTTTTTTCCACAATCCCACAGTGCTCGGGATTTGAACCCGGTCCTGAAGCATAAAAGACAGGCACTCTCCCAAATGGCTATATGGCCTGCACAGGAACGGCTCCTCTGAGATAAACACATGATCACGTGACGTCTTAATTAGTGAAATTTTACGCAGAGGAGCAAACATGCCCACGCAAAACAATGACTAAGAAATTCCTAATTCTCCTCTCCAAAACATTCCACTATGTATCCTTTTTGCTTGTCATTATCCAAGCCTAGGACATTCTCATTAGGGTAAGATACTCCCCCTCATCGTAAATTATGAAAATAGAAGTAGCTGATTGATCCGTGAATATAAAAATATATCAGGAATCCAAGGACACCAGGAACAGGGGCAGAGGCAGAAATATGTGCAAGTGAAAAGATTCTCAATTGGTGAATATGAATGGAGATATTGGGGATCATTCACACATGAATGCCTTGACATTACATTCAAAATTAACTGACAGTTTCAAGAAAGAAATTTTTTTCTATTTATCCTTTTGAGCTTTTTTTTGAAAAATTCCAAAGAGCAGGAAAAAGTGCATAATGCACAAGCCAGTTCAGGTGCTGAAATTTCCACCATCTCAGTAGTTGTTGATTCACAGGAAGTTGTGCCTCCTCTTCTAAGCCTGTTTCCCTCAGTAAAAGTGTTTCAGCAACTTAGCCAGATGCTTCTGGGAGTTATAAAGAGGCAATCGCCAGTGTCCTCCATATGATTCCAGTTTATAATATCAAGATTTACTACAGGGAGATAAGAGGCTAAAGTCATATCATTGATACTTCATTCATTTGTTTTCAATCAATTTCATTCAGAAAATTTTAACAATTGTCTACCAGTTCTCCCATGACCTGAGAGCCATTCATGGGAACTCTCCTCTACTTAAAGGGGAGGGAGCAGGCATCAGTCAGCTAGGTTTTAATGTCACAGTGTCTCAAGGCTCTGGTAGGAGAAGTCAGTTGATTGCCCTTCCCAGAGTGCTTGGAAAGCCTTGGGCAACATGAACTTTCATGAATGTCTCCAGTGACATTTCACCTGGCCCTCAGATTGCAGCTGAGGTCATAGAAGAGAAGGCTGATAACGAGGAAGCCTCATGGTCAATTGGCAACCAGAGACTTCTCAGCTACTCTCTGCATCAAAGCCACATTCAAGTCATGCAGCAGATCAGGTTTGAGGGCTAGAGGATAGATGAAGGGAGTGGGTAAGAGGGTCTCGGGTTTTTGAAAAAAAATTCTAAGGTCTTGCCCTGGGCAAACAGGAAACAGGCTGTGAGCGATAAATCCCCTCATATCCAGGTAGGACTAGGAATCCCATTGAAGTGTGAGAGTTTGCAGTTCCACCCACGTCCAAGGTGGCGCAGTGCTCCCTTGGCTGCCATGTTTTCGCAGGCAGGCAGCTCATCTGCCTCCTGATGAGGGTAATAGATCCCACCAATACAAGTGCAACTGGCTGGGAAAGAGGGGTGCTTGTGGGCACATGGATCAACAATCATAACACTGGCACCGCTGGATTGGCCCACCAACCTCTCTGCTCCAGGACTGAGACAACCGTGGTTTTCTTCAGATGCAGGGTTCTAGCCTAGGGGACTAGCAGCCTCATGGAGAGATGGGTGGTAAGTGCTCAGCTCAAAAGAACATGCAGTTCATCTCCCTATTTTTGGTCATCCTTGATATGGGAGACATCTTTTTCCATCTGTCTGGCATCTCCTACTGTCCGGCAAAGTATGGAGAGGAGACAGTAGGAACCTGGGATATCCGTGTTCCATGTGAATGTGAGTGGATCCTCTCCTGGCTCATAAAGATAGGTGGAAGTCACTCACTCTGCAAGTTGGTAGGAGGGCAGGATGAACCTGACATGAAAGGTTTATCTTTGCTCACTCCAACTTCCAGTCCCCTTCTCTTTGGAGCTGTGTTACACCTGGGCTGCACCCTGATATCACCTACTGGGATTGTTCCAGGATCACATCAAACCATATCATGATGCAGAGATGTATTGCCAATCTGTATTCAATAAATGGTTGGACTTCTTCAGAGACAAATGCCTCTCTGTCACCATGGTCTGCGGTATATTACCAGGAAACCCCTAAGCAGTTCCAGGTTTCAGCAGACCACAAGCTTGGGGATCAAATATCAGACTGCTGATGCCATGATGGGCCCAGTTCACAGGGCACAACACCAGGCTTGAACAAAAATGGTGCTGAGTGTGGAATGGTTCACAGATGAAAATGAATATACAAAAGAGAAGAACAAGGATATTTGTGGGACCAGAAGCTGAAGCAGTTTGATGCTTGAACACTACTACAGAGAAGGCACCCAATGAAACTCTCCATCGATCATGGTCAACCCTCAAACTCCACAATATATGTTCAATTTCTACATACACTACAAATACTTGAAGTAGTTATTGCCCCCTCATTCTCCATGCAACCATGAATACCGACCCTCATTCTCCTTTTGAGGACAACAATGACCTTGCAAGTTCCTGTCTCTTTTCAGCTGCTCTAAAGGGACAGCTCACTATACGAATGATGACTCCTATTTATTCTGGCACAAGAACACGTGAGCACAGGCATTCCTAACTTCCCAGCACCTCCCAGCATTATCTACAATTAAAGCCCAGTGATACTGCGATATGCAACCCTAATCCTTGCTCGGCTTCATTTGAGGACTTCCATCAATATTAACAAAAGAATTTACAAGGGCTCCATTCCTCTTGACACTGAAGCTATAATGATTTTGGATGTATGTGTTTTAACTGGCCTGTGAAACTCCTGAATGCTATCAATACAGGCTAACCTGGACTCAGACCCAAATCCGAACATTACTCACCAAGAAATCACAGGCAAGTCTCTGCAAATCAAATGTGTGAGGGGAGTTCCTGGGACAAGAGCGGCTGTCTTTCGTGTTAACCTCCTGGCTAATCATTAGACCTAGTCGTACAGGTGGTAAATGCTCTGGCCTGAAAGTCTGGTCACAGGCCGATAATAGGGCAGTGTGTCCAAGAAGACTGGAGAGTGCCAGGTACAAGTGTGGTAGTCATTTTGAATTTCTTGAAAACCTGTGCACAATGCACAGCTGAAGAAGGTGCAGAAATATTTTTTGCATTAGCATAAACATGAGAGGCCACTGATCTCTGTCCCAAGAAGTGTAGAGCGAATTCCTGGAACACCTATTGTGATGAAATACAGGTGACTGTTGAGCACTGTTGTATTGGATCACAGTAGCCTGCTGACAGCTGTTGGTGCACATGGGTTGCATGAGAAATTGGTACTCTTCCATTTCACACATATTCAACATGCACGTTAGAGCAATGCAACAATAATACATAAGGGGCTTTTCAAGAAAACCAGGAGGCAGTGTACTCAGATTTGGGGGACAGACCGGGAATGAAGAAAAGAGAAAAACCGTACAGTTTGTGGAAATCGAATCGTGTATTAGCTCAGAAACACAATTCCGTTCATGTGTAAAACTGCATGCAGGGGAAAGCTCAATTCATGGAAATAGAAACAGTGTGTTATAACAAAAGCACCATGCATCGTGAAACCACCCAATCTGCGGAGCAAAAGGGTACGACGTGAAGAGGTGTTAGGCAAAGTATCATTGAATTTCATTCCTGAAGCTTCTCAAAAAGCAAATTAAATTTCAGCACTATTCAAATTACAGGTTATAGTACTACAACAGCAATACCTAAATGGCTTGTTGAGAAAACCTGGAGGTAGAGTGCTCAGATAATGGGGACAGAGTGGGCATGAGGAAAAGAAAAAAAACCCTGAGTTCCATGAAAATCCTGTTGTGCGTTTGCTCAGAAAACGCAATTCAGTTGCAGCCTACTACTGTGTGCATACAGAAAGCTCAAATCATGGAAATCAAAACAGTTTGTTGTAACAGAAGCAACATGCATGGTTGAACCACCCCATCTGTGGAGCAATGTGGGTATGAGGAGTGGAGATGATAGGCAAAGTTTCATTGAATTCCATTCTTAAAACTTTTCACAAAAGTATCTCAATTTCACACATATTCAACTTGCACGTTACAGTAGTGCAACGCCAAGACCTAGGGGCTTTTCTAGAAAACCTGGAGGTAGAGTGCTCAGATGTTGGGACACAGAGAGAATGAGGAAAAGACATATAACCCAGAGTTACATGGAATACCATATATGCATTTGTTCAGAAAACGCAATTCAGTTGCAGCCTAACACTGCGTGTATAAGGAAAGCTCAATTCACGGAAATCAAAACACTTTGTTTTAACAGAAACACTGTGCGTGGTGGAACCACAACATCTATGAAGAAAAACGGGTATGCGGACTGGAGATGATAGACACAGTTTCATTGAAATTATTTCCTGAAACTTTTTCAGAAATGCATCTTCAATTTCAGACATATTCAACATGCACTTTAGAGTAGTGCCACAGCAATACATAAGGGGCTTTTCCAGAAAACCAGGAGGCAGTGTACTCAGATTTGGGGGACAGAACGGGAATGAAGAAAAGAGAAAAACTCCACAGTTTGTGAAAATGGAGTCCTGTATTGGATCAGAAAACAAAATTTCTTTCTAGTGTAAAGCTGCATGCACAGGGAGAGCTCAATTCATGGAAATAGAAACACTGTGTTATAACAAAAGCATCATGCATTGTGAAACCACCCGATCTGCTGAGCAAAAGGGTATGATGTGTAGAGGTGTTAGGCAAAGTTTCATTGAATTTCATTCCTGAAACTTTCTCAAAAAGCAAATTAAATTTCAGCATTTTTCAACTTACACGTTATAGTACTGCAAGAGTAATACATAAGTGGTTTGTCGAGAAAACCTGGAGGTAGAGTGCTCAGATAATGGGGACTGAGTGAGCATGAGGAAAAGAGAAAAAAACCTGAGTTTCAGGGAAATTCTGTTGTGCATTTGCTCAGAAAACGCAATTCAGTTGCAGCCTACTACTGTGTGCATCAGGAAAGCTCAAATTATGGAAATTGAAACCGTATGTTAGAAGCACCATGCAAGGTGGAAGCACCCCATCTGCGGAGAAAAGTGGGCATGAGGAGTGGAGATGATAGGCACAGGTTCATGAAATACCATTCCTGAATCGTTTTCAGAAAAGCATCCTGCATTTCACACATATTCATCTTCCACAGTTGAGCAATGCAAGAGGAATACATTAGGGTCTTTTCCAAAAAACCTGGAGGGAGTGTACTCACATTTTGGGGAAAGAGTGGGAATGAGAAAAAGAGAAAAAATGCACAGTTCGTGGACATCTATTCATGCTTTAGCTCATATAACACAACACAACTCACTTGTAGCGTAATACCTCTTGCACAGGGAAAGCTCAATTCATGGAAATCGAAACAGTTTGTTATAACACAAGCACCGTGCATCGTGGAACCAGCTGATCTGGGAGCAAAGAGGGTATGAGGTGTACAGGTTTTAGGCATAGTTTCATTGTATTACATTCCTGAAACTTTCTCATTAAAGCAAATTAAATTTCAGCACTATTCAACTTGCATGTTAGAGTACTGCAACAGCAATACATAAATGGCTTGTCGAGAAAACCTGGAGGTAGAGTGCTCAGATAATGGGGACTGAGTGGGCATGAGGAAAAGAGAAAAAATCCTGAGTTTCGTGGAAATCCTGTTGTGTGTTTGCTCAGAAAACGCAATTCAGTTGCAGCCTACTACTGTGTGCATCAGGATAGCTCAAAGTATGGAAATTGAAACCGTATGTTAGAAGCACCATGCAAGGTGGAAGCACCCCATCTGCGGAGAAAAGTGGGCATGAGGAGTGGAGATAATAGGCAAAGTTTCATTGAACTTCATTCTTTAAACTTCTCAGAAAACCAACCTTATTTTCATTCTATTCAACTTGCATGTTGGAGTACTGCAGGAGCAATATATAAGAGGCTTGCCTAGAAAAACTAGAGGTAGAGTGCTTTGATGATGGGACACAGAGGGAATGAGGAAGAGAAAAAAACCAGCATTACATGGAATACCATTTGTGCATTTGTTCAGGAAATGCAATTCACAGGCAGCCTAAATGTGCGTGCATAGGGAAAGCTCAATTCATGGAAATTGAAACACTTTGTTGGAACAGAAGCACTGTGCATGGTGGAACACCCCATCTATGGAGAAAAATGGGCATGTGGTGTGGAGATGATAGGCACAGTTTCATTGAATACCATTCCTGAAACTTTTTCAGAAAAGCATCTTGCATTTCAGACATATTCATCTTCCACGTTGGAGTAGTGCAAGAGCAATACAGAAGGGGCTTTTCTAAAAAACCTGGAGGCAGTGCACTCAGATTTTGGGGAAAGAGTGGGAATGAGGAAAAGAGAAAAAACCTACAGTTCGTGGACATCTATTCATGCATTGGCTCGTAAAACACAATTCAGTTGTAGAGTAAAACTGCGTGCCTCGGGAATGCTCAATTCTTGGAAATCGAAACAGTTTGTTATAACCCAAGCACCATACATCCTGGAACCACGTGATCTGTGTACCAAACAGGGTATGAGGTGTAGAGGTGTTAGGAAATGTTTCATTGAATTTCATTCCTGAAAATTTCTCATAAACAAATTAAATTTCAGCATTATTCTACTTGCATGTTAGAGTACTGTAACAGCAATATATAAATGGCTTGTCAAGAAAACCTGGAAGTAGAGTGCTCAGATAATGGGGACTTAGTGGGCATGAGGAATAGAGAAAAAACCCTGAGTTTCGTGGAAATCCTGTTGTGCGTTTGCTCAGAAAACGCAATTCAGTCGGACCCTACTACTGTGTGCACAAGGAAAGCTCAAATAGTGGAAATCGAAACATTTTGTGGTAACAGAAGCATCGTGCATGGTGGAACTACCGCATCTACAGAGTAAAGTGTGTATGAGTAGTGGAGATGATAATAGCAATCTTTCATTTAATTCCATTTGTGGAACTTTCTCATTAAAGCAACTTCAATTTCACCCCCATTCAACTTGCACGTGAGAATACTGCAACGTCAATACTATCGTGCTTGTCTAACAATCTGGAGTTAGAGTGCTCAGATGTTGGGGACATAGTGAGATTGAAAAAAAGAGAAAATTCCAGAGTTTCATGGAAATCCTTTCGTGCATTTGCATAGGAAACCCAATTCAGTTGCAGCCTAAAACTGAAGTATAAGGAAAGTTCAATTAATTAAAATCAAAATAGTTTGTTAGGTGCACTGTGCATGGTGGAAGGACCACATCTGGGGGACAAAGTGGGTATGAGGAGAGATGATAGGCAGAGATTCCTTGAATTCCATTCGTGAAACTCTCAGAAATGCAACTTCAATTTCAGCCCAATTCCACTTGCACGTTAAAGATCTGCAACAGCAATACAACGGGTCTTGTCTAGATTACCTGGAGCTAGATTGCTCAGATGTTACAGACAGAGTGAGAATGAGGAAAAGAAAAAAAAGAACAGAGTTTCTTGGAAATTCCCTTGGGTGTCAATCAGAAAACGATATCATTTGCAGCCTACTACTGTGTGCATAAGGAAAGCTCAAATCATGGAAATCAAAACAGTATGTTAGAAGCATCATGCAAGGTGGAAGCACCCCATCTGCGGAGCAAAGTGGGCATGAGGAGGGGAGATAATAGGCAAAGTTTCATTGATTTTCATTCTTAAAACTTTCTCAGAAATCCAACTTCATTTTCACCCTATTATTCAATGAAATAATATCAGAAAATTTCCCAAATCTGAAGAATGAAATGGGAAATCAAGTTCAAGAGGCTTATAGGACTCCAAATACACAAAATTACAACAAACCATACCAAGGCACATTATAATGAAAATGCCTAACATACAAAATAAAGACAGAATTTTAAAGGCAGTGAGAGAAAAGAACCAAATTACATTCAGGGGGAAACCAATACAGATATCAGCAGATTTTTCAATCCAGACCCTAAAAGATAGAAGGGCCTTGAGCAACATTTTTCAAGCCCTGAAAGAAAATGGATGCCAACAAGAATCTTATACTCAGCAAAACTTACCTTCAAATTTGACGATGAAATAAAATCCTTCCATGATAAACAAAAGCTAAAAGAATTTACAAAAAGAAAGCCAGCATTACAGAACATTCTCAGCAAAATATTCCATGAGGAAGAGATGAAAAACAAAGAAGCAAATCAGCAAAGGGAGGAATTATCCTACAGGAATTGTCAAATAAAGGATGAGCCAAGTTGTGTCAAACAAATAAATAAAATTTAAAAAATGAACAAAATGACCGGGAAACCAATTCATATCTCAATAATAACCCTGAATGTTAATGGCCTGAATTCATCAATCAAAAGACATAGACTGTCAGATTGGATTAAAAAGAAAGATCCAACAATATGTTGCCTGCAAGAGACTCACCTCATAGAAAAAGATACCCATAGACTAAAGGTGAAAGGATGGGGAAAAACATACCATGCACATGGACTCAGTAAAAAAGCTGGAGTATCCATCCTCATTTCTGATAATGTGGACTTCAAGCCAAAGTTAGTCACAAGGGATAAAGAAGGTCATTTCATACTGCTTAAGGGAAGCATAAATCAGCAAGATATAACAATCATAAACATCTATGCCTCAAACAGTGGCTCATTCATGTATGTCAAACAAATCCTTCTAAATTTCAGAAACCAAATAGACCATAACACAATAATACTAGATTATTTTAACACACCTCTCTCACCACTACACAGATCTTCCAAACAAAAATTGAACAAAGAAACCATAGATCTCAATAACACAATCAAGAATTTAGACTTAACGGACATTTATAGAATATACCATCCAACCAAGAGCGAATACACTTTCTTCTCAGCAGCACATGGATCCTTCTCTAAAATAGACCATATATTATGCCACAAAGCTAATGTTAGCAAATACAAGATGATAGAGACACTACCATGTATTCTATCAGATCATAATGAATTGAGGTTAGAAATAAATAAAAGAGTAAAACACAGAAACTATTCCAACATCTGGAGATTAAACAATATGCTATTATATGATGAATGGATAACAGAAGATATTAAGAAGGAAATTTAAAAATTCTTAGAGGTAAATGAAAAAAAAGAAACATCATCTCAAAATCTCTGGGACACTATGAAAGCAGTATTTAGAGGGAAATTTATTTCACGGAGCGCATTTAATAAAAGAAGTAAAACTCAACAAATAAACGACCTAACTCTACAGCTCAAAGCCCTAGAAAAAGAAGAACAGACCAACACCAAAAGTAGTAGAAGACAAGAAATAGTTAAACTCAGAGCTGAAATCAATGAAATTGAAACAAAAGAAACAATTCAAAAAATTGACAAAATAAATAGTTGGTTCTTCAAAAAAATAAACAAAATTGATAAACCTTTAGCCACACTAACAAAGCGAACACGAGAGAAAACCCAAATCACTAAAATTCGGAGTGAACAAGGAAATATCACAACAGACAGGACTGAAATACAAAACATAATTACAAGCTATTTTGAAAATCTATACTCCAACAAAACAGAAAACCTCGAAGACATCAACAGGTTTCTAGAGACATATGAATTGTCTAAAATGAACGAGGAGGACATGCACAATTTAAATAGACCAATTTCAAGTACTGAAATAGAAGAAGTCATCAAAAGCCTATCAACAAAGAAAAGTCCGGGACCAGATGGGTTCTCAGCCGAGTTCTACAAAACCTTTAAAGAAGAGCTCATTCCAATACTTCTCAAAGTATTCCAAAAAATAGAAGAGGAGGGAACCCTCCCAAACTCATTCTATGAAGCCAATATCACACTGATACCTAAACCAGACAGAGACTCATCAAGGAAAGAAAATTTCAGACCAATATCCTTAATGAACATCGACGCAAAAATTCTCAAAAAAAATTTAGCAAATTGCATACAAAAGCATATTAAAAAGATAGTGCACCATGATCAAGTGGGTTTCATCCCAGGGATGCAAGGTTGCTGCAACATCAGGAAATCAATAAATGTCATTCACAATATCAATAGACTTAAAGTCAAGAATCACATGATTATTTCAATAGATGCAGAAAAAAACATTTGATAAAATACAGCACCCCTTCATGCTCAAAATACTAGAAAAAATAGGGATAGTGGGAACATTCCTTAACATTGTAAAGGCCATTTATGCTAAGCCCATGGCTAATATCATTCTAAATGGTGAAAACCTGAAAGCATTCCCCCTAAAAACTGGAACAAGGCAGGGATGCCCTCTTTCACCACTTCTATTCAACATCGTTCTTGAGACTCTAGCCAGAGCAATTAGACCAACCAAAGAAATTAAAGGGATACGAATTGGAAAAGAAGAACTCAAACTCTCCCTGTTCGCTGATGACATGATTATATATTTAGAGAATCCAGGAAATTCCACCAGAAAACTCTTAGAACTCATAAGTGAATTCAGTAAAGTAGCAGGTTACAAGATCAATGCCCATAAATCCAACGCATTTTTATACATAAGTGATGAATCTTCAGAAAGAGAAATTAGTAAAACTACCCCATTCAAAATAGCCTTGAAAAAAATAAAATACTTGGGAATCAATCTCACAAAAGAGGTGAAAGACCTCTATAATGAGAACTATACAACACTAAAGAAAGAAATTAAAGAACACCGTAGAAGATGGAAAGATCTTCCATGTTCTTGGATAGGAAGAATTATTATTGTCAAAATGGCCATACTACCTACAGTGCTATACAAATTCAATGCAATTCCAATTAAAATCCCAATGACGTACCTTACAGAAATAGAGCAAGCAATTATGAAATTCATCTGGAAGAATAAGAAACCCAGAATAGCTAAAGCAATCCTTAGCAGGAAGAGTGAAACAGGGGGTATTGCAATACCAGATCTTCAACTCTACTACAAAGCAATAGTAACAAAAACGGCATGGTATTGGTACCAAAATAGAAAGGTAGATCAATGGTACAGAATAGAGGACATGGACACAAACCCAAATAAATACAATTTTCTCATACTAGACAAGGGTGCCAAAAATATGCAATGGAGAAAAGATAGCCTCCTCAACAAATGGTGCTGGGAGAATTGGAAATCCATATGCAACAGAATGAAACTAAACCCATATCTCTCACCATGCATGAAACTAAAATCAAAATGGATTAAGGACCTCGGAATCAGACCAGAGACCCTGCAGATTATAGAAGAAAAATAGGTCCAGATCTCCAACATGTCGGCTTAGGACCAGACTTCCTTAACAGGACTCCCATAGCACAAGAAATAAAAGCAAGAATCAATAACTGGGATAGATTCAAACTAAAAAGCTTTCTCTCAGCAAAGGAAACTATCAGCAATGCAAAGAAAGAGTCTACAGAGGGGGGAATATATTTGCCAATCATACTTCAGATAGAGCACTAATCTCCAGAATCTATAAAGAACTCAAAAAACTCTACTCCAAAAATTCAAATAATCCAGTCAACAAATGGGCTAAGGAAATGAATAGACTCTTCACAGAAGAAGATCTACAAGGAATCAACAAACATATGGAAAAATGCTCAACATCTCTAGCAATAAGAGAAATGCAAATCAAAACCACCCTGATTCCATCTCACCCCAATTAGAATGGCAATTATCAAGAAGACGAGCAACAACAGGTGTTGGCGAGGATGTGGGGAGAAAGCAACACTCATACATTGCTGGTGGGTCTGCAAATTAGTGCAGCCACTCTGGAAAGCAGTGTGGAGATTCCTTAGAAAACTTGGAATGGACCCTCCATTTGACCCAGCTATCCCACTCCTTGGCCTATACCCAAAGGACTTAAAATCAGCATACTACAGAGATACAGCCACATCAATATTCATAGCTGCTCAATTCACAATAGCCAGACTGCGGAACCAACCTAGATGTCCTTCAATTTATGAGTGGATAAAGACGCTGTGGTATATATATGCAATGGAATATTACTGAGCCATAAAGAATGATAAAATTATGACATTTGCAGGCAAATGGATGAAATTGCAGAATAATATGCTAAGTGAGATAAGCCAATCTCAAAAAGCCAAAGGAAGAATGATATCACTAATAAGTGGATGATGACACATAATGAGGGGAGGGAGGGTTTAGTGTTAGGGTTAGAGTTAGAGTTAGGGATGAGGGCAAGTATGGAGGAAGGAAGCTCTGTATAGAAGGAAAAGGGGGGGAGGTTTGGGGGGAAGGGAAAAAATAACAGAATGAATCAAACAACATTACTTTATGTAAATTTATGATTACAAAAACGGTATGCCTTTATGTCATGTACAGAGAAACAACATGTATCCAATTTGTTTACAATAAAATAAATAAATAAATAAATGAAAAAGGATGCAGAAGAGCAATCATGACCAAGCCAAACAATGCCTAAGGAATTCTAAATCCTCTTGTTCATGACAATCCAGCAAGGAACTGTTTTGCATGTCAATACCCACAAGCAGCAGTGTGTCCTGAGGGACAGATTTTTTTGCCTCTTCACTTAAGGAGGAAAAGTGATGGGCTGCCCTGTGAGCCCATATTTGTATCAGGGATCCAAGGAGGCCAGAAGCTGGGTCAGAGGCAGGACTATGTGGGATTGAGAATGCGCTCATTTGCTGAGTACGAATATAGAGTTTGGGCATCCTTCACATGTGCAACCCTAGCCAATAGATTCACAATCTACTGATTCATTCCTCAATGCAGTTTTCTTCTAATTTTTCTGTTTGTCCTTTTCATTTGAAGAATTCTAAAGAGCAGAGACCTGTGCATGGTGCATCCTGGAACCACCTGATCAGCCGAGCAGAGAGGGTATGAGGTATAGAGGTGTTAGGCAAAGTTTCATTGAATTTCATTCCTGAAACTTTCTCATAAATCAAATTAAATTTCAGCACTATTAAACTTACACGTGACAGTACTGCAACAGCAATACATGAGTGGCTTGTGGAGAAAACCTGGAGGTAGAGTGCTCAGATAATGGGGACTCACTGGGCATGAGGAATAGAGAAAAAAACTTGAATTTTGTGGAAATCCTGTTGTGCCTTTGCTCAGAAAAAGCAATTCAGTTGCAGCCTACTACTGTGTGCATTAGGAAAGCTCAAATCATAGAAATCAAAAGAGTTTGTTGTAACAGAAGCAACGTGCATGGTGGAACCACCTCATCTACGAAGAAAAGTGGGTATGAGTAGTGGAGATGATAGGAAACTTTCACTGAATTCCATTTGTGAAAGTTTCTCAGAAAAGCAACTTCAATTTCAACTCAATTCAACATTCACCTGAGAGTACTGCAACATTAATACTATGGGCCTTGTCTAAACAATCTGGAGTAAGAGTGCTCAGAT
This sequence comes from Sciurus vulgaris, assembly GCF_902686455.1. NCBI lineage: Eukaryota > Metazoa > Chordata > Mammalia > Rodentia > Sciuridae > Sciurus > Sciurus vulgaris. The sequence continues at coordinate 78,263,095 of NC_136477.1, forward strand.
ATTGGGGTCACAGTGAGTTTAAAGAAAAGAGAAAAACCCCGAGTTTCAAGGAAATCCTGTCGTGCATTTGCTCAGGAAACGCAATTCTGGTGCAGCTGAACACTGATGTATAAGGAAAGATCAATTCATGGAAATCGAAACAGATGGTTAGGTTCACTGTGCATGGTGGAACGACCACATCTGGGAAAGAAGTGGGTATGAGGAGAAGATGATAGGTAGAGATTCCTTGAATTCCATTTGTGAAACTTTATCAGAAAAGCAACTTCAATTTCAGCATTATTCCACTTGCACGTTAGAGAACTGCAACTGCAATACTGTGGGTCTTGTCTAGAAAACCTAGAGGTAGATTGCTCAGATGTTACAGACAGAGTGAGAATGAGGAAAAGAGAAAAAAACCTAGAATTTCTTTGAAATCCTCTTGTGCATTTGCTCAGAAAACGCAATTCAGTTGCAGCCTACTACTGTGTGCATAAGGAAATCTCAAATCATGGAAATCAAAAGAGTATGTTAGAAGCACCATGCAAGGTGGAAGCACCCCATCTACGGAGCAAAGTGGGCATGAGGAGCGGAGATAATAGGCAAAGTTTCATTGAATTTCATTCTTAAAACTTTCTTAAACAATCAACTTCATTTTCACCCTATTCAACTTTCATGTTAGAGTACTGCAGGAGCAATACATAAGAGGCTTCTGTTGAAAGTCTGGAGATGGAGTGCTCAGATGTTGGGTATAGAGTGGGAATGAGAAAAAGAGAAAAAAACCCAAGGTTTCATGGAATATCAGTCGTGAATTGCTCAGAAAACTCAATTCAATTGCAGCCTAACACGGCGTGCATAGGAAAAGCTCAATTCATGGAAATTGAAACAGTTCGTTGTAACAGGAGCCCTGTGCATGGTGGAACCTCCCCATCTGCGGAGCAATGTGGGTATGAGTAGTGGAGATGATAGGCCAAGTTTCATTGAATTCCATTCTTAAAACGTTTCATAAAAGTATCTCAATTTCAGACATATTCAGCTTGCACGTTACAGTCCTGCAACATCAACACCTTGGGTCTTTTCTAGAAAACCTGGAAGTAGAGTACTCAGATGTTGGGACACAGAGGGAATGAGGAAAAGAGACAAAACCCAGAGTTACATGGAATACCACTCGTGCATTTGCTCAGAAAACACACTTCAAATGCAGCCTAAAACTGCCTGCATAGGGAAAGCTCAATTCATGGAAATCGAAACAGTTTGTTGTAACAGAAGAACAGTGCATTTTGGTACCACTCCATCCATGGAGATAAAAGGGTATGCGGAGTGAAGATGATAGGCAGAGTTTCATTGAATTCCATTCCTGAAAATTTTTCATAACAGCATCTTGCATTTCAGACATATTCATCTTCCAATTTTGAGGTGTGGAAGATCAATGCATAAGGGGCTTTTCTAAAATGCCTAGAGGCAGTGTACTAAGGTTTGGGGGACAGAGTAGAAATGAGGAAAAGAGAAAAAACCAACTTTATGTGGACATCTATTCATGCATTGACTCATAAAACACAATTCAATTGTAGCATAAAACTGCGTGCACAGGGAAACTCCATTCGTGGAAATCGAAACAGTTTGTTATAACACAAGCACGGTGCATCCTGCAACCACCTGATCAGCGGAGCAGAGATGGTATGAAGTGTAGAGGTGTTAGGCAAAGTTTCATTGAATTTCATTCCTGAAACTTTCTCATAAAGCAAATTAAATTTCAGCACTATTCAACTTACACATTACAGTACTGCAACAGGAATTCATGAGTGGCTTGTGGAGAAAACCTGGAGGTAGAGTGCTCAGATAATGGGGGCTCAGTGGGTATGAGAAATAGAGAAAAAGAAATGAATTTCGTGGAAATCCGGTTGTGCGTTTGCCCAGAAAAAGCAATTCACTTGTAGCCTACTACTGTGTGCATAAGAAAAGCTCAAATCATGGAAATCGAAACAGTTTGTTGTAACAGAAGCACTGTGCATAGTGGAACCACCGCATCTAAGAGGGAAAGTGGGTATGAGGAGTGGAGATGATAGGCAAACATTCATTGAATTCCATTTGTGAAACTTTCTCAGAAAACCAACATCAATTTCAACCCTATTCAACATGCACGTGAGAGAACTTCAAGAGCAATATATAAGAGGCTTGTCTAGAAAAAGTGGAGGTAGAGTACTCAGATTTTGGAGACAGAGTGGGAATGAGGAAAAGAGAAAAAACCAACACTTCCTGGACATCTATTCATGCATTGCCGCATAAAACACAATTCAGTTGTAGCATTGAACTGCGTGCCCAGGGAAAGCTCACTTCATGGAAATAAAAACAGTTTGTTTTAACCCAAGCACCGTGCATCGTGGGACCACCTGATCTGCAGACAAAGACGGTATGAGGTGTAGAGGTGTCATGCAAAGTTCCATTGAATTTCATTCCTGAAACTTTCTCATAAAGCAAATTAAATTTCAGCACTGTTCAACTTGCACGTTAGACAACTGCAACAGCAATACTGCGAGTCTTGTCTAGAAAACCTTGCGATAGATTTCTCAGGTATTACAGACAGAGTGGGAATGAGGAAAAGAGAAAAAACCCGAAGTTTCTTGGAAATTCTCTTGTGCCTTTGCTCAGAAAAGGCAATTCAGTTGCTGCCTACTACTGTGTGCATACGGAAAGCTCAAATCATGGAAATTGAAACAGTATCCAACTCTGTCTCCAAAATCTGAGCACTCTATGCACACAGTAGTAGGCTTCAACTGAATTGTGTTTTCTGAGCAAATGCACAAGAGGATTTCCAAGAAACTCTGGGTTTTTTTTCTCTTTTCCTCCTTCCCACTCTCTCTGTAACATCTGAGCAATCTACCACCAGGTTTTCTACACCAGACTCGTAGTATTGAAGTTGCATTTCTCTAACATGCAAGTGGAATAGGTCTGAAATTGAAGTTGCTTTTCTGAGAAAGTTTCACGAATGGAATTCAAGGAATCTCTGCCTATCATGTCTTCTCCTCATACCCACTTTGTTTCACAGAGTGGTCCTTCCACCATGCACACTGCACCTAAGAAACTGTTTCAATTTTCATTAATTGATCTTTCCTTATACATCAGTGTTCGGCTGCAACTGAATTGCATTTCCTGAGCAAATGCACGACAGGATTTCCATGAAACTCTGCATTTTTCCCTTTTCTTTAACCTCACTATGTCCCCAACATCTGAGCACTCTACCTCCAGATTGTCTAGACAAGCCCCATAGTATTGATGTTGCAGTACCCTCACGTACAAGTTGAATAGGGTTGAAATTGATGTTCCTTTTCTGAGAAAGTTTCACAAATGGAATTCAATGAAAGTTTGCCTATCATCTCCACTACTCATACCCACTTTACTCCGCAGATGCGGTGGTTCCACCATGCAAAGTGATTCTGTTACAACAAACTCTTTCGATTTCCATGATTTGAGCTTTCCTTATGCACACAGTAGTAGGCTGCAACTGAATTGCGTTTTCTGAGCAAACGAACACAAGATTTACACGAATTTCTGTTTTTTTTTTTTCTCTTTTCCTCATGCCCCGTGAGTCCCCATTATCTGAGCAATCTACCTCCAGGTATTCTCTAGAAGCCATTCATATATTGCTGTTGAAGTACTCTAACGGGCAAGTTGAATAGTGCTGAAATTTAATTTGCTTTATGAGAAAGTTTCAGAAATGAAATTCAATGAAACTTAGCCTAACACCTCTACACCTCATACCCTCTGTGCTCTGCAGATCAGGTGGTTCCAGGATGCACTGTGCTTGTGTTATAACAAATTGTTTAGATATCCATGAAGTGAGCTTTCCATGTGCACGCAGTTTAACACTACAACTGAATTGTGTTTTAAGAGTCAATGCATGAATAGATGTCCACAAACTGTTGGTTTTTTCACTTTTCCTCATTTCTCCTCTGTACCCAAAATCTGAGTACACTGCCTCTAGGTTTTTTAGAAAAGCCCCTTATGAATTTCTCTTACATTCCTCAAAATTGGAAGATGAATATGTCTGAAATGCAAGATGCTTTTCTGAAAAAGTTTCAGGAATAGAATTCAATGAAACTGTGCCTATCATCCCCACTTTGCATACCCATTTTTCTCCACAGATGGGGTGGTTCCACCATGTACAGTGCTTCTGCTACAACAAACTGTTTCAACTGCCATGAATTGAGCTTTCCCTAATCACGCACTGTTAGGCTGAAAGTGAATTGTGTTTTTTGAGCTAATGCACGAATTGTATTCCATGTAATGCTGGGTTTTTTCTATTCTTCATTCCCTCTGTGTCCCAATATCTGAGCACTCTACCTCCAGGTTTTCTAGATAAAACCCTAGGGGTTGATGTTTTACTACTACAACTTGCAAGTTGAATATGTCTGAAAATGAGATACATTGTGAAAAGATTTAAGAATGGAATTCAATGAAACTTTGCTTATCATCTCCACTCCTCATACCCACATTGCTCTTCAGATGGGGTGGTTCCACCATGCATGGTGCTTCTGTTACAACAAACTGTTTCGATATCCATGAATTGAGCTTTCCTTATACATCAGTGTTAGGCTGCAAATGAATTGCGTTTCCTGAGCAAATGCACGACAGGATTTCCATGAAACTCTGGGTCTTTCTCTTTTCTTTAATCTCACTATGTCCCCAACATCAGAGCACTCTATCTCCAGATTGTCTTCACAAGCCCCATAGTATTGATGTTGCAGTATTCTCACGTGCAAGTTGAAAAGGGTAGAAATTGAAGTTGTTTTCTGAGAAAGTTTCACAAATGGAATTCAATGAGAGTTTGCCTATCATCTCCACTACTCAAACCCACTTTACTCAGAAGATGCAGTGCTTCCACCATGCACCGTGCTTCTGTTACAACAAACAGTTTCGATTTCCATGATTTGAGCTTTCCTTATGCACACAGCAGTAGGCTGCAACTGAATTGCATTTTCTGAGCAAACGCACAACAGGATTTTCACGAAACTCAGGGTTTTTTCTGTTTTCCTCATGCCAACTCAGTCCCCATTATCTGAGCACTCTAACTCCAGGGTTTCTCGACAAGCCATTTATGTATTGCTGTTGCAGTACTCTAAGGTGCAAGTTCAATAGTGCTGAAATTTAATTTGCTTTATGAGAAAGTTTTATGAATGAAATTCAATGAAACTTTGCCTAACACCTCTACAATTCATACCCTCTTTGGTCAGCAGATCAAGTAGTTCCAACTTGCACGATGCTTCTCTTACAGCAATATGTTTCGATTTCCATGAATTGAGCTTTTCCTATGCACGCCGTTTTAGGCTGCACCTGAATTGAGTTTTCTGAACAAATCACGAATGATATTCCATGAAACTTAGCTTTTCTCTCTTTTCCTCATTCCCACTCTGTACTCAACATCTGAGCACTCTTCCTCCAGTTTTTCTAGACAAGCCTCTTGCATATTGCTCCTGCAGTATTCTAACATGCAATTTGAATATGGTGAAAATGAAGTTGGTTTTCTGTGAAAGTTTAAAGAATGAAATGCAATGAAACATTGCCTATTATCTCCCCTCCTCATGCCCACTTTGCTCCGCAAATGGGGTGCTTCCACATTGCATGGTGCTTCTAACATACTGTTTCGATTTCCATGATTTGAGCTTTCTGTATGTACACAGTAGTAGGCTGCAACTGAACTGCGTTTTCTGAGCAAACGCACAAGATGATATCCCAGAAATTCTGGGTTTTTTGTCTTTTCCTCATTTCCACTCTGTCTGTAACATCTGAGCAATATACCTCCACGTATTCTTGAGAAGACTCGAAGTATTGCTGTTGCAGTTCTCTAATGTGCAAGTGGAATAGGGCTGAAATTGAAGTTGCTTTGCTGATAAAGTTTCACGAATTGAATTGAAGGAATCTCTGCATATCATGTCCTCCCCTCTTACCCACTTTGTTTCCCAAATGTGGCCTTTCCACCATGCACAGTGCACCTAAAAAGCTGTTTCAATTTCCATGAATTGAACCTTCCTTATACATCAGTGTTAGGCTGCACCTGAATTGCGTTTAATTAGAAAATGCACGACAGGATTTCCATGAAAATCTGGGTTTTTCTCTTTTCTTTAATCTCACTATGTCCCCAACATCGGAGCACTCTACCTTCAGATTGTCTAGACAAGCCACATAGTATTGATGTTGCAATACTCAGGTGCAAGTTGAATAGCGTTGAAATTGAAGTTGCTTTTCTGAGAATGTTTCACAAATGCATTTCAATGAAAGTTTGCCTATCATCACCACTACTCATACCAACTTTACTCCGTAGATGCGGTGTTTCCACCATGCACAGTGTTTGTCTTACAACAATCTGTTTTGATTTCCATGATTTGAGCTTTAATTATGCACACAGGAGTAGGGTTCACCTGAATTGCGAATTCTGAGCAAGCACACAGCAGGATTTCCTCGAAACTCAGGGTTTTTTCTCTATTCCTCATGGCCCCTCAGTCCCCATTATCTGAGCACTCTACTTCCAGGTTTTCTCGACAAGCCATTTATGTATTGCTGCTGCAGTACTCTAATGTGCAAGTTGAATAGTGCTGAAATTTAATTTGCTTTATGACAAAGTTTCAGGAATGAAGTTCAATGAAACATTGCCTAACACCTCTACACCTCATACCCTTTCTGCTCTGCAGACCAGGTGGTTCCACGATACACAGTGCTTGTGTTATAACAAACTGTTTTGATTTCCATGAATTGAGCTTTCCCTGAGCACGCAGTTTTATGCTAAAACTGAATTGTGTTTATGAGTCAGTGCATGAATAGATGTCCACGAACTGTGGGATTTTTCTCTTTTCCTCATTCCCACTCTGTCCCCAAAATCTGAGTACACTGCCTCCAGGTGTTTTAGAAAAGCCCCTTATGTATTGCTCTTGCACTACTCAAACGTGGAAGATGAATATGTCTGAAATGGAAGATGCTTTTCTGAGAAAGTTTCAGGAATGCAATTCAATGAAATTGTGCCTATCATCTCCACTCCACATGCCCATATTTCTCCATTGATGGGATGGTTCCACCATACACAGTGCTTATTTTACAACAAACTGTTTCTATTTCCATGAATTGAGCTTTCCCTATGCACACAGTGTTAGGTTGCAAGTGAATTGCGTTTTCTGAACAAATGCACGAATGGTATTCCATGTTACTCTGCGTTTTTTCTCTTCCTCATTCCCCTGTGTCCCAACATCTGAGCACTCTACCTCCAGGTTTTCTGGAAAAGATCCTAGGTGTTGATGATTTACTACTCTAACGAAAAGTTGAATATGTCTGAAATGACATATTTCATGAAAAATTTTAATAATGGAATTCTATGAAACATTGCCTATAATCTCCACTCCTCATACCCACATTGCTCCGCAGATGTGGTGGTTCCACCACGATTTCCATGCATTGAGCTTTTCCTATGCACGCCCTGTTAGGCTGCATTTAAATTCATTTTTCTGAGCAAATCACGAATGGTATTCCATGAAAGGTTGGGTTTTTTCTCTTTTCCTCATTCCCACTCTGTACTGGAATTCTTAGCACTCTACCTCCAGTTTTTGTAGAGAAGCCTCTTATATATTGCTCCTGTAGGACTCTAACATGCAAGTTGAATCGGGTGAAAATGAAGTTGGTTTTCTGAGAAAGTTTAAAGAATGAAATTCAATGAAACGTTACCTATTATCTCCCCTCCTCATACCCACTTTGCTCCGCAGATGGGGTACTTCCACCTTGCATGTTGCTTCTAACGTCCTGTTCGATTTCCATGATTTGAGCTTTCCGTATGCACACAGAAGTAGGCTGCAACTGAATTGCGTTTTCTGAGCAAATGCTCAAGAGGATTTCCAAGAAACTCTGGGTTCTATCTCTTTTCCTCATTCCCACTCTGTAACATCTGAGCAATCTACCTCCAGGTTTTCTAGACAAGACCCGTAGTATTGCTGTTCCAGTTCTCTAACGTGCAAGTGGAGTAGGGCTGAGATTGCAGTTGATTTTCTGAGAAAGTTTCACGAATGGAATTCAAGGAATCTCTGCCCCTCTTGTCCTCTCCTCATACCCACTTTGTTTCCAAAATGTGGTCATTCCACCATGCAGAGTGCACCTAATGAACTGTTTCGATTTTCATTAATTGAACTTTCCTTGTAAATCAGTGTTAGGTTGCAAGTGAATTGGGTTTCCTGAAGAAATGCACGACAGGATTTCCTTGAAACTCTGGGATTTTCTCTTTTCTTTAATCTCACTATGTCCCCAACGTTGGAGCAGTCTACCTCCAGATTGTTAGACAAGCCCCATAGTGTTGATGTTGCAGTACTCTCTTGTGCAAGTTGAATGGGTGTGAAATTGAGGTTGCTATTCTGAGAATGTTTCACCCATGGAATTCAATGAAAATTTGCCTATCATCTCCACTACTCATACACACTTTCCTCCGTAGACGCGGTGGTTCCACCATGCACGGTGCTTCTGTTACAACAAACTGTTTCAATTAAAATGATCTGAGCTTTCCTTATGCACACAGTAGTAGGGTCCAACTGAATTGCGTTTTCTGAGCTAACGCACAACAGGATTTCCACGAAACTCAGGGTTTTTTTCTCTATTCCTCATGCCCACTCACTCCCCATTATCTGAGCACCCTGCTTCCAGGTTTTCTCGACAAGCCATTTATGTATTGCTGTGGCAGTAGTCTAACATGCAAGTAGAATATTACTGAAATTTAATTTGTTTATGAGAAACTTTTAGGAATAAAATTCAGTGAAACTTTGCCTAACACCTCCACAACTCATACCCTCTTTGGTCCGCAGATCAGGTGGTTCCACGGTGCATGGTGCTTGTGTTATAACAAATTGTTTTAATTTCCATGAATTGAGCATTGGCGGTGCACACAGTTTTACGCTACAACCTAATTGTGTTTTATGAGCTAATGCATGAATAGATGTCCACCAACTGTGTGTTTTTTCTCTTTTCCTCATTCCCGCTCTGTCCCCAAACTCTGAGGGCACTGCCTCCAGGTTTTTTAGAAAAGCCCCTTATGTATTGCTCTTGCCCTACACAAACGTGGAAGATGAATATGTCTGAAATGCAAGATGCTTTTCTGAAAATGTTTCAGGAATGGAATTCAATGAAACTGTGCCTGCCATCTCCACTCCGCATACCCATTTTTCTCCATAGATGGGGTGGTTACACTATGCACAGTGCTTCTGTTACAACAAACTGTTCCGATTTCGATGAATTGAGCTTTCCCTATGCGTGCACTCATAAGCTGCAAGGGAATTGCTTTTCCTGAGTAAATGCACGAACGCTATTCCATGTAATGCTTTTTTTTTTTCTTTCTCATTACCTCTGTGTCCCAACATCTGAGCACTCTACCTCCAGGTTTTCTAGTAATGACCCTAGGTGTTGATGTTTTAATACTGTAACGTGCAAGTTGAATATGTCTGAAATTGAGATACTTTTGTGAAAAGTTTTAAGAATGGAATTCAATGAAACTTTGCCTATTATCTCCACTCCTCATACCCATATTGCTCCACAGATGGGGTGGTTCGGCCATGCACGGTGCTTCTGTTACAACAAACTGTTTTGATTTCCAAGAATTTAGCTTTCCTCATACATCAGTTTTAGACAGCACCTGAATTGCGTTTTCTGAGCAAATGCACGACAGGATTTCCATGAAACTCTGGGTCTTTCTTTTTTCTTTAATCTCTTTATGTCCCCAACATCTGAGCAGTCTACCTCCAGATTGTCTCCAGAAGCCCCATAGTATTGATGTGGCACTACTCTCACGTGCATGTTGAATAGGGTTGAAATTGAAGTTGCTTTTCTGAGAAAGATTCACAAATGCAATTCAATGAAAGTTTGCCTATGATCTCCACTCCTCATACCCACATGGCTCCACAGATGGGGTATTTCCACCATGCACGGTGCTTCTGTTACAACAAACTGTTTCGGTTTCCATGCATTTAGCTTTTTCTATGAACGCCATGTTAGGCTGCACCTGAATTCATTTTTCTGAGCCAATCACGAATGAAATTCCATGAAACGTTGGGTTTTTTACATTTTCCTCACTCCCACTCTGTACTCCAATTTTGAGCACTCTTTTTCCAGTTTTTCTAGGTATGCCTCTTATATATTGCTCCTGCAGTACTGTAATATGCAAGTTGAAAAAGGTGAAAATGAAGTTGGTTTTCTGAGAAAGTTTAAAGAATGAAATTCAATGAAATGTTACCTATTTTCTCCCCTCCTAATACCCATTTTACTCCGCAGATGGGGTACTTCTACCTTGCATATTGCTTCTAAGTTTCTGTTTGATTTCCATGATTTGAGCTTTCCCTATGCACACAGTAGTAGGCTGCAACTGAATTGGGCTTTATGAGCAAATGCACAAGAGGATTTCCAAGAAACTCTGGGTTTTATCTCTTTTCCTCATTCTATTCTGTAACATCTTAGCAATCTACCTCCAGGTTTTCTAGACAAGACCCATAGTATTGCTGTTCCAGTTCTCTAACGTGCAAGTGGAGTAGGGCTGAAATTGAAGTTGCTTTCTGAGAAAGTTTCACGAATGGAATTCAAGGAATCTCTGCCTATCATGTCCTCTCCTCTTACCCACTTTGTTTCCCAGATGTGATCATTCCACCATGCAGTGTGCACCTAACAATCTCTTTCATTTTTCATTAATTGAAATTTCCTTATACATTGGTTTTGGCTGCAACTGAATTGGGTTTCCTGAGCAAATGCACGACAGGATTTCCATGAAACTCTGGGATTTTCTCTTATCTTTAATCTCACTATGTCCCCAACATCTGAGCAGTCTACCTCCAGATTGTTTAGACAAGTCCCATAGTATTGATGTTGTAGTACTCTCTCGTGCAAGTTGAATTGGTGTGAAATTGAAGTTACTATTCTGAGAAAGTCTCACCCATGGAATTCAATGAAATTTGCCTATCATCTCCACTACTCATACACACTTTCCTCCGTAGACGCGGTGGTTTCACCATGCACGGTGCTTCTGTTAAAACAAACTGTTTCGAATTCCATGATGTGAGCTTTCCTTATGCACACAGTAGTAGGGTCCATCTGAATTGCGTTTTCTGAGATAACCCACAACAGGATTTCCATGAAACTCAGGGTTTTTTTCTCTATTCCTCATGCCCACTCACTCCCCATTATCAGAGTACCCTGTCTCCAGGTTTTCTCAACAAGCCATTTATGTATTGCTGTTGCAGTACTCTAACATGCAAGTAGAATAGGGCTGAAATTTAATTTGTTTATGAGAAAGTTTTACAAATGAAATACAATGAAGCTTTCCCTAAAACCTCAACACCTCATACCCTCTTTGGTCTGCATATCAGGTGGTTCCACGGTGCACGGTGCTTGTGTTATAACAAAGTGTTTTGATTTCCATGAATTGAGCATTCGCGGTGCATGCAGTTTTATGCTACAACCTAATTGTGTTTTATGAGCTAATGCATGAATAGATGTCCACCAACTGTGGGTTTTTTCTCTTTTCCTCATTCCCACTTTGTCCCCAAAATCTGAGCACACTGCCTTCAGGTTTTTTAGAAAAGCCCTTTATGTATTGCTCTTGCCCTACTCAAACGTGGAAGATGAATATTTCTGAAATGCAAGATGCTTTTCTTAAAAAGTTTCAGGAATGGAATTCAATGAAACTGTGCCTATCATCTCCAGTCCGCATACCCATTTTTCTCCATAGGTGGGGTGGTTCCACCATGCACAGTGCTTCTGTTACAACAAACTGTTCCGATTTCAATGAATTGATCTTTCCCTATGCACGCACTGTTAGGCTGCAAGTGAATTGCATTCCCTGAGCAAATTCACGAATGGTATTCCATGTAATGCTGGGTTTTTTCTCTTCCTCATTCCCTCTGTGTCCCAACATCTGAGCACTCTACCTCCAGGTTTTCTAGAAAAGACCCTGGGTGTTGATGTTTCAACACTGTAACGTGCAAGTTGAATATGTCTGAAATTGAGATACTTTTGTGAAAAATTTTAAGAATGGAATTCAATGAAACTTTGCCTATCATCTCCACTCCTCATACCCATATTGCTCCGCAGCTGGGTGGTTCCACCATGAAAGATGTTTCTCTTACAGCAAACTGTTTCAATTTCCATGCATTGAGCTTTCCTTATACATCAGTGTTAGACAGCACCTGAATTGCGTTTCCTGAGCAAATGCATGACAGAATTTCCATGAAACTCTGGGTCTTTCTTTTTTCTTTAATCTCTTTATGTCCCCCACATCTGACTGTTTACCTCCAGATTGTCTCCACAAGCCACATAGTATTGATGTTGCAGTACTCTCACGTGCATGTTGAGTAGGTTTGAAATTGAAGTTGCTTTTCTGAGAAAGTTTCACAAATGGAATTCAATGAAATTTTGCCTATCATCTCCACTCCTCATACCCACATTGCTCCAGAGATGGGGTGTTTCCACCATGCACGGTGCTTCTGTTTCCACAAACTCTTTCAATTTCCATGATTTGAGCTTTCCTTATGCACACAGTAGTAGGGTCCAACTCAATTGTGTTTTCTGAGCAAACGCAAAACAGGTTTTCCATGATTCTCAGAGTTTTTTCTCTATTCCTCATGCCCACTCCGTCCCCATATCTTAGCACTCTACCTCCAATTTTTCTCGACAATCCATTTATGTATTGCTGTTGCAGTACTCTAATGTGCAAGTTGAATAGTGCTGAAATTTAATTTGCTTTAGGAGAAAGTTTCAGCAATCAAATTCAATGAAACTTTGTCTAACACCTCTACACTTCCTACCCTCTTTGGTCTGCAGATCAGGTGGTTGCACAATGCATGGTGCTTGTGTTATAACAAACTGTTTTGATTTCCATAAATTCGGTTTTCCTTATGCACACAGTTGTAGTCGACAACTGAATTGTGTTTTATGCGCCAATGCATGAATAGAAGTCCACGAACTGTGGGATTTTTCTCTTTTCCTCGTTCCCACTCGGTGCCCAAAATCAGAGTACACTGCCTCCAGGTGTTTTAGAAAAGCCCCTTATGTATTGGCTCTTGAACTACGCAAACGCGGAGGATGAAAATGTCTGAAATGCAAGATGTTTTTCTGAGAAAGTTTCAGGAATGGAATTCCACGAAACTGTGCCTATCATCTCCACTCCGCATACCCATTTTTCTCCATAGATGGGGTGATTCCACCATGCACAGTGCTTCTGTTACAACAAACTCTTTCGATTTCCATGGATTCAGCTTTCCCTATGCACGCAGTGTTATGCTGCAAGTGAATTGCGTATTCTGACCAAATGCACCCATGGTTTTCCATGTAACTCGGGGTTTTTTTCTCTTTTCCTAATCCCTCTGGGTCCCGATATCTGAGCACTCTACCTCCAGGTTTTCTAGAAAAGACCCTAGGTGTTGATGTTGCGGGACTGTTACGTACAAGTTGAACATGTCTGAAATTGAGATACTTTTGTGAAAAGTTTCAAGAATGGAATTCAATGAAACTTTGCCTATCATCTCCACACCTCCTACCCACAAATCTCTGGTGTTTGGGTGGTTCCACCATGCACGGTGCTTCTGTTACAACAGACTGTTTCGATTCCCATGAATTGAGCTTTTCCCACGTACGCCATCTTAGGCTGCTCCTGAATTGAGTTTTCTGAGCAAATCACGACTGGTATTCCATGAAACGTTTGGCTTTTTCTCTTTTCCTCATTCCCACTCTGTACTCAACATCTGAGCATTCTACCGCCGGTTTTTCTAGACAAGCCTCTTATGCATTGCTCCTGCAGTACCCTAAGATGCAAGCTGAATAGGGTGAAAATGAAGTTGGTTTTCTGAGAAAGTTGTAAGAATGAAATTCAATGAAACTTTGCCTGTTATCTCCCCCCCTCATGCCCACTTTGCTCCGCAGATGGGGTGCTTCCACCTTGCATGGTGCTTCTAAAATACTGATTCCATTTCCATCATTGGAGGTTTCCGTATGCACACAGTAGTAGACTGCACCTGAAGTGCGTTTTCTGAGCAAACGCACAAGAGGATTTCCAAGAAACTCTGGGTTTTTTCTCTTTTCCTCATTCCCACTCTGTCTGTAACATCTGAGCAATCTACCTCCAGGTTTTCTAGACAAGACCTGTAGTATTGCTGTTGCAGTTCTCTAACGTGCAAGTGGATTAGGGCTGCAATTGAAGTTGCTTTTCTGAGAAAGTTTCACGAATGGAACTCAAGGAACCTCTGCCTATCATGCCCTCTCCTCTTACCCACTTTGTTTCCCAGATGTGGTCGTTCCACCATGCACAGTGCACCTAACAAACTGTTTCGATTTCCAGGAATTGTGCTTTCCTTATACATCAGTGTTAGGCTGCACCTGAATTACGTTTCCTGAGCAAATGCACGACAGGATTTCCATGAAACTCTGTGTTTTTCTCTTTTCTTTAATCTCACTATGTCCCCAACATCGGAGCACTCTACCTCCAGATTGTCTAGACAAGTCGCATAGTATTGATGTTGCAGTACTCTCACGTGCAAGTTGAATAGGGTTCAAATCGACCTTGCTTTCCTGAGAAAGTTACACGAATGGAATTCAGTGAAAGTTTGCGTGTCATCTCATACTCATACTTTGCCTACCATCTCCGGTACTCCAGTTCACTCCGTAGATGTGGTGGTTCCACCATGCCTGGTGATTCTGTGACAACAAAATGTTCCGATTTCCATGATTTGAGCTTTCCTTATGCACACAGTAGTAGGCTGCAACTGAATTGCGTTTTCAGAGCAAATGCACAAGAGTATATCCATGAAACTCAGGGTTTTTTTCTCTTTTCCTCATGCCTACTCTGTCCCCGTAATCTGAGCACTCTATCTGCAGGTTTTCTCGACAAGCCATTTATGTATTTTTGTTGCAGTACTCTAATGTTCAAGTTGAATAGTGCTGAAATTTAATTTGCTGCATGAGAAGGTTTCAGGAATGAAATTCAATGAAACTGTGCCTAACACCTCTACACCTCACACCCTCTCTGTTCCGCAGATCAGGTGTTTCCAGGATGCACGGTAGTTTTGTTCTAACAAACTGTTTCAATTTCCATGAATTGAGCTTTCCCTGTGCACGCAGTTTGACGCTACATCTGCATTGTGTTTTATGATCCAATGCATGAATAGATGTCCACAAACTGTGGGTTTTTTGTCTTTTCCTCATTCCTACTGTCCCCAAAATCTGAGTACACTGCCTCCAGGTGTTTTAGAAAAGCCCCTTATGTATTGCTCTTGCACTAGTCAGATGGGGAAGATGAATATGTCTGAAATGGAAGTTGCTTTTCTGAAAAAGTTTCAAGAATGGAATTCAATAAACTTTGCCTATCCTCTCCACTCCTCATACCCGCATGGCTCCGCAGATGGGGTGGTTCCACCATGCACGGGGCTTCTGTTACAACAAATTGTTTCGATATCCATGTTGATCTTTCCCTGTGCACGCAGTTTTACGCTACAACTGAATTGTGTTTTATGCCCCAATGCATGAAGAGATGTCCACGAACTCTGGGTTTTTTCTCTTTTCTTCATTCTCACTCAATCCCCAAAATCTGAGTACACTGCATCCAGGTTTTTTCGGAAATCTCCTTATGTATTGCCTTTGTGCTATTCAAATGTGGAAGATGAATATGTCTGAAATGGAAAATGCTTTTCTGCAAAAGTGTCAAAAATGGAATTCAAGGAATCTGTGCCCATCATCTCCAGTCCGCATACCCATTTTTCCCCATAGATGGGGTGGTTCCACCATGCACAGTGCTTCAGTTACAACAAACTCTTTCGATATCCATGAATTGAGCTTTCCCCATGCATGCAGTATTAGGCTGCAAGTGAATTGCGTTTTCTGAGCAAATGCACCAATGGTATTCCATGTAACTCTGGGCTTTTTTTTTTTCTCTTTTCCTCCTTCCCTCTCTGTCCCCAACATCTGAGCACTTTACCTGCAGATTGTCTAGACAAGCCCCATAGCATTGATATTGCAGTACACTAGGGTGCAAGTTGAATACGGTTGAAATTGAAGTTGCTTTTCCGAGAACGTTTCACGAGTGGAATTCAACGAGAATTTGACTATCATCTCCACTACTCATACCCACTTTACTCCGCTGAATGCTGTGGTTCCACCATTCATGGTGCTTTTGTTACAACAAACTGTTTTGATTTCCAGTAAATGAGCTTTTCCTATGCACGCAATGTTAGGCTGCAACTGAATAGTGTTTTCTGAGCAAACCACGACTGGTATTCCATGAAACATTGGGTTTTTTCTCCTTTCCTCATTCCCACTCTGTACCCAATATCTGAGCACTCTACCTCCAGTTCTTCAAACGAGTCTCTTATGTATTGCTCCTGTAGTACTCTGAAATGCAAGTTGAATAGGGTGAAAATGAAGTTGGTTTTCTGAGAAAGTTTTAAGAATGAAATTCAATGGAACTTTGCCTATTATCTCCCCACCTCATGCCCACTTCGCTCCGGAGATGGGGTGCTTCCACCTTGCATGGTGCTTCTGACATACTGTTTCTATTTCCTTGAGTTCAACTTTCCTTCTGCACCCAGTAGTAGGCTGCAGCTAAATTGCGTTTTCTGAGCCAACGCACAAGAGGATTTCCAAGAAACTCTGGGTTTTTTCTCTTTTCCTCATTCCCACTCTGTCTGTAAAATATGAGCAATCTACCTCCAGGTTTCTTGACAAGACCCGTAGTATTGCTTTTTGCAGTTCTCTAACGTGCAAGTGGAATAGGGCTGAAATTGCAGTTGCTTTTCTGAGAAAGCTTCACGAATGGAATTCCAGGAATCTCTGCCTATCATGTCCTCTCCTCATACCCACTTTGTTTCCCAGATGTGGTCGTTCGCCATGCACAGTGCACCTAACAAACTGTTTCGAGTTCCATGAATTGAGCTTTCCCTGTGCATGCAGTTTCACTCGACAACTGAATTGTGTTTTATGCGCCAATGCATGAATAGAAGTCCACGAACTGTGGGATTTTTCTCTTTTCCTCGTTCCCACTCGGTGCCCAAAATCAGAGTACACTGCCTCCAGGTGTTTTAGAAAAGCCCCTTATGTATTGGCTCTTGCACTACGCAAACGCGGAGGATGAAAATGTCTGAAATGCAAGATGTTTTTCTGAGAAAGTTTCAGGAATGGAATTCCACGAAACTGTGCCTATCATCTCCACTCCGCATACCCATTTTTCTCCATAGATGGGGTGATTCCACCATGCACAGTGCTTCTGTTACAACAAACTCTTTCGATTTCCATGGATTCAGCTTTCCCTATGCACGCAGTGTTATGCTGCAAGTGAATTGCGTATTCTGACCAAATGCACCCATGGTTTTCCATGTAACTCGGGGTTTTTTTTCTCTTTTCCTAATCCCTCTGGGTCCCGATATCTGAGCACTCTACCTCCAGGTTTTCTAGAAAAGACCCTAGGTGTTGATGTTGCGGGACTGTTACGTACAAGTTGAATATGTCTGAAATTGAGATACTTTTGTGAAAAGTTTCAAGAATGGAATTCAATGAAACTTTGCCTATCATCTCCACACCTCCTACCCACAAATCTCTGGTGTTTGGGTGGTTCCACCATGCACGGTGCTTCTGTTACAACAGACTGTTTCGATTCCCATGAATTGAGCTTTTCCCACGTACGCCATCTTAGGCTGCTCCTGAATTGAGTTTTCTGAGCAAATCACGACTGGTATTCCATGAAACGTTTGGCTTTTTCTCTTTTCCTCATTCCCACTCTGTACTCAACATCTGAGCATTCTACCGCCGGTTTTTCTAGACAAGCCTCTTATGCATTGCTCCTGCAGTACCCTAAGATGCAAGCTGAATAGGGTGAAAATGAAGTTGGTTTTCTGAGAAAGTTGTAAGAATGAAATTCAATGAAACTTTGCCTGTTATCTCCCCCCCTCATGCCCACTTTGCTCCGCAGATGGGGTGCTTCCACCTTGCATGGTGCTTCTAAAATACTGATTCCATTTCCATCATTGGAGGTTTCCGTATGCACACAGTAGTAGACTGCACCTGAAGTGCGTTTTCTGAGCCAACGCACAAGAGGATTTCCAAGAAACTCTGGGTTTTTTCTCTTTTCCTCATTCCCACTCTGTCTGTAACATCTGAGCAATCTACCTCCAGGTTTTCTAGACAAGACCTGTAGTATTGCTGTTGCAGTTCTCTAACGTGCAAGTGGATTAGGGCTGCAATTGAAGTTGCTTTTCTGAGAAAGTTTCACGAATGGAACTCAAGGAACCTCTGCCTATCATGCCCTCTCCTCTTACCCACTTTGTTTCCCAGATGTGGTCGTTCCACCATGCACAGTGCACCTAACAAACTGTTTCGATTTCCAGGAATTGTGCTTTCCTTATACATCAGTGTTAGGCTGCACCTGAATTACGTTTCCTGAGCAAATGCACGACAGGATTTCCATGAAACTCTGTGTTTTTCTCTTTTCTTTAATCTCACTATGTCCCCAACATCGGAGCACTCTACCTCCAGATTGTCTAGACAAGTCGCATAGTATTGATGTTGCAGTACTCTCACGTGCAAGTTGAATAGGGTTCAAATCGACCTTGCTTTCCTGAGAAAGTTACACGAATGGAATTCAGTGAAAGTTTGCGTGTCATCTCATACTCATACTTTGCCTACCATCTCCGGTACTCCAGTTCACTCCGTAGATGTGGTGGTTCCACCATGCCTGGTGATTCTGTGACAACAAAATGTTCCGATTTCCATGATTTGAGCTTTCCTTATGCACACAGTAGTAGGCTGCAACTGAATTGCGTTTTCAGAGCAAATGCACAAGAGTATATCCATGAAACTCAGGGTTTTTTTCTCTTTTCCTCATGCCTACTCTGTCCCCGTAATCTGAGCACTCTATCTGCAGGTTTTCTCGACAAGCCATTTATGTATTTTTGTTGCAGTACTCTAATGTTCAAGTTGAATCGTGCTGAAATTTAATTTGCTGCATGAGAAGGTTTCAGGAATGAAATTCAATGAAACTGTGCCTAACACCTCTACACCTCACACCCTCTCTGTTCCGCAGATCAGGTGTTTCCAGGATGCACGGTAGTTTTGTTCTAACAAACTGTTTCAATTTCCATGAATTGAGCTTTCCCTGTGCACGCAGTTTGACGCTACATCTGCATTGTGCTTTATGATCCAATGCATGAATAGATGTCCACAAACTGTGGGTTTTTTGTCTTTTCCTCATTCCTACTGTCCCCAAAATCTGAGTACACTGCCTCCAGGTGTTTTAGAAAAGCCCCTTATGTATTGCTCTTGCACTAGTCAGATGGGGAAGATGAATATGTCTGAAATGGAAGTTGCTTTTCTGAAAAAGTTTCAAGGATGGAATTCAATAAACTTTGCCTATCCTCTCCACTCCTCATACCCGCATGGCTCCGCAGATGGGGTGGTTCCACCATGCACGGGGCTTCTGTTACAACAAATTGTTTCGATATCCATGTTGATCTTTCCCTGTGCACGCAGTTTTACGCTACAACTGAATTGTGTTTTATGCCCCAATGCATGAAGAGATGTCCACGAACTCTGGGTTTTTTCTCTTTTCTTCATTCTCACTCAATCCCCAAAATCTGAGTACACTGCATCCAGGTTTTTTCGGAAATCTCCTTATGTATTGCCTTTGTGCTATTCAAATGTGGAAGATGAATATGTCTGAAATGGAAAATGCTTTTCTGCAAAAGTGTCAAAAATGGAATTCAAGGAATCTGTGCCCATCATCTCCAGTCCGCATACCCATTTTTCCCCATAGATGGGGTGGTTCCACCATGCACAGTGCTTCAGTTACAACAAACTCTTTCGATATCCATGAATTGAGCTTTCCCCATGCATGCAGTATTAGGCTGCAAGTGAATTGCGTTTTCTGAGCAAATGCACCAATGGTATTCCATGTAACTCTGGGTTTTTTTTTTTCTCTTTTCCTCCTTCCCTCTCTGTCCCCAACATCTGAGCACTTTACCTGCAGATTGTCTAGACAAGCCCCATAGCATTGATATTGCAGTACACTAGGGTGCAAGTTGAATACGGTTGAAATTGAAGTTGCTTTTCCGAGAACGTTTCACGAGTGGAATTCAACGAGAATTTGACTATCATCTCCACTACTCATACCCACTTTACTCCGCTGAATGCTGTGGTTCCACCATTCATGGTGCTTTTGTTACAACAAACTGTTTTGATTTCCAGTAAATGAGCTTTTCCTATGCACGCAATGTTAGGCTGCAACTGAATAGTGTTTTCTGAGCAAACCACGACTGGTATTCCATGAAACATTGGGTTTTTTCTCCTTTCCTCATTCCCACTCTGTACCCAATATCTGAGCACTCTACCTCCAGTTCTTCAAACGAGTCTCTTATGTATTGCTCCTGTAGTACTCTGAAATGCAAGTTGAATAGGGTGAAAATGAAGTTGGTTTTCTGAGAAAGTTTTAAGAATGAAATTCAATGGAACTTTGCCTATTATCTCCCCACCTCATGCCCACTTCGCTCCGGAGACGGGGTGCTTCCACCTTGCATGGTGCTTCTGACATACTGTTTCTATTTCCTTGAGTTCAACTTTCCTTCTGCACCCAGTAGTAGGCTGCAGCTAAATTGCGTTTTCTGAGCCAACGCACAAGAGGATTTCCAAGAAACTCTGGGTTTTTTCTCTTTTCCTCATTCCCACTCTGTCTGTAAAATATGAGCAATCTACCTCCAGGTTTCTTGACAAGACCCGTAGTATTGCTTTTTGCAGTTCTCTAACGTGCAAGTGGAATAGGGCTGAAATTGCAGTTGCTTTTCTGAGAAAGCTTCACGAATGGAATTCCAGGAATCTCTGCCTATCATGTCCTCTCCTCATACCCACTTTGTTTCCCAGATGTGGTCGTTCGCCATGCACAGTGCACCTAACAAACTGTTTCGAGTTCCATGAATTGAGCTTTCCCTGTGCATGCAGTTTCACTCGACAACTGAATTGTGTTTTATGCGCCAATGCATGAATAGAAGTCCACGAACTGTGGGATTTTTCTCTTTTCCTCGTTCCCACTCGGTGCCCAAAATCAGAGTACACTGCCTCCAGGTGTTTTAGAAAAGCCCCTTATGTATTGGCTCTTGCACTACGCAAACGCGGAGGATGAAAATGTCTGAAATGCAAGATGTTTTTCTGAGAAAGTTTCAGGAATGGAATTCCACGAAACTGTGCCTATCATCTCCACTCCGCATACCCATTTTTCTCCATAGATGGGGTGATTCCACCATGCACAGTGCTTCTGTTACAACAAACTCTTTCGATTTCCATGGATTCAGCTTTCCCTATGCACGCAGTGTTATGCTGCAAGTGAATTGCGTATTCTGACCAAATGCACCCATGGTTTTCCATGTAACTCGGGGTTTTTTTTCTCTTTTCCTAATCCCTCTGGGTCCCGATATCTGAGCACTCTACCTCCAGGTTTTCTAGAAAAGACCCTAGGTGTTGATGTTGCGGGACTGTTACGTACAAGTTGAATATGTCTGAAATTGAGATACTTTTGTGAAAAGTTTCAAGAATGGAATTCAATGAAACTTTGCCTATCATCTCCACACCTCCTACCCACAAATCTCTGGTGTTTGGGTGGTTCCACCATGCACGGTGCTTCTGTTACAACAGACTGTTTCGATTCCCATGAATTGAGCTTTTCCCACGTACGCCATCTTAGGCTGCTCCTGAATTGAGTTTTCTGAGCAAATCACGACTGGTATTCCATGAAACGTTTGGCTTTTTCTCTTTTCCTCATTCCCACTCTGTACTCAACATCTGAGCATTCTACCGCCGGTTTTTCTAGACAAGCCTCTTATGCATTGCTCCTGCAGTACCCTAAGATGCAAGCTGAATAGGGTGAAAATGAAGTTCGTTTTCTGAGAAAGTTTTAAGAATGAAATTCAATGAAACTTTGCCTGTTATCTCCCCCCCTCATGCCCACTTTGCTCCGCAGATGGGGTGCTTCCACCTTGCATGGTGCTTCTAAAATACTGATTCCATTTCCATCATTGGAGGTTTCCGTATGCACACAGTAGTAGACTGCACCTGAAGTGCGTTTTCTGAGCCAACGCACAAGAGGATTTCCAAGAAACTCTGGGTTTTTTCTCTTTTCCTCATTCCCACTCTGTCTGTAACATCTGAGCAATCTACCTCCAGGTTTTCTAGACAAGACCTGTAGTATTGCTGTTGCAGTTCTCTAACGTGCAAGTGGATTAGGGCTGCAATTGAAGTTGCTTTTCTGAGAAAGTTTCACGAATGGAACTCAAGGAACCTCTGCCTATCATGCCCTCTCCTCTTACCCACTTTGTTTCCCAGATGTGGTCGTTCCACCATGCACAGTGCACCTAACAAACTGTTTCGATTTCCAGGAATTGTGCTTTCCTTATACATCAGTGTTAGGCTGCACCTGAATTACGTTTCCTGAGCAAATGCACGACAGGATTTCCATGAAACTCTGTGTTTTTCTCTTTTCTTTAATCTCACTATGTCCCCAACATCGGAGCACTCTACCTCCAGATTGTCTAGACAAGTCGCATAGTATTGATGTTGCAGTACTCTCACGTGCAAGTTGAATAGGGTTCAAATCGACCTTGCTTTCCTGAGAAAGTTACACGAATGGAATTCAGTGAAAGTTTGCGTGTCATCTCATACTCATACTTTGCCTACCATCTCCGGTACTCCAGTTCACTCCGTAGATGTGGTGGTTCCACCATGCCTGGTGATTCTGTGACAACAAAATGTTCCGATTTCCATGATTTGAGCTTTCCTTATGCACACAGTAGTAGGCTGCAACTGAATTGCGTTTTCAGAGCAAATGCACAAGAGTATATCCATGAAACTCAGGGTTTTTTTCTCTTTTCCTCATGCCTACTCTGTCCCCGT
This sequence comes from Sciurus vulgaris, assembly GCF_902686455.1. NCBI lineage: Eukaryota > Metazoa > Chordata > Mammalia > Rodentia > Sciuridae > Sciurus > Sciurus vulgaris. The sequence continues at coordinate 78,285,988 of NC_136477.1, forward strand.
AATCTGAGCACTCTATCTGCAGGTTTTCTCGACAAGCCATTTATGTATTTTTGTTGCAGTACTCTAATGTTCAAGTTGAATCGTGCTGAAATTTAATTTGCTGCATGAGAAGGTTTCAGGAATGAAATTCAATGAAACTGTGCCTAACACCTCTACACCTCACACCCTCTCTGTTCCGCAGATCAGGTGTTTCCAGGATGCACGGTAGTTTTGTTCTAACAAACTGTTTCAATTTCCATGAATTGAGCTTTCCCTGTGCACGCAGTTTGACGCTACATCTGCATTGTGCTTTATGATCCAATGCATGAATAGATGTCCACAAACTGTGGGTTTTTTGTCTTTTCCTCATTCCTACTGTCCCCAAAATCTGAGTACACTGCCTCCAGGTGTTTTAGAAAAGCCCCTTATGTATTGCTCTTGCACTAGTCAGATGGGGAAGATGAATATGTCTGAAATGGAAGTTGCTTTTCTGAAAAAGTTTCAAGAATGGAATTCAATAAACTTTGCCTATCCTCTCCACTCCTCATACCCGCATGGCTCCGCAGATGGGGTGGTTCCACCATGCACGGGGCTTCTGTTACAACAAATTGTTTCGATATCCATGTTGATCTTTCCCTGTGCACGCAGTTTTACGCTACAACTGAATTGTGTTTTATGCCCCAATGCATGAAGAGATGTCCACGAACTCTGGGTTTTTTCTCTTTTCTTCATTCTCACTCAATCCCCAAAATCTGAGTACACTGCATCCAGGTTTTTTCGGAAATCTCCTTATGTATTGCCTTTGTGCTATTCAAATGTGGAAGATGAATATGTCTGAAATGGAAAATGCTTTTCTGCAAAAGTGTCAAAAATGGAATTCAAGGAATCTGTGCCCATCATCTCCAGTCCGCATACCCATTTTTCCCCATAGATGGGGTGGTTCCACCATGCACAGTGCTTCAGTTACAACAAACTCTTTCGATATCCATGAATTGAGCTTTCCCCATGCATGCAGTATTAGGCTGCAAGTGAATTGCGTTTTCTGAGCAAATGCACCAATGGTATTCCATGTAACTCTGGGTTTTTTTTTTTCTCTTTTCCTCCTTCCCTCTCTGTCCCCAACATCTGAGCACTTTACCTGCAGATTGTCTAGACAAGCCCCATAGCATTGATATTGCAGTACACTAGGGTGCAAGTTGAATACGGTTGAAATTGAAGTTGCTTTTCCGAGAACGTTTCACGAGTGGAATTCAACGAGAATTTGACTATCATCTCCACTACTCATACCCACTTTACTCCGCTGAATGCTGTGGTTCCACCATTCATGGTGCTTTTGTTACAACAAACTGTTTTGATTTCCAGTAAATGAGCTTTTCCTATGCACGCAATGTTAGGCTGCAACTGAATAGTGTTTTCTGAGCAAACCACGACTGGTATTCCATGAAACATTGGGTTTTTTCTCCTTTCCTCATTCCCACTCTGTACCCAATATCTGAGCACTCTACCTCCAGTTCTTCAAACGAGTCTCTTATGTATTGCTCTTGTAGTACTCTGAAATGCAAGTTGAATAGGGTGAAAATGAAGTTGGTTTTCTGAGAAAGTTTTAAGAATGAAATTCAATGGAACTTTGCCTATTATCTCCCCACCTCATGCCCACTTCGCTCCGGAGACTGGGGTGCTTCCACCTTGCATGGTGCTTCTGACATACTGTTTCTATTTCCTTGAGTTCAACTTTCCTTCTGCACCCAGTAGTAGGCTGCAGCTAAATTGCGTTTTCTGAGCCAACGCACAAGAGGATTTCCAAGAAACTCTGGGTTTTTTCTCTTTTCCTCATTCCCACTCTGTCTGTAAAATATGAGCAATCTACCTCCAGGTTTCTTGACAAGACCCGTAGTATTGCTTTTTGCAGTTCTCTAACGTGCAAGTGGAATAGGGCTGAAATTGCAGTTGCTTTTCTGAGAAAGCTTCACGAATGGAATTCCAGGAATCTCTGCCTATCATGTCCTCTCCTCATACCCACTTTGTTTCCCAGATGTGGTCGTTCGCCATGCACAGTGCACCTAACAAACTGTTTCGAGTTCCATGAATTGAGCTTTCCCTGTGCATGCAGTTTCACTCGACAACTGAATTGTGTTTTATGCGCCAATGCATGAATAGAAGTCCACGAACTGTGGGATTTTTCTCTTTTCCTCGTTCCCACTCGGTGCCCAAAATCAGAGTACACTGCCTCCAGGTGTTTTAGAAAAGCCCCTTATGTATTGGCTCTTGCACTACGCAAACGCGGAGGATGAAAATGTCTGAAATGCAAGATGTTTTTCTGAGAAAGTTTCAGGAATGGAATTCCACGAAACTGTGCCTATCATCTCCACTCCGCATACCCATTTTTCTCCATAGATGGGGTGATTCCACCATGCACAGTGCTTCTGTTACAACAAACTCTTTCGATTTCCATGGATTCAGCTTTCCCTATGCACGCAGTGTTATGCTGCAAGTGAATTGCGTATTCTGACCAAATGCACCCATGGTTTTCCATGTAACTCGGGGTTTTTTTTCTCTTTTCCTAATCCCTCTGGGTCCCGATATCTGAGCACTCTACCTCCAGGTTTTCTAGAAAAGACCCTAGGTGTTGATGTTGCGGGACTGTTACGTACAAGTTGAATATGTCTGAAATTGAGATACTTTTGTGAAAAGTTTCAAGAATGGAATTCAATGAAACTTTGCCTATCATCTCCACACCTCCTACCCACAAATCTCTGGTGTTTGGGTGGTTCCACCATGCACGGTGCTTCTGTTACAACAGACTGTTTCGATTCCCATGAATTGAGCTTTTCCCACGTACGCCATCTTAGGCTGCTCCTGAATTGAGTTTTCTGAGCAAATCACGACTGGTATTCCATGAAACGTTTGGCTTTTTCTCTTTTCCTCATTCCCACTCTGTACTCAACATCTGAGCATTCTACCGCCGGTTTTTCTAGACAAGCCTCTTATGCATTGCTCCTGCAGTACCCTAAGATGCAAGCTGAATAGGGTGAAAATGAAGTTGGTTTTCTGAGAAAGTTGTAAGAATGAAATTCAATGAAACTTTGCCTGTTATCTCCCCCCCTCATGCCCACTTTGCTCCGCAGATGGGGTGCTTCCACCTTGCATGGTGCTTCTAAAATACTGATTCCATTTCCATCATTGGAGGTTTCCGTATGCACACAGTAGTAGACTGCACCTGAAGTGCGTTTTCTGAGCCAACGCACAAGAGGATTTCCAAGAAACTCTGGGTTTTTTCTCTTTTCCTCATTCCCACTCTGTCTGTAACATCTGAGCAATCTACCTCCAGGTTTTCTAGACAAGACCTGTAGTATTGCTGTTGCAGTTCTCTAACGTGCAAGTGGATTAGGGCTGCAATTGAAGTTGCTTTTCTGAGAAAGTTTCACGAATGGAACTCAAGGAACCTCTGCCTATCATGCCCTCTCCTCTTACCCACTTTGTTTCCCAGATGTGGTCGTTCCACCATGCACAGTGCACCTAACAAACTGTTTCGATTTCCAGGAATTGTGCTTTCCTTATACATCAGTGTTAGGCTGCACCTGAATTACGTTTCCTGAGCAAATGCACGACAGGATTTCCATGAAACTCTGTGTTTTTCTCTTTTCTTTAATCTCACTATGTCCCCAACATCGGAGCACTCTACCTCCAGATTGTCTAGACAAGTCGCATAGTATTGATGTTGCAGTACTCTCACGTGCAAGTTGAATAGGGTTCAAATCGACCTTGCTTTCCTGAGAAAGTTACACGAATGGAATTCAGTGAAAGTTTGCGTGTCATCTCATACTCATACTTTGCCTACCATCTCCGGTACTCCAGTTCACTCCGTAGATGTGGTGGTTCCACCATGCCTGGTGATTCTGTGACAACAAAATGTTCCGATTTCCATGATTTGAGCTTTCCTTATGCACACAGTAGTAGGCTGCAACTGAATTGCGTTTTCAGAGCAAATGCACAAGAGTATATCCATGAAACTCAGGGTTTTTTTCTCTTTTCCTCATGCCTACTCTGTCCCCGTAATCTGAGCACTCTATCTGCAGGTTTTCTCGACAAGCCATTTATGTATTTTTGTTGCAGTACTCTAATGTTCAAGTTGAATCGTGCTGAAATTTAATTTGCTGCATGAGAAGGTTTCAGGAATGAAATTCAATGAAACTGTGCCTAACACCTCTACACCTCACACCCTCTCTGTTCCGCAGATCAGGTGTTTCCAGGATGCACGGTAGTTTTGTTCTAACAAACTGTTTCAATTTCCATGAATTGAGCTTTCCCTGTGCACGCAGTTTGACGCTACATCTGCATTGTGTTTTATGATCCAATGCATGAATAGATGTCCACAAACTGTGGGTTTTTTGTCTTTTCCTCATTCCTACTGTCCCCAAAATCTGAGTACACTGCCTCCAGGTGTTTTAGAAAAGCCCCTTATGTATTGCTCTTGCACTAGTCAGATGGGGAAGATGAATATGTCTGAAATGGAAGTTGCTTTTCTGAAAAAGTTTCAAGGAATGGAATTCAATAAACTTTGCCTATCCTCTCCACTCCTCATACCCGCATGGCTCCGCAGATGGGGTGGTTCCACCATGCACGGGGCTTCTGTTACAACAAATTGTTTCGATATCCATGTTGATCTTTCCCTGTGCACGCAGTTTTACGCTACAACTGAATTGTGTTTTATGCCCCAATGCATGAAGAGATGTCCACGAACTCTGGGTTTTTTCTCTTTTCTTCATTCTCACTCAATCCCCAAAATCTGAGTACACTGCATCCAGGTTTTTTCGGAAATCTCCTTATGTATTGCCTTTGTGCTATTCAAATGTGGAAGATGAATATGTCTGAAATGGAAAATGCTTTTCTGCAAAAGTGTCAAAAATGGAATTCAAGGAATCTGTGCCCATCATCTCCAGTCCGCATACCCATTTTTCCCCATAGATGGGGTGGTTCCACCATGCACAGTGCTTCAGTTACAACAAACTCTTTCGATATCCATGAATTGAGCTTTCCCCATGCATGCAGTATTAGGCTGCAAGTGAATTGCGTTTTCTGAGCAAATGCACCAATGGTATTCCATGTAACTCTGGGTTTTTTTTTTTCTCTTTTCCTCCTTCCCTCTCTGTCCCCAACATCTGAGCACTTTACCTGCAGATTGTCTAGACAAGCCCCATAGCATTGATATTGCAGTACACTAGGGTGCAAGTTGAATACGGTTGAAATTGAAGTTGCTTTTCCGAGAACGTTTCACGAGTGGAATTCAACGAGAATTTGACTATCATCTCCACTACTCATACCCACTTTACTCCGCTGAATGCTGTGGTTCCACCATTCATGGTGCTTTTGTTACAACAAACTGTTTTGATTTCCAGTAAATGAGCTTTTCCTATGCACGCAATGTTAGGCTGCAACTGAATAGTGTTTTCTGAGCAAACCACGACTGGTATTCCATGAAACATTGGGTTTTTTCTCCTTTCCTCATTCCCACTCTGTACCCAATATCTGAGCACTCTACCTCCAGTTCTTCAAACGAGTCTCTTATGTATTGCTCCTGTAGTACTCTGAAATGCAAGTTGAATAGGGTGAAAATGAAGTTGGTTTTCTGAGAAAGTTTTAAGAATGAAATTCAATGGAACTTTGCCTATTATCTCCCCACCTCATGCCCACTTCGCTCCGGAGACTGGGGTGCTTCCACCTTGCATGGTGCTTCTGACATACTGTTTCTATTTCCTTGAGTTCAACTTTCCTTCTGCACCCAGTAGTAGGCTGCAGCTAAATTGCGTTTTCTGAGCCAACGCACAAGAGGATTTCCAAGAAACTCTGGGTTTTTTCTCTTTTCCTCATTCCCACTCTGTCTGTAAAATATGAGCAATCTACCTCCAGGTTTCTTGACAAGACCCGTAGTATTGCTTTTTGCAGTTCTCTAACGTGCAAGTGGAATAGGGCTGAAATTGCAGTTGCTTTTCTGAGAAAGCTTCACGAATGGAATTCCAGGAATCTCTGCCTATCATGTCCTCTCCTCATACCCACTTTGTTTCCCAGATGTGGTCGTTCGCCATGCACAGTGCACCTAACAAACTGTTTCGAGTTCCATGAATTGAGCTTTCCCTGTGCATGCAGTTTCACTCGACAACTGAATTGTGTTTTATGCGCCAATGCATGAATAGAAGTCCACGAACTGTGGGATTTTTCTCTTTTCCTCGTTCCCACTCGGTGCCCAAAATCAGAGTACACTGCCTCCAGGTGTTTTAGAAAAGCCCCTTATGTATTGGCTCTTGAACTACGCAAACGCGGAGGATGAAAATGTCTGAAATGCAAGATGTTTTTCTGAGAAAGTTTCAGGAATGGAATTCCACGAAACTGTGCCTATCATCTCCACTCCGCATACCCATTTTTCTCCATAGATGGGGTGATTCCACCATGCACAGTGCTTCTGTTACAACAAACTCTTTCGATTTCCATGGATTCAGCTTTCCCTATGCACGCAGTGTTATGCTGCAAGTGAATTGCGTATTCTGACCAAATGCACCCATGGTTTTCCATGTAACTCGGGGTTTTTTTCTCTTTTCCTAATCCCTCTGGGTCCCGATATCTGAGCACTCTACCTCCAGGTTTTCTAGAAAAGACCCTAGGTGTTGATGTTGCGGGACTGTTACGTACAAGTTGAATATGTCTGAAATTGAGATACTTTTGTGAAAAGTTTCAAGAATGGAATTCAATGAAACTTTGCCTATCATCTCCACACCTCCTACCCACAAATCTCTGGTGTTTGGGTGGTTCCACCATGCACGGTGCTTCTGTTACAACAGACTGTTTCGATTCCCATGAATTGAGCTTTTCCCACGTACGCCATCTTAGGCTGCTCCTGAATTGAGTTTTCTGAGCAAATCACGACTGGTATTCCATGAAACGTTTGGCTTTTTCTCTTTTCCTCATTCCCACTCTGTACTCAACATCTGAGCATTCTACCGCCGGTTTTTCTAGACAAGCCTCTTATGCATTGCTCCTGCAGTACCCTAAGATGCAAGCTGAATAGGGTGAAAATGAAGTTGGTTTTCTGAGAAAGTTGTAAGAATGAAATTCAATGAAACTTTGCCTGTTATCTCCCCCCCTCATGCCCACTTTGCTCCGCAGATGGGGTGCTTCCACCTTGCATGGTGCTTCTAAAATACTGATTCCATTTCCATCATTGGAGGTTTCCGTATGCACACAGTAGTAGACTGCACCTGAAGTGCGTTTTCTGAGCCAACGCACAAGAGGATTTCCAAGAAACTCTGGGTTTTTTCTCTTTTCCTCATTCCCACTCTGTCTGTAACATCTGAGCAATCTACCTCCAGGTTTTCTAGACAAGACCTGTAGTATTGCTGTTGCAGTTCTCTAACGTGCAAGTGGATTAGGGCTGCAATTGAAGTTGCTTTTCTGAGAAAGTTTCACGAATGGAACTCAAGGAACCTCTGCCTATCATGCCCTCTCCTCTTACCCACTTTGTTTCCCAGATGTGGTCGTTCCACCATGCACAGTGCACCTAACAAACTGTTTCGATTTCCAGGAATTGTGCTTTCCTTATACATCAGTGTTAGGCTGCACCTGAATTACGTTTCCTGAGCAAATGCACGACAGGATTTCCATGAAACTCTGTGTTTTTCTCTTTTCTTTAATCTCACTATGTCCCCAACATCGGAGCACTCTACCTCCAGATTGTCTAGACAAGTCGCATAGTATTGATGTTGCAGTACTCTCACGTGCAAGTTGAATAGGGTTCAAATCGACCTTGCTTTCCTGAGAAAGTTACACGAATGGAATTCAGTGAAAGTTTGCGTGTCATCTCATACTCATACTTTGCCTACCATCTCCGGTACTCCAGTTCACTCCGTAGATGTGGTGGTTCCACCATGCCTGGTGATTCTGTGACAACAAAATGTTCCGATTTCCATGATTTGAGCTTTCCTTATGCACACAGTAGTAGGCTGCAACTGAATTGCGTTTTCAGAGCAAATGCACAAGAGTATATCCATGAAACTCAGGGTTTTTTTCTCTTTTCCTCATGCCTACTCTGTCCCCGTAATCTGAGCACTCTATCTGCAGGTTTTCTCGACAAGCCATTTATGTATTTTTGTTGCAGTACTCTAATGTTCAAGTTGAATCGTGCTGAAATTTAATTTGCTGCATGAGAAGGTTTCAGGAATGAAATTCAATGAAACTGTGCCTAACACCTCTACACCTCACACCCTCTCTGTTCCGCAGATCAGGTGTTTCCAGGATGCACGGTAGTTTTGTTCTAACAAACTGTTTCAATTTCCATGAATTGAGCTTTCCCTGTGCACGCAGTTTGACGCTACATCTGCATTGTGCTTTATGATCCAATGCATGAATAGATGTCCACAAACTGTGGGTTTTTTGTCTTTTCCTCATTCCTACTGTCCCCAAAATCTGAGTACACTGCCTCCAGGTGTTTTAGAAAAGCCCCTTATGTATTGCTCTTGCACTAGTCAGATGGGGAAGATGAATATGTCTGAAATGGAAGTTGCTTTTCTGAAAAAGTTTCAAGAATGGAATTCAATAAACTTTGCCTATCCTCTCCACTCCTCATACCCGCATGGCTCCGCAGATGGGGTGGTTCCACCATGCACGGGGCTTCTGTTACAACAAATTGTTTCGATATCCATGTTGATCTTTCCCTGTGCACGCAGTTTTACGCTACAACTGAATTGTGTTTTATGCCCCAATGCATGAAGAGATGTCCACGAACTCTGGGTTTTTTCTCTTTTCTTCATTCTCACTCAATCCCCAAAATCTGAGTACACTGCATCCAGGTTTTTTCGGAAATCTCCTTATGTATTGCCTTTGTGCTATTCAAATGTGGAAGATGAATATGTCTGAAATGGAAAATGCTTTTCTGCAAAAGTGTCAAAAATGGAATTCAAGGAATCTGTGCCCATCATCTCCAGTCCGCATACCCATTTTTCCCCATAGATGGGGTGGTTCCACCATGCACAGTGCTTCAGTTACAACAAACTCTTTCGATATCCATGAATTGAGCTTTCCCCATGCATGCAGTATTAGGCTGCAAGTGAATTGCGTTTTCTGAGCAAATGCACCAATGGTATTCCATGTAACTCTGGGCTTTTTTTTTTTCTCTTTTCCTCCTTCCCTCTCTGTCCCCAACATCTGAGCACTTTACCTGCAGATTGTCTAGACAAGCCCCATAGCATTGATATTGCAGTACACTAGGGTGCAAGTTGAATACGGTTGAAATTGAAGTTGCTTTTCCGAGAACGTTTCACGAGTGGAATTCAACGAGAATTTGACTATCATCTCCACTACTCATACCCACTTTACTCCGCTGAATGCTGTGGTTCCACCATTCATGGTGCTTTTGTTACAACAAACTGTTTTGATTTCCAGTAAATGAGCTTTTCCTATGCACGCAATGTTAGGCTGCAACTGAATAGTGTTTTCTGAGCAAACCACGACTGGTATTCCATGAAACATTGGGTTTTTTCTCCTTTCCTCATTCCCACTCTGTACCCAATATCTGAGCACTCTACCTCCAGTTCTTCAAACGAGTCTCTTATGTATGGCTCCTGTAGTACTCTGAAATGCAAGTTGAATAGGGTGAAAATGAGGTTGGTTTTCTGAGAAAGTTTTAAGAATGAAATTCAATGGAACTTTGCCTATTATCTCCCCACCTCATGCCCACTTCGCTCCGGTGATGGGGTGCTTCCATCTTGCATGGTGCTTCTGACATACTGTTTCTATTTCCTTGAGTTCAACTTTCCTTCTGCACCCAGTAGTAGGCTGCAGCTAAATTGCGTTTTCTGAGCCAACGCACAAGAGGATTTCCAAGAAACTCTGGGTTTTTTCTCTTTTCCTCATTCCCACTCTGTCTGTAAAATATGAGCAATCTACCTCCAGGTTTCTTGACAAGACCCGTAGTATTGCTTTTGCAGTTCTCTAACGTGCAAGTGGAATAGGGCTGAAATTGCAGTTGCTTTTCTGAGAAAGCTTCACGAATGGAATTCCAGGAATCTCTGCCTATCATGTCCTCTCCTCATACCCACTTTGTTTCCCAGATGTGGTCGTTCGCCATGCACAGTGCACCTAACAAACTGTTTCGAGTTCCATGAATTGAGCTTTCCCTGTGCATGCAGTTTCACTCGACAACTGAATTGTGTTTTATGCGCCAATGCATGAATAGAAGTCCACGAACTGTGGGATTTTTCTCTTTTCCTCGTTCCCACTCGGTGCCCAAAATCAGAGTACACTGCCTCCAGGTGTTTTAGAAAAGCCCCTTATGTATTGGCTCTTGAACTACGCAAACGCGGAGGATGAAAATGTCTGAAATGCAAGATGTTTTTCTGAGAAAGTTTCAGGAATGGAATTCCACGAAACTGTGCCTATCATCTCCACTCCGCATACCCATTTTTCTCCATAGATGGGGTGATTCCACCATGCACAGTGCTTCTGTTACAACAAACTCTTTCGATTTCCATGAATTGAGCTTTCCCTATGCACGCAGTTTTACGCTACATCTGCATTGTGCTTTATGATCCAATGCATGAATAGATGTCCACAAACTGTGGGTTTTTTGTCTTTTCCTCATTCCTACTGTCCCCAAAATCTGAGTACACTGCCTCCAGGTGTTTTAGAAAAGCCCCTTATGTATTGCTCTTGCACTAGTCAGATGGGGAAGATGAATATGTCTGAAATGGAAGTTGCTTTTCTGAAAAAGTTTCAAGGATGGAATTCAATAAACTTTGCCTATCCTCTCCACTCCTCATACCCGCATGGCTCCGCAGATGGGGTGGTTCCACCATGCACGGGGCTTCTGTTACAACAAATTGTTTCGATATCCATGTTGATCTTTCCCTGTGCACGCAGTTTTACGCTACAACTGAATTGTGTTTTATGCCCCAATGCATGAAGAGATGTCCACGAACTCTGGGTTTTTTCTCTTTTCTTCATTCTCACTCAATCCCCAAAATCTGAGTACACTGCATCCAGGTTTTTTCGGAAATCTCCTTATGTATTGCCTTTGTGCTATTCAAATGTGGAAGATGAATATGTCTGAAATGGAAAATGCTTTTCTGCAAAAGTGTCAAAAATGGAATTCAAGGAATCTGTGCCCATCATCTCCAGTCCGCATACCCATTTTTCCCCATAGATGGGGTGGTTCCACCATGCACAGTGCTTCAGTTACAACAAACTCTTTCGATATCCATGAATTGAGCTTTCCCCATGCATGCAGTATTAGGCTGCAAGTGAATTGCGTTTTCTGAGCAAATGCACCAATGGTATTCCATGTAACTCTGGGTTTTTTTTTTTCTCTTTTCCTCCTTCCCTCTCTGTCCCCAACATCTGAGCACTTTACCTGCAGATTGTCTAGACAAGCCCCATAGCATTGATATTGCAGTACACTAGGGTGCAAGTTGAATACGGTTGAAATTGAAGTTGCTTTTCCGAGAACGTTTCACGAGTGGAATTCAACGAGAATTTGACTATCATCTCCACTACTCATACCCACTTTACTCCGCTGAATGCTGTGGTTCCACCATTCATGGTGCTTTTGTTACAACAAACTGTTTTGATTTCCAGTAAATGAGCTTTTCCTATGCACGCAATGTTAGGCTGCAACTGAATAGTGTTTTCTGAGCAAACCACGACTGGTATTCCATGAAACATTGGGTTTTTTCTCCTTTCCTCATTCCCACTCTGTACCCAATATCTGAGCACTCTACCTCCAGTTCTTCAAACGAGTCTCTTATGTATTGCTCCTGTAGTACTCTGAAATGCAAGTTGAATAGGGTGAAAATGAAGTTGGTTTTCTGAGAAAGTTTTAAGAATGAAATTCAATGGAACTTTGCCTATTATCTCCCCACCTCATGCCCACTTCGCTCCGGAGACGGGGTGCTTCCACCTTGCATGGTGCTTCTGACATACTGTTTCTATTTCCTTGAGTTCAACTTTCCTTCTGCACCCAGTAGTAGGCTGCAGCTAAATTGCGTTTTCTGAGCCAACGCACAAGAGGATTTCCAAGAAACTCTGGGTTTTTTCTCTTTTCCTCATTCCCACTCTGTCTGTAAAATATGAGCAATCTACCTCCAGGTTTCTTGACAAGACCCGTAGTATTGCTTTTTGCAGTTCTCTAACGTGCAAGTGGAATAGGGCTGAAATTGCAGTTGCTTTTCTGAGAAAGCTTCACGAATGGAATTCCAGGAATCTCTGCCTATCATGTCCTCTCCTCATACCCACTTTGTTTCCCAGATGTGGTCGTTCGCCATGCACAGTGCACCTAACAAACTGTTTCGAGTTCCATGAATTGAGCTTTCCCTGTGCATGCAGTTTCACTCGACAACTGAATTGTGTTTTATGCGCCAATGCATGAATAGAAGTCCACGAACTGTGGGATTTTTCTCTTTTCCTCGTTCCCACTCGGTGCCCAAAATCAGAGTACACTGCCTCCAGGTGTTTTAGAAAAGCCCCTTATGTATTGGCTCTTGCACTACGCAAACGCGGAGGATGAAAATGTCTGAAATGCAAGATGTTTTTCTGAGAAAGTTTCAGGAATGGAATTCCACGAAACTGTGCCTATCATCTCCACTCCGCATACCCATTTTTCTCCATAGATGGGGTGATTCCACCATGCACAGTGCTTCTGTTACAACAAACTCTTTCGATTTCCATGGATTCAGCTTTCCCTATGCACGCAGTGTTATGCTGCAAGTGAATTGCGTATTCTGACCAAATGCACCCATGGTTTTCCATGTAACTCGGGGTTTTTTTTCTCTTTTCCTAATCCCTCTGGGTCCCGATATCTGAGCACTCTACCTCCAGGTTTTCTAGAAAAGACCCTAGGTGTTGATGTTGCGGGACTGTTACGTACAAGTTGAATATGTCTGAAATTGAGATACTTTTGTGAAAAGTTTCAAGAATGGAATTCAATGAAACTTTGCCTATCATCTCCACACCTCCTACCCACAAATCTCTGGTGTTTGGGTGGTTCCACCATGCACGGTGCTTCTGTTACAACAAACTCTTTCGATTTCCCATGAATTGAGCTTTCCACGTACGCCATCTTAGGCTGCTCCTGAATTGAGTTTTCTGAGCAATCACGACTGGTATTCCATGAAACGTTTGGCTTTTTCTCTTTTCCTCATTCCCACTCTGTACTCAACATCTGAGCAATTCTACCGCCGGTTTTTCTAGACAAGCCTCTTATGCTTGCTCCTGCAGTACCCTAAGATGCAAGCTGAATAGGGTGAAAATGAAGTTGGTTTTCTGAGAAAGTTGTAAGAATGAAATTCAATGAAACTTTGCCTGTTATCTCCCCCCCTCATGCCCACTTTGCTCCGCAGATGGGGTGCTTCCACCTTGCATGGTGCTTCTAAAATACTGATTCCATTTCCATCATTGGAGGTTTCCGTATGCACACAGTAGTAGACTGCACCTGAAGTGCGTTTCTGAGCCAACGCACAAGAGGATTCCAAGAAACTCTGGGTTTTTTCTCTTTTCCTCATTCCCTCTCTGTCCCCAACATCTGAGCACTTTACCTGCAGATTGTCTAGACAAGCCCCATAGCATTGATATTGCAGTACACTAGGGTGCAAGTTGAATACGGTTGAAATTGAAGTTGCTTTTCCGAGAACGTTTCACGAGTGGAATTCAACGAGAATTTGACTATCATCTCCACTACTCATACCCACTTTACTCCGCTGAATGCTGTGGTTCCACCATTCATGGTGCTTTTGTTACAACAAACTGTTTTGATTTCCAGTAAATGAGCTTTTCCTATGCACGCAATGTTAGGCTGCAACTGAATAGTGTTTTCTGAGCAAACCACGACTGGTATTCCATGAAACATTGGGTTTTTTCTCCTTTCCTCATTCCCACTCTGTACCCAATATCTGAGCACTCTACCTCCAGTTCTTCAAACGAGTCTCTTATGTATGGCTCCTGTAGTACTCTGAAATGCAAGTTGAATAGGGTGAAAATGAAGTTGGTTTTCTGAGAAAGTTTTAAGAATGAAATTCAATGGAACTTTGCCTATTATCTCCCCACCTCATGCCCACTTCGCTCCGGAGACGGGGTGCTTCCACCTTGCATGGTGCTTCTGACATACTGTTTCTATTTCCTTGAGTTCAACTTTCCTTCTGCACCCAGTAGTAGGCTGCAGCTAAATTGCGTTTTCTGAGCCAACGCACAAGAGGATTTCCAAGAAACTCTGGGTTTTTTCTCTTTTCCTCATTCCCACTCTGTCTGTAAAATATGAGCAATCTACCTCCAGGTTTCTTGACAAGACCCGTAGTATTGCTTTTTGCAGTTCTCTAACGTGCAAGTGGAATAGGGCTGAAATTGCAGTTGCTTTTCTGAGAAAGCTTCACGAATGGAATTCCAGGAATCTCTGCCTATCATGTCCTCTCCTCATACCCACTTTGTTTCCCAGATGTGGTCGTTCGCCATGCACAGTGCACCTAACAAACTGTTTCGAGTTCCATGAATTGAGCTTTCCCTGTGCATGCAGTTTCACTCGACAACTGAATTGTGTTTTATGCGCCAATGCATGAATAGAAGTCCACGAACTGTGGGATTTTTCTCTTTTCCTCGTTCCCACTCGGTGCCCAAAATCAGAGTACACTGCCTCCAGGTGTTTTAGAAAAGCCCCTTATGTATTGGCTCTTGAACTACGCAAACGCGGAGGATGAAAATGTCTGAAATGCAAGATGTTTTTCTGAGAAAGTTTCAGGAATGGAATTCCACGAAACTGTGCCTATCATCTCCACTCCGCATACCCATTTTTCTCCATAGATGGGGTGATTCCACCATGCACAGTGCTTCTGTTACAACAAACTCTTTCGATTTCCATGGATTCAGCTTTCCCTATGCACGCAGTGTTATGCTGCAAGTGAATTGCGTATTCTGACCAAATGCACCCATGGTTTTCCATGTAACTCGGGGTTTTTTTTCTCTTTTCCTAATCCCTCTGGGTCCCGATATCTGAGCACTCTACCTCCAGGTTTTCTAGAAAAGACCCTAGGTGTTGATGTTGCGGGACTGTTACGTACAAGTTGAACATGTCT
This sequence comes from Sciurus vulgaris, assembly GCF_902686455.1. NCBI lineage: Eukaryota > Metazoa > Chordata > Mammalia > Rodentia > Sciuridae > Sciurus > Sciurus vulgaris. The sequence continues at coordinate 78,301,068 of NC_136477.1, forward strand.
GAAATTGAGATACTTTTGTGAAAAGTTTCAAGAATGGAATTCAATGAAACTTTGCCTATCATCTCCACACCTCCTACCCACAAATCTCTGGTGTTTGGGTGGTTCCACCATGCACGGTGCTTCTGTTACAACAGACTGTTTCGATTCCCATGAATTGAGCTTTTCCCACGTACGCCATCTTAGGCTGCTCCTGAATTGAGTTTTCTGAGCAAATCACGACTGGTATTCCATGAAACGTTTGGCTTTTTCTCTTTTCCTCATTCCCACTCTGTACTCAACATCTGAGCATTCTACCGCCGGTTTTTCTAGACAAGCCTCTTATGCATTGCTCCTGCAGTACCCTAAGATGCAAGCTGAATAGGGTGAAAATGAAGTTGGTTTTCTGAGAAAGTTGTAAGAATGAAATTCAATGAAACTTTGCCTGTTATCTCCCCCCCTCATGCCCACTTTGCTCCGCAGATGGGGTGCTTCCACCTTGCATGGTGCTTCTAAAATACTGATTCCATTTCCATCATTGGAGGTTTCCGTATGCACACAGTAGTAGACTGCACCTGAAGTGCGTTTTCTGAGCCAACGCACAAGAGGATTTCCAAGAAACTCTGGGTTTTTTCTCTTTTCCTCATTCCCACTCTGTCTGTAACATCTGAGCAATCTACCTCCAGGTTTTCTAGACAAGACCTGTAGTATTGCTGTTGCAGTTCTCTAACGTGCAAGTGGATTAGGGCTGCAATTGAAGTTGCTTTTCTGAGAAAGTTTCACGAATGGAACTCAAGGAACCTCTGCCTATCATGCCCTCTCCTCTTACCCACTTTGTTTCCCAGATGTGGTCGTTCCACCATGCACAGTGCACCTAACAAACTGTTTCGATTTCCAGGAATTGTGCTTTCCTTATACATCAGTGTTAGGCTGCACCTGAATTACGTTTCCTGAGCAAATGCACGACAGGATTTCCATGAAACTCTGTGTTTTTCTCTTTTCTTTAATCTCACTATGTCCCCAACATCGGAGCACTCTACCTCCAGATTGTCTAGACAAGTCGCATAGTATTGATGTTGCAGTACTCTCACGTGCAAGTTGAATAGGGTTCAAATCGACCTTGCTTTCCTGAGAAAGTTACACGAATGGAATTCAGTGAAAGTTTGCGTGTCATCTCATACTCATACTTTGCCTACCATCTCCGGTACTCCAGTTCACTCCGTAGATGTGGTGGTTCCACCATGCCTGGTGATTCTGTGACAACAAAATGTTCCGATTTCCATGATTTGAGCTTTCCTTATGCACACAGTAGTAGGCTGCAACTGAATTGCGTTTTCAGAGCAAATGCACAAGAGTATATCCATGAAACTCAGGGTTTTTTTCTCTTTTCCTCATGCCTACTCTGTCCCCGTAATCTGAGCACTCTATCTGCAGGTTTTCTCGACAAGCCATTTATGTATTTTTGTTGCAGTACTCTAATGTTCAAGTTGAATAGTGCTGAAATTTAATTTGCTGCATGAGAAGGTTTCAGGAATGAAATTCAATGAAACTGTGCCTAACACCTCTACACCTCACACCCTCTCTGTTCCGCAGATCAGGTGTTTCCAGGATGCACGGTAGTTTTGTTCTAACAAACTGTTTCAATTTCCATGAATTGAGCTTTCCCTGTGCACGCAGTTTGACGCTACATCTGCATTGTGTTTTATGATCCAATGCATGAATAGATGTCCACAAACTGTGGGTTTTTTGTCTTTTCCTCATTCCTACTGTCCCCAAAATCTGAGTAAACTGCCTCCAGGTGTTTTAGAAAAGCCCCTTATGTATTGCTCTTGCACTAGTCAGATGGGGAAGATGAATATGTCTGAAATGGAAGTTGCTTTTCTGAAAAAGTTTCAAGGATGGAATTCAATAAACTTTGCCTATCCTCTCCACTCCTCATACCCGCATGGCTCCGCAGATGGGGTGGTTCCACCATGCACGGGGCTTCTGTTACAACAAATTGTTTCGATATCCATGTTGATCTTTCCCTGTGCACGCAGTTTTACGCTACAACTGAATTGTGTTTTATGCCCCAATGCATGAAGAGATGTCCACGAACTCTGGGTTTTTTCTCTTTTCTTCATTCTCACTCAATCCCCAAAATCTGAGTACACTGCATCCAGGTTTTTTCGGAAATCTCCTTATGTATTGCCTTTGTGCTATTCAAATGTGGAAGATGAATATGTCTGAAATGGAAAATGCTTTTCTGCAAAAGTGTCAAAAATGGAATTCAAGGAATCTGTGCCCATCATCTCCAGTCCGCATACCCATTTTTCCCCATAGATGGGGTGGTTCCACCATGCACAGTGCTTCAGTTACAACAAACTCTTTCGATATCCATGAATTGAGCTTTCCCCATGCATGCAGTATTAGGCTGCAAGTGAATTGCGTTTTCTGAGCAAATGCACCAATGGTATTCCATGTAACTCTGGGTTTTTTTTTTCTCTTTTCCTCCTTCCCTCTCTGTCCCCAACATCTGAGCACTTTACCTGCAGATTGTCTAGACAAGCCCCATAGCATTGATATTGCAGTACACTAGGGTGCAAGTTGAATACGGTTGAAATTGAAGTTGCTTTTCCGAGAACGTTTCACGAGTGGAATTCAACGAGAATTTGACTATCATCTCCACTACTCATACCCACTTTACTCCGCTGAATGCTGTGGTTCCACCATTCATGGTGCTTTTGTTACAACAAACTGTTTTGATTTCCAGTAAATGAGCTTTTCCTATGCACGCAATGTTAGGCTGCAACTGAATAGTGTTTTCTGAGCAAACCACGACTGGTATTCCATGAAACATTGGGTTTTTTCTCCTTTCCTCATTCCCACTCTGTACCCAATATCTGAGCACTCTACCTCCAGTTCTTCAAACGAGTCTCTTATGTATTGCTGTTGCAGTTCTCTAACGTGCAAGTGGATTAGGGCTGCAATTGAAGTTGCTTTTCTGAGAAAGTTTCACGAATGGAACTCAAGGAACCTCTGCCTATCATGCCCTCTCCTCTTACCCACTTTGTTTCCCAGATGTGGTCGTTCCACCATGCACAGTGCACCTAACAAACTGTTTCGATTTCCAGGAATTGTGCTTTCCTTATACATCAGTGTTAGGCTGCACCTGAATTACGTTTCCTGAGCAAATGCACGACAGGATTTCCATGAAACTCTGTGTTTTTCTCTTTTCTTTAATCTCACTATGTCCCCAACATCGGAGCACTCTACCTCCAGATTGTCTAGAA
>NC_136477.1:78658446-78775614 GCF_902686455.1 Sciurus vulgaris
CATGTTGTATGTGATGAGCATGAGCAAATAATTAAGAATTAGGTAATGAAAGTGAAATTGCTAGCAATATACTGTACTCCTTTGTATTGATCAATATCTGAAGTTGTTATATACTAAAGGTGGCAACAATGGATGTGCTCTCCTCCACAAAATTAAAGAAGTAGAAGTGGAGCAATCTTTGTTTTCACTGAGAAGATGAAATAGAACAGACTTCTTTGCTTGATACAGCTAGGGGAATGAATATGAGTGAATTCTTTCTCTATGAGTCCTTGTGTTCTATTCTAGAAAAGGTAATTTAATAGGAATAATTTTGATATAACTAAAATTATTTATTTTATAGCTATGTTCATGAAAGTAGAAATGGCAGATTCTCTAGCCACTCAGGAAATATAATGGAGCTCTGCAGTTTTCACTTGCTTATCCCCATAGAAAGGGAATCAGTGACTCTATGTTACATTTTTCTTTCTCATTGTAGTATGGCTGACCATCCAAATTCCATTTGCTGATGAATATTAACATGAACATCTTTGTCATGACTTCAACTAGTATGCCCTATGTTGAAAGAGTTGGAAGAGATGACTCAGGTGCTGTTGATTGGACACATCAGTTCTGTTAATCCATGCTTCTTAGTAATTCCCACTCTGCTACAGCAAAGCTCATTAGTCCAGGCACTAAATTTTCATCAAATTTTGAAAATAATAAAGTTGTTTTCATCCAAGATTCTTATTTTCACTGTCTCTGTCACATTTATGATTTTCTTTTTGACCAATTATGAAGAAATGTAATTGTCTACCTCTCTCTAAGCAGAGGTTTGGAGGTCATAATACATTTCTGGGGTAGGAGAAGATAGGAGTTCTAAGACTTTAGGGCAGTAGCAACTGATATTTATCAGTGTTTCTCTAGCTCAAGGTAAAAAGAAAGCACATTGCATTTAGATCATCGTTCACCATCTGCAAGATGAAGCACATGGCATGGAGGAGTAGTCCAAAGACTCCCTTCATATAGCTCAAGAATGAGTGCCTGCTCTTGGAAACTGGGGAATGAAGTTATCCTTTCAGATGTTCACCAAGGAGATGAGAGGAAACCTGGCCTGTAAAAAGCATGAGGAGTCAGATGTGCAAAGTTTGAAGAGGGCAGAGTTGGAAATTTCTCTGCTTGTGAATTCTGTCCAAATTTTTTCTTTTTTTCTTTTTGGTTCATTATAATTATACATAATAGTGAGCTCCATGGTGCCAAACTCATACATGCACATAATATTTGATCAATCTCATACCTCATAACTTTACCTTCCTTCCTCCCTCCCCCTGATCTGCTTCCTCTACTCTCCAGATCTTCCTACTATTATTGTGATTTATTTAATGTGATATACATATACATGTATATATGCAGGTGATTTGATTTATAGATATACTGTGATATGTGCATATATGGAAATAGCACACTATGGCAGATTTCATTCCCCAGTTACTTCCCCATGCTTTCCTTCACTTTTTTGCTCCCTCCTTCCTCTTGATTCCTTTCCTTTACTCTGGCAGTCTTCCTTGTAGCAAATGTTCTTTTGATAAATATATTCTGTGGACAAAAGGACCTTTTTCCATACTTTATCCAATGCCATAGCTGGAGTTATGATCAGCATTGAAAAGAAAAGCTGAAACAACCTTAGTTACAATATTTGGAAATATTTTTGTTGATTTGGATGCATTCATGGAAAGAAATCTCATAAATCACTTGGTCATTTGGAATATAGAGTGATGTGAAAAAATGGTGACTTGTGAAGATCAAGTTTCTCCCATAGAAACATCAAGAAATCATTAGATTATGTTGAATTAATGCTGCAAAATTCTATAAACAGTTTTCTAGAGCACTAAGAAGGAACTCAATGAAGAAAAATGTGATACTATGTCAGACAATTTCAGTGTGTTTTTGCCTGCCATTGCCAAAGCTGCCTCACAGTGTGTTCCTTGTCCATAAGGTGTGTCAACACAGCTAACGATTTCTCTCCTCAAAGTAGGCTGGCTGTACTAAATGCCACTGAAATTTATCTCATCAAAAACTTTGGAATATACTGGGTAGCAAAGCTTTACTTGTGATCGCTAAAACACATTTCTTTGGCATGCATTGTAACCACAGAGATGGTTGATGAAATTAGATGATATGCCATAACAGAACAGAGAGGCATCATTTCCCTTATAGTGCAGCAAACATACAATTTCATGTGAGATGTATGATGTAGAAAATGAATTCTTAGGTAAATAAAATGGTACCATTTTTTTTTTTTTTTATGTGCCAAGATTCTCTGGTTGCTACAGAATTTTTGTGTGCCATGGGAAAAAAAAAATTAGATTTTGTTTTTTTCATTTTTTTTAAAGAAAATATTTCAATTAATCTCCAGCGACATTTCCTCATGAATGGACAACTGACCACAAATCCAGAAAAGTGCAGGAGAAAGTTGAGGCCCTTTGCAACATAGTTGCTTCTGCAAATCCCATGGTCAATCCTTAGAAAACAACGGAGCTTATGTTGTCGGGGGGAATCCAGCAATTTCCACAGATTCTGAATGCTCTTGAAAGTAGGCCAAATACAATGAGGCAGGGGTTTCAAGAAGAAATGTGTTATCTTCATTGGTTGCTTTTGTTTGGATACAAGGCAAAATTTAAAAAAAAAAATCACTCGTACAAAATTACATCAGCTTAAACCTCTTAAGTCATCCCCATAACAAAAAGGCCAGGGAAAGAATAATCTCTGGATATTGTTGATAGCAGTCAATAAATTCTCCCATCTACTCTTGGCTCTTCTCTCATCTCTGTTGACACCATGAGGTTGGAGGCAGAGCACTCAGCACAGCAGCACTTCCAATTTAGGAAAAGGATTCACCTGTTTTTAAAATAATCTGCTTAGAGCACAGGGATACTTGCAGAGAAGCCCCCAGTAGACTCCTTCTCATGTGGCATTGACTAGGACTGGATCACAACCCCTTTGAAACAGTGATTACATGTTCATGCCAGTGGAATTAACATGAGTGACCCAAAGAAATAATGTGGAGGAAAGAGATGTTTGAGAAGCAATGATCTCAGTCACTGACGTCATAATGAAAAGACAATGATTTCTTTAGATTCAATGTTTCCAGGTTGCCTAGGCTTTGAACTGTTGGGAAACTTAAAACCTAGTAATAGCTTAAGTTTTATTTCAACCAAATGATTATGAGTCTCTGAATTGGAGACTGAGACTTAAATGAATGGGTCTATATAAATAGACACAAAATGATTAGTTGTCTTTATACACTATTTCTTACTGACAGTTGGCACAAAAATAGACCAGTGTGTGAAACCTGGAGCCTCACCCAGCAGCAGGACTGTTAGAGGAGAAATGCAGAGACAGTGAGAGGAGTCTGACCAACTTTCACTTACTCTATCATTTAATGAAATCTGAATACCTCAGCATTAATGGAAAGTAATACAGAAAGAAGAGAGACCCAATGACTGCAATTCAGATGGATCACAAGTTTGATGCATGGAAGCATAGTAAAAGCCACAGAGCAAGTGACTTGCTTAACATGGTGCGGTTAAGGTTAAGATTTTATCTAGGCTACCTCAAGTATACTCTAGGTATGAGTAGAAATTCTTAGGAGAATAACAAACTACTGGAGAGCTTCCATTTTCTGTATGAAGAATGACAGGTGATGTTGGGCAGAAAAGTCAGAATGAAAGGTATGTATCAAGTACTAATAAGATAACAAAGTCAAGAGGATAACAGCCTTAAGACACCACCTTTTTAGCTATGATAGTTCCTCTTGGTATCTGAGATGAAAGTTTGGTGTTTCTAGGTCTTATGATATATTCAAGGTCTATAAAACAGCAGAAAGAGGACCAATAAGTGATGGAGTTTGACACTCTTCTCTTATACCTCTACATTGTATCAATATTCCTAATAGAATGATTTGGAAGCCAATTGTTCATTGTCCCAGATTAGTGATCTTCATCAATCTCCTCAAGTTTTCCATGAAGGTGAGTTGAATTTTCTGTCCCTTACTACTGAAAGCATCAGAACCTAGCAATATTCTATATTACACTGTTCAGGACTTCATGCAACAAGAAAGGCAGTTTATTGATCTCTGTAATGTCACAGCATGATTTTCACTTAGAGTAATAAGCCTTCATAAATTTAATATTTCTTATTGGTGGATACTTAAATTTCTGCCAGAAAATTTTTATAGTTTGTGCAAAAAGAAGAGTCTGCTGATCATGAGACTTTATCCAGCAGAGTTATAACATAACACCTGTTTCAGGCCAATTTTGGTAAGCCTCTATTGATATTTTGATTGTCTGTATTTCCAGTTAGACATTGAAATCCCAAGGGAGGAGCTGTCTTGTCTTCCACATTTTAATTGACCTACAAATCCCTCCCACCAAAAAAAGATCCAATGATTTTATAATGAAGCAGAGTTCATCATACATGTTGTTGAGGTTGCTGACTAGTGAGGTCTGGTGGATGTGAAGCAAGGTCATTCTGGGTCTTTTTCTGGGACATTCAGGGAGAGACTTGGGCACAAGCTACCATGTGAATGTAGACCACCTGGAGCCCAGGATCAGTATAGACAAACATTTTTCTCAGAGAAAAAACAGATAGTGATACTATCCAGCAAATGCAACCCAGGTAAAGTCAGGACACACCATAATCCAAGTTTGTGTGTCACAGGACATGATAGAAATTTAACAGTAAATTGCTAAATAACAGAGAAGATTGAGGGTTCTCAGTGAGGTTAGTGACACTGAGCAAAATCAGCTTGAGAGAGGGCTGGTGTTCTACAAGAAATTCTTTTCTGCTTACTTTGAGGTTCAGACCTTTTCACCTTCATAGATAAATACTATACTTAAAATACAAAAGTGAAACATAAATTGCAGGAAACCAATAAATATTCCGGAGCTTTAGTATTCATACAGAATGCCACTTTTCAGAAAGAACCTAGGCTTCCATTACATCTTGCAAAGTACTTTCCTGGAGTGTCAGGCATTTGTCCTTCACTAAGCAGTGTGACATAGCACCTTTTTTGGTGCACACTTCTCAGGACCGCACACTCATCAACAAGGGCCATTTTCATGACAAAACAACATAAAAAGATTCAGAAAACATATTTCCAATGAGAAAGTTGAAAAAGCTCTTGTTTTTTCTTTTTCAATGTTCACCTGTGATGCTTTCTGTGAGGATCAAAATTTGAATTCTGTGTATATGTCTGTGGGTGGAGATAGAGAGTACATTTTTTCAAATAATGAGTGATTGAGAAAGGGCTTATCTTAATAAAATTAAAACCACAAGAAAATGGGATCTGGCGATCCAAGATGGTGGACTAGAGGGTGACTGCATCTCCAGTTGCTCCAGAGCCCAGGATTCAAGAAGGGGAGGCATTGAGAGACTCAGACTAAAATAGAGCCACGGGGTGAGTCTCCCCCACTCAGTGAAGCACTGCCCGGGCGGCAGGCCCAGATTCGGGCAGCTTATTAGAGTAGGGCAGGGCAGGTAGAGTCTTCCCTAGGTAGCCCTGCGCGCTCTGGCAGTGGGCTCCTCACACAGGGCCAGATTCTCCAGCATCTCGGAGCAGGCCCCCCAGTGAGAGCCTTTCTGCACAGAACCAAGCTTCCATTCCCTGAACCACCGTGGCGAGTTCCTGCCTGCAGGTTGCTTCAGGGACCAGGACAGGGCAGCCAGGGACTTCCCCAAGCAGCCTGGCCCCCTCCAGTGGGAAACACCTTTCCAGGCTAGCTTCTAGGAGCCGGCCTCCCAGTGAAAGCCTTTCCACCCAGAGCCAGCTCCAAGTCCTGGAACAGCGGGCTAGGGGCAGCTTTCTTTGGAAGCACTGCATTATCACATTACTCCAAGACTTCAGGCTACTGAAGGCAGGAAGATGAGACACTGGAAATCTACAGGGACACTATAAGCCAATAGAAGAATTCTGCAATATCACAGAGTCCCACTGACATCTGACCAATATGAGAAAACAAGGGAAGAAAATGTTCCAAAAACCTAGATACTATATCAATAAAACCCAATGACAGCACAGCAGAAGAAATGTCAGAAAGGGAGTTCAGAATGTACATAATTAAAACAATCAGGGAAGCAACGAGAGATGAAAGAGCAAATGCAGGCATTAAATGATCGCACCAATCAACAGTTAAAGGAGCAAATACGGGAAGCAAGAGATCATTTCAATAAAGAGTTAGAGATATTGAAGAAAAACCAAACAGAAATCCTTGAAATGAAGGAAACAATAAACCAAGTTAAAAACTCCATAGAAAGCATAACCAACAGGATAGGTCACCTGCAAGACAGAACCTCAGATACTGAAGACAAAATATTTAATCTTGAAAACAAAGTTGACCAAACAGAAAAGATGGTAAGAAATCATGAAGAGAATCTACAAGAATTATGGGATATCATGAAAAGGCCAAATGTAAGAATTATTGGGATTGAGGAAGGCATAGAGAAACAAACCAAAGGAATGAACAATCTATTCAATGAAATAATATCAGAAAATTTCCCAAATCTGAAGAATGAAATGGAAAACCAAGTACAAGAGGCTTATCAGACTCCAAATATACAAATTACAACAGACCCACACCAAGGCACATTATTATGAAAATACCTAACAGACAAAATAAAGACAGAATTTTAAAGGCCGCGTGAGAAAAGAATCAAATTACATTCAGGGGGAAACCAATAAGAATATCAGCAGATATTTCAATCCAGACCCTAAAAGCTAGAAGGGCCTGGAACAACATTTAACAAGCCCTGAAAGAAAATGGATGCCAACCAAGAATTTTATACCCAGCAAAACTTACTTTCAGATTTGATGATGAAAGATCCTTCATTGATAAATAAAAGCTAAAAAATTTACAAAAAGAAAGCCAGCACTACAGAACATTCTCAGCAAAATATTCCATGAGGAAGAGATGAAAAACAATCATGCAAATCAGTAATGGGAGGAACTAGCCTAAAGGAATAGCCAATAAAGGAGGAACCAAATCATGTGAAAAAACAAAAATGAGTCAAATTACTGGGAATACAAATCATATCTCAATAATAACCCTGAATGTTAATGGCCTGAATTCATCAATCGAAAGACATAGACTAGCAGAATGGATTAAAAAGAAAATCCAACAATTTGCTGCCTGCAAGAGAATCATTTCATAGAAAGAGATACCCATAGACTAACGGTGAAAGGATGGGAAAAAACATACCCATGCACACGGACACAGCAAAAAAGCTGGAGTATCCATCCTCATTTCAGATAATGTGGACTTCAAGCCAAAACTAGTCAGAAGGGATAAAGAAGGACATTACATACTGCTTAAGGGAAGCATATATCAGCAAGACATAACAATCATAAATATCTATGCCCCAAACATTGGCTCATCCATGTACATCAAACAAATCCTTCTCAAATCCAGAAACCATAGAGACCACAACACAATAATACCAGGTGATTTTTAACACACCTCTCTCACCGCTGGATAGATTGTCCAACAAAAATTGAATAAAGAAACCATAGATCTCAATAACACAATCAACAATGTAGACTTAACCAACTTATATACAATATACCATCCAACAAAGAATGAATACACTTTCATCTCAGCCACACATGGATCCTTCTCTAAAATAGACCACGTCTTATGCGACAAAGCTACTGTTAGCAAATACAAGAAGATAGAGATACTGCCTTGTACTATACCAGATCATAATGGATTGAAATTAGAAATAAATGACAGAATAAAAACAGAAACTTCTCCAATACCTGGAGACTAAATAATACACTATTATATGATGAATGGATAAAAGAAGACATCAGGAGGGAAGTAAAAAATTCTTAGCAGTAAATGAGAACAAAGACACACCATATCGAAATCTCTGGGACACTATGAAAGCAGTACTTAGAAGAAGATTTATTTTATGGGGCGCATTCAACAAAAGAACTCAAAATCAACAAATAAACAACTTGACACTACAGATCAAAGCCCTAGAAAAAGAAGAGCAGACCAACACAAAGTAGTAGAAGACAGGAAATAGTTAAAATCAGCTGAAATCAATGAAATTGAAACAAAAGAAACAATCGGAAAAATTAACAAAATAATATTTGGTTCTTTGAAAAAATAAACAAAATGATAAACCTTTAGCCACACTAAAAAAGAAAGAGGGAAAACTCAAATTACTAAAATTCGGAATGAACAAGGATATATCACAACAGACACGAGTGAAATACAAACATAATTAGAAGCTATTTTGAAAATCTATACTCCAACAAAACGAAAACCTCGAGGACATCAACAAGTTTCTAGAGACATATGAATTACCTAAACTGAACGAGGAGGACATATACAACTTAAAAATCAATTTCAAGCAATGAAATAGAAGAGGTCATCAAAAGCCTACCAACAAAGAAAAGTCCAGGACCAGATGGGTTTTCAGCTGAGTTCTACAAAACCTTTAAAGAAAAGCTCATTCCAATACTCCTCAAAGTATTCCATGAAATAGAAGATGAGGGAACCCTCCCAAACTCATTCTATGAACACAATATCACCTTGATACCTAAGCCAGACAGAGACACATCAAGGAAAGAAAATTTCAGACCAAAATCCTTAATGAACATCGATGCAAAAATCAACAAAATTTTAGCAAATCACATACAAAAATATATTAAAATGATAGTGCCCCACGATCAAGTGGGTTTTATCCCAGGGATGCAAGGTTGGTTCAACATCCGGAAATCAATAAATGTCATTCACCATATCAACAGACTAAAAGTTAAGAATCACATGATTATTTCAATAGATGCAGAAAAAGCATTTGATAAAATACAGCATCCCTTCATGCTCAAAACACTAGGGAAAATCAGGGTAGTGGGATCATTCCTTAACATTGTAAAGGCAATCTATGCTAAGCCCATGGCCAATATCATTCTCAATGGTGAAAAACTGAAAGCATTCCCCCTAAAATTGGAACAAGGCAGGGATGCCCTCTTTCACCACATCTATTCAACATCGTTCTTGACACTCTAGCCAGAGCAATTAGACAAACCAAAGAAATTAAAGGGATACGAATTTGAAAAGAAGAACTCAAACTCCCTGTTCACTGATGACATGATTATATTTAGAGGAACCTGGAAATTCCACCAGAAAACTCTTAGAACTCATAAGTGAATTCAGTAAAGTAGCAGGTTACAAGATCAATGTTCATAAATCCAATGCATTTTTATACATAAGTGATGAATCTTCATAAAGAAAGTTAGGAAATCTACCCCATTCACAATAGCCTCGAAAACAATAAAATACTTTGGTATCAATCTCACAAAAGAGGTGAAAGACCTCTACCATGAGAACTACAGAACACTAAAGAAAGAAATTAAAGAAAACCTTAGAAGATGGAAAGATCTCCCATGTTCTTGGATAGGCAGAATTAATATTGTTAAAATGGCCATACTACCAAAAGTGCTACACAGATTCAATGCAATTCCAATTCAAATCCCAATGATGTACCTTACAGAAATAGAGCAAGAAATTATGAAATTCATCTGGAAGAATAAAAACCCAGAATAGCTAAAGCAATCCTCAGTAGAAAATAGCAAAGCAGGGGTATCGCAATACCAGATCTTCAACTCTATTACAAAGCAATAGTAACAAAAACGGCATGGTATTGGTACCAAAACAGACAGGCAGATCAATGGTACAGAATAGAGGACATGGATACAATGGGTGGGGAGACTTGAAGAGGGTGAGGCATCTTTCCTTTGGCTTACCAACCCACTCTCTCTGGCACCCACCAGACTGGAGCTAACATCAAACTTTAGACAACCCAACTATCAGTGGAGAAGGGAAGCCGAGAAATGTTTTGAAAACCAGCCGAAGCAATCATTCAACTTCCCACTGAGACTGTCCTTTATTTTTACCCTGTCTCACATACCTCTTTCATCTTTGAATCCAAATATATTTTATGCATCAATTCATTGAGGAAAGGGATGTCTGAATAGTATATTACAGTTTTCGTGTAAATTCTGATATTTTTACTTTTTTAAAAAATAAATCTGTATATATTTTTCTCTCACCTGTCTTCCTGAATTCTCTTTCTCTTTTAACTCGTGCTAACAGCCAACCTCGATTAATTCCCTCCCTACTAGTACTATAAAGTTTTACCTCTATTTTCTCTCCCTCATAAACATCACAGCTTACACTACTTCTGTTCCCCATTTTCCAACATTTGAAACAGTAAACCTGTTCAGCAAACTTACTGTTTATATTGTGGACAATAATTGAATAAATCGTTTATTTTATTATGACAAAACTGTAGACACATTAATAGGAGCCATGTGGTTTAAAGTTGTATATTGTTTGCATTGGATGCTGTTAATAGTGCTCTTCCCCTTAAAGATGAAGTACTGGAAGCCTTTAGGGACACTGTAAGACTAGAGGGTAGAAAATGTACTGCCTCGGAGATCCGTACCACTACATGGAAGGCACACAAACAACATGAAAAAACAAGGGGACAAAGTGCCTCAAACAATATTTCAGAGAGAAAATATAAGAAGTGAAATATTACTTCAATAAAGAGACAGAGATTATAAGATGGAATCAGGTGTAAACTCTCAAAATGAAGGAAATAATAAACCAAATTAAAATTTCAATGAATTATATTACCAAAAGACTTAGAAGACGGAACCTCAGACAAGGATGACAAAAAATATGCTCTCGAAAATAAAGTGAACCACACAGAGAAGATGGTAAGAAACCATGAACAGAACTTCCAAGAAATATGGAATAACATGAGAAGATGAAATGTAAGATTTATCAGAAGAGATGAAAGCATGGAGATACAAACCATAGAGATACAAAGCATAGGAACACAAAAGATGCAAAATCTTTTCAATGACATAATATCAAAAACTTCCCAAATATAAAGAATGAAATGGAAAATTAAAGATTCTCTCAATAGATGCACCAAAAGCACTTGACAAAATAGCACTTCTTCATGTTCAAAACACTAGAAAAACTAGGGGTAGTAGGAAATACCACAAAACTGTAAAAGATATCAATGCTAAGCCCAAGGCCAACATCATTCCAAATGGAGAAAAATTGAAAGAATCCCCTCTCAAAACTGGAACAAGACAGGGATTCCCTCTTTCACCACTTCTATTCAACATCATCCTTGAAACGCTAGTCAGAGCAATCAGACAAAAGAAATTAAAGGGATACAAATAGGAAAAGAAGAACTCAAACTATACTATTTGCTGATGACATGATTCTATATTAATAGGATACAAAAAAATTGCCCAAGAAAACTTATGGAACTCATAAATGATTTCAACAAAGTACCAGGATTTAAAATCAATGTCCATAAGTCAAATGCATTCCCATACATAACTGATGAATCAACTTCAAGAGAAATTAGGGAAACTGCCCAATTCACAATAGCATCAAAAAAATAAAATAAAATACTTGGGAGTCAATCTCACAAAAGAGGTGAAAGACCTCTACAATGAAAACTACAGAACACTAAAGAAAGAATTGAAGAAGACCTTAGAAGATGGAAAGATCTTCAGACTCTGGGATAGGATCATATTATCAAAAGTGCTATACAGATTGAATGCAATTCCAATTAAAATCCCAATGACATTCTTCATAGAATTAGAAAAAGTAATCATGAAATTCATTTGGAAAAATAAGAGACCCAGAATAGCCAAAGCAATCCTTAGCAAGAAAAACGAAGCGGGAGGCATCACAGTACCAGAACTTAAACTATACTACAGAGCTATAGTAACAAAAAAAGCAGGGTATTGGCACCAAAATAGACATATAGAACAATGATACAAAATAGAAGACACAGAGACAAACCCACATAAATAGGGTTATCTCATACTAGACAAAGACACCAAAAAAATATATATATTGGAGAAAAGAGAATCTATTCAACAAATGGTACTAGGAAAACTGAAAATCCATGTGTAACAAAATGAAATTAAACCTTTATCTCTCACCCTGCACAACAATCAATTCAGAGTGTATCAAAGACGTGGGCACTAGAATAGAGACTCTGTGACTATTAGAAGAAAAAGTAGGCCCAAATCTCCATCATGTTGGCTTCCTTAACAAGACTCCTAAAGCATAAGAAGTTAAACCAAGAATCAATAAATAGGATGGACTCAAACTAAAAACTTTTTCTCAGTAAAAGAAACAATCAGGTAAAGAGAGAGCCTAGATATTGGGAGTAAATATTTACCCACATGCACTCAGATAGAGCATTAATCTCCAGGATATACAAAGAACTCAAACAACACCAATAAATAAATAAATAAATAAACAAACAAACAAACCAATCAATAAATGGGCTTAGGAACTGAATAGACACTTCACAGAAGAAGAAATACAGTCAATCAACAAACATGAGAAAATGTTCATCATCTGTAGCGAAGAAATGCAAATCAAAATGACTCTAAGATTTCACCTCACTCCAGTCAGAATGGCAACTATCAAGAATTCAAGTAATAATAAGTGTTGGCAAGAATGTGGGGGAAAAGTACACTCATACATTGCTGGTGGGACTATGAATTGGTGAAACCACTACGGAAAGCAGGATGGAGATTCCTCAGAAAACTTGGAATGGAATGACCACCATTCAACCCAGCTATCACATTCCTCAGTTTACACCCAAAGGACTTAAAATCTTACTAGAGTGATGCAGCCACATCAATGTTTACAGCAGTTCAATTCACAACAGCTAATGTATGGAAGCAACCTAAATGCCCTTCAATGGATGAATGGCTAAATAAAATATGGTACATATAGACAATGGAATATTACTCTACCTTAAAGAAGAATGAAATGGTGGCATTTGCAGGTAAATGGATATATACTAAGTGAAATAAGCCAATCCCAAAAAAACCAAAGGTTGAATGTTTTCTCTGATAATCAGATGCTGATCCATAGTGTGGGGGATAGGGAAGAATGAAGGAACTTGGGATTGAGGGGGGGGGGTGGGGTGGGATGGTGGGGATGGGAAGGACAGTAGAATGAAACAGACATTATTACCCTATATACCTGTATGTTTACACTATTGGTGTGATGCAGCATCATGTGCAGCCTAAGGAATGAGAAGTTATGCTCCATTTGTGTACAATGTGTCAAAGTACATTCTATTGTCATGTATAACCAATGTTCAACAATGTAGAACAAATGTTTAAAAATCAATAAAAAGATTAAAATCAAATCCTTACACTGTAAAGAAGGAGGAGGAGGAGGAGGAGGAAAAAATAAAAAGAGAATATGATGAAAATTAGAGAATTGTTTCCATTGGAGTTTCAAAGGTTTTTGTCTTCCCTCTGCAGCTGTGTTAGGCGGGTTGTTAGAGTGAGATGGGAGATCCCATAGGGAGGACTATTGGGCTTAGGTAGCCTCCAAGCTCTTCTTTCAATTGGTCAGAAGATTTTAAATCAGCTCGACTCCCTGGCCAGATAGATGATGGACCACACTGGGCTACTATCCCCCAGGAAAAATCCCTGGGTTGCACACATGTGGTGAAGGGGCCAATTCTTCCCCACAAACACACATGAACTTCATGTTTTTAGCGCTCTTGGGTTCAGATTCCAAACATGACCAATTCCTCCCCTTGCCTATATAAATTCTTGGCTGGGCATGGCTCTGCCAGCCAGGCTTGGCTTTCCCAGCCAAATTTTCAAGCAGACAATCTTGCAAGTGGCCATTCTGGAGGGGAGAGGGGAAGCTAGGTGTGTTTCCCGAACTAGTTCTCCCCTATCCACTTCCTATTTTCTCCTGGACTCTTATACACATGTTATGCCATGCATTGTGGGTTTGCCAGACGTTTTTTGCAAGTTTGGCAAGGTTGTCAGAATTTAATTATCAGGTGCCCCAGTGCTGGAGCTGCAAATGTTTCCTTCCCCTGATTTCCCTGGTAGTCAGGAGAGAAGTGGCTTCTTCATATTCTCCACACAATATGGTTGTGCAAGACACTTTCAGGTTAGTACCACAGTGTCTTTGATCTCTGATGTCTCCATATCCGTACACACCTCAGACCTCCTGAGTTGGGGGTTCCTTTGATTGATGTACCGCTTGACTATTTTAGCACAGGGGAGATTGCATCCACAAGTGTTACTGCTGGAAGCAGCAATGCTGGAGATTTCTTCTGTATTTTGTTATATCCAAGGGCCTTATTCCCCATGCTGCTTGGAAAGGCGAGAGTTAACTCCCAGAAGCGTTTCCCTTTCTCACCTTGCTGAGAAGCTCTGTGTCTGAATTTTGGTTTCAGGCCACAAAGTAATCAGGAAAGTGAAATTCTCTATAATACTGTTTTGAGTCTCTGGTATGTTCTTAGGGCCTGTGCCTTGAGGGTTGTCACTCAGGGCACACATACTCATTAAATAAGAAAGGGAAGGTTCCCAGGGCTCAGAATCCATTTATGGACACATGAAAATGTTTTACATTTAATAGATGCTAAAATCAAAAGTGAAGGAGGAGGAAGAGGAGGAGGAGGAGGAGGAGGAGGAGGAGGAAGAAGAGGAGGAGGGGGAGGAAGAAGAAATAATCATGAAATGGAATAGGAAACCCTGACCTAACTTTCTCTATACTTAAGATGAAATTTTAATAATTTTCATGACAGATGGCCACACAAAGGTAAACACATAAGGAAGTCATAGTCCATCCTGCTTCCACTTCATCCCCTAAATGACCAGTGACATTCATCCCTATTGTGGCAGATCCTCTTCAAAACACCACCTATTTCTTCCAAGCTTTTCTTTGAATTTCTTTTCCTACATTATAAGGCCCATTTCTTCAGCTGTCTAAACTCACAAAGCTGAAATGAAACCAGATCATGATAGTAATTGACCCACAGTCTTAGTGCCTCATTATCCCTACATTACCAAGGCAAAACCCTCTGGAATTTCCCCAGGTCCTCTAGTCAAGACTGTTCCTTAAATGTCACTTTGATCCATCAGGAGGGTAGCCTCTGAGGAGCCCCTGCATCACTTAAGTTTATTCACAAACACAATATTTCATCAGTTTGAGTCCTGTAGGATTTCAGGGTCAAGAAGAGGAGTTATCAAATGGACAGAAGTTGAAAAGTGATTGATGTAAGGGGAAATAATATTATAATGATGAGAATAAAAATACAGACCCAAATCAGTTTCAAAAGATCCCCCATTGGGAAAACTATACAGATTCTAAAACATATTTCCTGAGAAAAAGGTGGAAAATAGCATTTCTAGTACCAAAACTTTTTAGATGTAAGTCTATGATCTGCCTCACCAGATTGTTGGTCTCTCCTCTTAGTCATCTTGGATGAAGGTTAATAATACACCTTCTGGCACCTGCTCTTGAATGATAGTCAATGGATAAGGACAAGTTGAAGAGAAAAAGACTCACACCAAAAAGGGGAAACAAATAGAAATACCAATCACTGAGCAACAAGCATTCTTACAACTCACAATCCAGAATAAAGTAATCTCATTCTGTAGGTGTGTCCAATAGAGATACATCGTATCTTCTCAACAGCTAAGAAGTGGCTTAATGGAGGATCCTGGGTCGCTGAGGGTGCTCGGCATGTTCCTGAGTGAATGGTGGAAAAGAGCAACACGTCCTCACTGCCACCAGTCTCCTGAGCTAAGGACAAGAGCTGAGACTGAGCCTCAATTACCACAGCATTTTGGTGACACTTCCCATACCCTCTAGAATATTCAGTCTGCATCGAACTGTGCCTCACTTTGGAGATAACGTCCACGTGAATGAGGAACTGGTGTGCACTTGCAGTCTGCACATAACAGGGAGCTTGCGCGTATGTGTGGTGGGCCAGAAGTAGGGACTTGGTTATAAATTCAGAGATCTTAGCACATCCCGAGAGCACCATCCTATAAACCCTCTTTTATGGGTTCTTTCCCTTTTTCAGTGCTATCAATCACCTACCTTTATCATCATATCCTGAAGAATATTGACCTTGAGATATTGACATTCCTACCAGAGTTTCCTCCTTCTGGGCAGGATGGTGGGGATTTCTGCATTTGATGGAGGTGGTTTGGAAGCAGGGTTCACAGTTTCAGTTATTTTCCTTGCTTTTTCTCTTATTATAATAAATTATTTACAGTGCAGATGTTTGTTTTTTGAAAATGAAAATAATGCATACAAATTGCAAAAGCTTAGAAAGTAAAAAAGAATGGTACATGTCCTTTGATGACTTCTAAAAGCAAGCATATGGGTTCTTGGGTGTGTTTTTTTTTTTATTATTATTTATAAACTTAAAGTCATCTTCACCATATGGCTTGTATCTTTTTCTTTCATTAACATAAATATTTTTCCAAATTAGTATTTTCCAAGTTAATATAATATTTTTCCAAGCTAGTATTCAGTGATTCCAGTATATTTTGCTTGTTCTAAAGATATGCACCTTATTAGCTTAATTTCCTAATCATTAAAGCAAGTTATGGCATTTGTCTTATTAGTTGATCACATCACTCATTCTTCATTCTTCTAGCAATACTTTATTGTACTTGTTTTGTATTTCAAACACTTTTATGGATAAATATTCCAGGAGGAATTGTGTAGTCACCATATTAAGAGGTAATATATTCTCAGGTGCCAGGGATTCGGGCATGGGATAATTGGGGAACGTGATTTAGCCTATTCTACTTGCTATATGATTAGTCCGGGACATCCAGGCATTAGTTTTCCAATCTTTCTAGTAGGAATAATTTTATCAACAGGCCCTAGATACTTGAAACTCTAGACTTTCGTCTCAGAAAGGAAGAAGAAAACTACATCTATAAAGATACGTTCTTTCAAGTCTGGTGTCACTCTTAACTCCCAAAGGCGTGTACTCATGCCTTGGACACACTTCTTGTGACCACTCCCGTTTTTACTACCATTATGGTTTTGATATGAGGTGTCTCCCAAAAGCTCATCTGTGAACAATGCAAGAAAACTTAGAGGTGAAATGATTGGGTTATGAGACCCTTAACCTAATCAGTGTGTTAATCCCCTTATAGGGATTGATTGGATGGTAACTGCAATCAGGTAGGGTGTGGATGGAGGAGGTGGGTCATGAGGGTGTGGCACTGGGGTATATATTTTCTGTCTTGAGTGAGTCTTACTCTCTGTCTTTACTTCCTACTGTGATGTTCTGAGCCACTTTCCTCCACCAGTTTTCCGCCATGGAGTTCTGCCTCATCGTTACTCCCAAGGAATGGAGTCAACTGTCTATGGACTGAGACCTCTAAAACCATGAACCCCCAAAATACTTTTCCTCCTTAAAATTATTCCTGTCAGATCTTTTGGCCACAGCTGTGAAATGCTAACTAAAAAACTACTTAAACTGCGTTGCATTCCAGGTGATTCCATGACTCCGTTCTTTCTTTCCCACACCTTTGTTCAGGCCCCAGTTTTTCATAAAGAATTCCATCATAGGTGTCTTATTATTTCCTCTTCCCTTTCTTTCATCCTGTGTATAAGTTTACGTATTCAAATTATGCTGTCATCAATTAAATATGCACTGCTCAGATTCCCCTCTCTCCACATTTCACCCGGATTTGTAGCTGAGTGAGGTTTTCGATAGTGCTCAGAATCTTTAGGAAAACAACTTTATTGTATTGTTTGAAAGGCAACAAAAATTTAGCCCTTTTCTTCCTGACATGTGGAAAGAGTTCCAGTGAGCGTGAGTTAACAAACAGCATGGATTAGAATTAATGTGTCCAACGACCAGCCTCTGAGATGCCGCCCACATCACAGTTCCTTAGCAGGGGTTCAAGGTCAAAGTGATGACAAAGGGCTCCATGTCAACATTCCTCCCAAAATGGATAACCGGGATGTCCATTAAAACTAAAATGAGAAAAAATATACATAATATCAGTTCAGTGACTCCATTTCTAGAATGGTAAAGTGATTTCTAAAAGCAGCCATTAGGTCATGTTTGATTATTTTGTTTCCTTAGAGCATGGTTGTAAGCATGCCTTTCTTAATTTCATGAGCATGACATTATAGTAAATGTTTTCTGGAAATTATAATTCTATTTTCTTTTTTTTTTTTTTTGACGTACTGTGTATTTATTATTTATTTTTTATTTAGTTTTTAATTTTTTACAGACTGCATTTTGATTCATTGTACACAAATGGGGTACATAATTTCGTTTCTACGGTTGTGCACAATGTAGATTCATACCATTGGTGTAATCATACATGTACATAGGGCAATGATGTCTGTCTCATTCCACCATTGAAGGCATAATTCTATTTTCTTACCTGGAATTTAACACAGAAAACACAGAGGGACTAAAATTTAAACATATTTTTATCCCTGTTCACATCTGTCAGAACAGGAAAGCAGTATCTCATCTTGCCTTATTCCAGTTCTCAATGAAACTTCTAGCTCTCAATTTTCTCAAAGAAAATTGATTCCTCCTTGTTCTGAATAAGGACAAGTGCAGACATTGGTCAACATTGAGGAAATATTTCAAAGTGTATAAATTACTGCTAGCAACTTCACTTCCACTATCCTAATTCACTAATTATTTACTCATCATCCATCTCACCTAATATGTTCTGTTAAATTCAGAAATGGAAATAATTTCATGTATAACATTGCACTTCAAATTCTAAGAGTTTACCATATACTTTGGAGATGTCCAAACTTTACAAAGAAGATAAAATATAAAGCAATAGAAATAATTATTTATTATAACATTTAGGTAGTAAAAATTATTCATTGCTTGCCACTCGGACTCCCTCAATCTCTGGTCCCTACATAATTTTTCATTTTTCTGTGTACTGATAAAAATATCAGTAATGACATATCTACCAATCTTTTAGTACATATAATTTTGCATTATGCTAATCCCTTTCTCACAGTATCACAGTTGTTTCTAATATGAATTAAATTCTCACAGGAAAGAGGAACATGTTGTCCTGTTTACCTTCTTAATATATTTCTTTCTCAGATTCTGTAGCCTCAGAGCACGAAGGAAGGTAAAGAGCATTTGTTGGCTGTATATTCTCCTTATTCAGGAGGTTTTTCCCACATGCTGTCCTTCAGTTTCACGTCTCTCTTCTCTACACTTCTTTACCCACTGCATTGAGATTTCTGTATTTCAGAAAATCAAAGCCCACTGTTTCTATTAACTCCACTAATGACAGCTATTCTGTAGACAGAAGCAGTTTCTGCATTCTGACCACATGTGCAGTGAAGAGAAAGTGAGTGACTTAAAACTATCAAAGTCATGAAACTCCGTCCAATTTTATAGGGAGGAGATGGGGTCACAGGGTTGATGGAGATGCCTTCAACCTCATAAGAAGTTAAGAGATATAGAAGAGGATAACAGAAAACTAGTTTTAAAAACACTTCACAACACGATATTGGTAATACCAAAGTGTGTATCCACTACAAAGTCATAGGATAGAGAGAACTACCTACAGGTGTACATTCAGCAATGATATTGGTTTATCTGGATCATTCCATGGAATGAGACATGCCAAGGTGACTATGAGGAAGTTCATGCTGACCCTGGTCCCACTCATAGAACAGAGCTCTGATGAGAATCTCAGACAAAGATTCATAAAAGCCCGTCTCATCACTGATTCAAACTGGTCTCTGTCCTCCGCATATTGAGGTAACTTATAACAATGATGTTATATTCGTTCTCAGAAATAAATTGAGCCAATATATTTATCAAATTTACTTACAAGAGCACAGGATAGAATCGAACATTCCTATTGAGGTCATCCAAGATTTTCATGTCTTCTGGGGTCAATTGAAATTCAAAAACCTATCACAGAAGAAGATTTCCATTATTGTTATATTGCATATAGTCAGTCTAAGAAATATAAGTGAATCCAATTGAATGGGGCTGAGGCAATGCTTAGAACAGATGAGAAGGTCTGGGGAGGTTGCTCACTGGCCAAGCACGTGCCTGTGATGCACATTGTCCTGGGTTTGACCATGAACACAACTAAATAAATCAGTACAATGAGCGAGAAGTTTCCAAAAGTTATTAAAGATATCAATAAAAACTCTTTCACATGGCTAAAGAATACCATGTGAAAAAGAAAGAGAAAACCAAGTCTTTATAATACATTGAAATCACTTTACAGACAAAAGATCTGAATAGAAGATTAAATTTAATTTTGAGCAATATGATTTAGTAAGGTTCATGAATGGATATGGATTTCTATATCCCATTGATAACCAGAATAATTTTTCCTATATTTGAAGTCTTAAATTGTCCAGAACCATTTATCATCATCAAATGGTACCAAAACTGAATTGAAAAGATTATCATTGTCTAAATTAGGATTAGGTTAAGATTTTAAAAAGGTGATCATTAGCCAGGTGCAGTGGCACACACCTGTAATCCCAGTGGCTCAGGAAGCAAAGGCAGGAGGATCACAAATTCAATGCCAGCCTCAGCAACTTAGCAAGGCCCTAAGCAACTAAGTGGGACCTTGCCCCAAATTAAAATATAAAAAGGAATGGGAATGTAGCTCAGTGCCTAAGTGCCCCTGGGCTCAATCCTCAATACCAAAAAGAAAAAAATAAAGACAGAAGAAATCACTAGCATATTAATATAATCATTGCTAGCACACTGAAACTAATGGATCCGTAAATCCATAGGAGTACTCCAAAAATGGAATGCACAGAATGAAATGCCAAAAATGTAGGTAAGAGATGTTCATTAGATTATTCTATGAACTTTTCTGTACACTGGGAAATTTTCAAAATTAGAAGGAAAAGTGATAAAAGAAAATCAAAATTATCAGTTCTCGGTGATTAACTCTAATAAAATATATATAATTTATAATGAGAATAATATCAAATTCATTGAAGTATATTAAAAGACCACCTAAATAATTGGGAATTTTTATCATAATCATGGATTGGAAACATCAATATGGCCAAACAATCAGTTATCTTAGTTTAATTAACATTTTCAATGCAACATTAAACACTTGAAAACTTACTTTCTGGGGAATTGATAGGATAATTCTCATTATTTAAAATAATAAACAGTAACAAATTGCCAAATATTCTAAATAGATAGAGAAGTTTGAAAGTAGTTTTATCATTCTTAACAAGACTTATTTTACAACATGACTAAGGAAGTACAGAAAAGTGAGTAAGTCACCTGAGTGACTGGAAAAACAATGGACATTTGACATATGATAAAGCTGGCAATCAAGATCAATGAGTAATATAAAATTTCAACTACTGCAACGTGGATCTTCAAATATCCATTTAAATATATGCATCTATGTGTGATTCCTTACTTCAATAATATTAACAAGAACATTTCAGTTGAATTAAAGACCAAATCTAGAAGGAAAAAATCACCATACTTGTACAAGTTAATACAGTAGAATATTGTAATGTTTTCAAAATATGAAAAGGCAACATTCATCACAAAGGAAAGGCAAGAAAAACTTTATTGCAGTGAGAGTAGGAACTTAGTGCATGAAAATAGACCATAAAGAGAATGCAAGCACAGTTAAAGTTCAGGAGATGACACATTAACAATAACATCTGAGTCTAAAAATAAATATCCAGAACATATAAATAGGGTATATTATGAATATGTGTCTCAATACTTTTCATCTTCCTGTATCAACACACTTTCTTATTTAAATCAGGAGCTCATTCCACTAAGAGGTGATGTTTATTTCCCCAGCCCTTAAATCTAGTCTTGCCTGTACCTTGAATTTTTCAATGTAATTTGCCAGAAGCTCTGATAGACCAGTTGTGAGCATGGAGTGAAAAGACTGTTCCTGTGTCTACTCACTGCTTTGGGCTTAGGCCATGAGATGAAGTAAAGCCTGGGTTAGTTGGCAGGAGAATAAAAAACTATACAGAGGAGAGGTGAAACACTACCAAGCACAACCCAATCAACATGCTGAAGTCAGATGGCATTCAGATGGCAATTCACAAAATTGACCAAACAAAACGGGTTCTTGGAAAACATAAAATTAATAAACCATTACCACACTAACAAAGAGAGAGAGAAAATTCAAAATTACTAAAATTAACTAGACTCCTAAAGTACAAGAAGTAAAATCAATAATCGATAAGTGGGATGGAATCAAACAAAAGCTTCTTCACAGCAAAGGAAACAATGAAGAATGTGAAGAGAAAGCCTACAGAATGGGAGAAAATCTTTACCACATGCACCTCAGATCGAGCATTAATCTCAGGATATATAAGGAACTCAAAAACTTAATACCAAAAAATGAATAACCCAATCAATAAATGGGCTAAGAAACTGAACAGACACTTCACAGAACATTGTCCTTGACATCTAGCCAGAGCAATTAGAGAGACTAAAGAAATTAAAGGGATACAAATAGGAAAAGAGGAACTTAAGCTGTCACTATTTGCTGATGACATGATTCTCTATTTAGAGGATCCAAAAAACTCCTCCAGAAAACTTCTACACCCCATAAATGAATTCAGCAAAATAGCAGGTTATAAAATCAACATGCATAAATCTGAAGCATTTTTATACATAAGTGCTGAAACACCTGAAAGGGAAATGAGGAAAAACAACTCCATTTGCAATAGCATCAAAAAAAATTAAATATTGGGAATCGATCTAACCAAAGAGGTAAAAGATCTCTATAATGAAAACTACAAAACATTGAAGAAGAAATTGAGGAAGACCTTAGAAGATGGAACGATCTCCCATGTTCTTGGATAGGCAGAATTAATATTATCAAAATGGTCATACTACCAAAGGCACTATACAGATTTAACACAAGTCCAATTAAAATACCTATGACATTTCTTATAGAAACAGAAAAAGCAATCATGAAATTCATCTGGAAGAACATAAGACCCAGATAGCCAAAGCAATCCTGGTCAGGAAGAGTGATGCAGAAGGTATCACTATACCAGACCTTAAACTCTACTACAAAGCAATAGTAACAAAAACAGCATGGTACTGGCACCGAATAGACAGGTAGACCAATGGTACAGGATAGAAGACACAGAGACATACCCACATAAGTACAGTAACCTCATACTAGACAAAGGTGCCAAAAACTTACAAGGGAGAAAAGATAGCCTGTTCAACAATTGGTGCAGGGAAAACTGGAAATCCAAAGCAGTAAAATGAAATTAAACCCCAATCTCTCACCCTATACAAAACTGAACTCAAAATGGATCAAGGATCTAGGAATTAGACCAGAGACCCTGCACCAAATAGAATAAAAAGTAGGCCCGAATCTCCATCACGTTGGCTTAGGACCAGACTTCCTTACCAGACCCCATAGCACAAGAAATAAAAGCAAGAATCAATAAATGGAATGGATTCAAACTAAAAAGTTTTTTCTCAGCACAGGAAACAATCAATAAGATGAAAAGAGAGCCTACAGAGTGGGAGAAAATCTTTTCCACACACACTTCAGACAGAGCACTCTTCTCTAAAGTTTGTAAAGAACTTAAAAAACGTCACACCCAAAATACAAAGAACCCAATCAATAAATGGCTAAGGAAATGGCAGACACTTCACAGAAGAAGATCTACAGGTGATCAACAAATATATGAAAAATTGCTCATCATCCCTAGTAATTAGAGAAATGCAAATTAAAACCACCCTAAGATGTCATCTAATTCCAATTAGAATGGCTATTATCAAGGACACAAGCAATAAGAAGTGTTGGCGTGGATGTGGGGGGAAAAGGCACACTCATACATTGCTGGTGGAGTTACACATTGGTGCAGCCACTCTGGAAAGCAGTATGGAGATTCCTCAGAAAGTTTGGAATGGATCCACCATTTGACCCAGCTATCCTACTCCTCAGTTTATATCCAAAGGACTTAAAATCAGTGTACTACAGGAATGCAACCACAACAATGTTCATAGCAGCTCAATTCACAATAGCTAGATTGTGGAACCAACCTAGATGTCCTTCAATTGATGAATGGATAAAGAAACTGTAGTATATACACAATGGAATATTACTCAGACATAAAGAATGATAAAATTATGGCATGTGCTGTTAAATGGATGAAGTTGGAAAATATCATGCTAAGTGAAATAGGCCAAGTCCAAAAAACCAAAGGCCAAATGTTTTCTCTGGTAAGTGCATGACAATATATAACAATACGGGGTGGGCGGGGGGAAGAGAAGAATGAAGGAACTTTGGATGGTGTAGAGGAAAAAGGCGGGGCGGGGGATGGAAAAAAACAGTATAATTAAACAGTATTACCCTGTATATATGTATGATGACATGATTGGTGTGAATATACAATGTGTACAACCATAGAAATGAAAAGTTATACCCCATTTGTGTATAATGAATCAAAATGTGTCTGTAAAAATAAAAAATATTTTAATAAAAAAAGAAATACAATCAATCAACATATATTAGAAAAAATGTTCAACGTCTCTAGCAATTAGAGAAATGTAAATCAAAACTACTCTACAATTTCATCTCACTCCTGTCAGAATGGCAATTATCAAGAACACAAGTACAATAAATGTTGGTGAGGATGTGGGGGAAAGCCGTTCACTCATGCACGGCTGGTGGGACTGCAAATTGGTGCAACCATAATGGAAAGCAGTATGGAGATTTCTCAGGAAACTTGGAATGAAACCACCAATTGACCCTCTTATCCCACTCCCCATTTATACCCCAGGACTTAAAGTCTTACAAGAATGATGCAATCATATCAATGTTTATAGCAGCTCAGGTCACAATACCTAGATTGTAGAAACAACCTAGATGCCCTTCAACAGATGAATGGATAAAGAAAATGTGATATATGTATATATATACACACACACACACCCACACACACACACACACAATGGAATAGTACTCAACCATAAAGAAGAATGACACTATGGCATTTGCAGGTATATGAATGGAACACAGACTACCATGCTAAGAGAAATAAGTCAATCCCAAAGAACCAAAGGGCAAATGCTTCTTTGATATGCAGATGCTAATTCACAATAATGGGGACCAGAGAAGAATAGAGGTACTTTGGATTAGACAATGAGGAGTGAAGGGAGGGGGAGAGAGTATGTGGGGAAGAAGACTAGTAGAATGAATCAGATATTATTACCCTGTGTGCATATAGATTACAAGACCGGTGTAACTCTTCATTATGTAAAACCGTAAGAATGAGAAATCATACTCTATTTATGGGTGATGTGTCAAAATGCATTCTACTGCTATGTATAACTGATTAGAACAAATAAAAAAAATATAGCATTTGCTGGTGAATGGACGGAAATGGAGAATACGATGCTAAGTGAACTTATCCAAACTCAGAAACTCAAGGTTGAATATTTTATATGTAGAAGCCAGAGTAAAATAAAGTGAAGGGGGCAGGAAGGATGAGATTACATAAAGAAACAGTCAAATACAAATTAATAGATGAGCAAAAAGGAAACTTAGTAGCGTGAAGGAAGTGGGGAATGGAAGGAAAATGGGGGGTCAGAACTGAAATAGATTTCTATGCATGTGTGAATATGCTGGGATGAACCCAACTACTATTTATCACCATATGACTCTAATAAAAATAAGTTCTTTGTGGAAAAAAAAAGTGAGGATATTTAGTAATCTTGATTCATGATAAATTCATAGCCTTTCAGAGATGAAATTTCTGCATTATATGGTGATATTTGGGAGGATTACTTTATTTCTACTACATCAGCTAATGATGTTTAATAAATTTTAAGCAAAAGTTAAAGGTAATTCCCCATTATCTATATTATCATTCTCATATTATCATTCTCATAGGAGAGAAAACACTGAATGCCTGAGTCAGACGTATTTAATTTAGTATAACATTCTCCATCTCCAGTTGTTTACACAAAAATGGCATAATTCCAAGGTTAAAAAAAAACTGAACTAGAGGAGCTTCACTGTCCTGCAAATGCATGAGAGAGGTGACTGCAAATATATAAGAGAGTCCAGTTCGAAGCAGAAGAAATATCCAGGGGAGCCAAGGGTCATTGTTTCCTGTGAGCTAAATGAATATTTTTTAACTTCCATGTTTCAGGAGATAGCTATACAGGTATAGTTAGTAGTATAATAGTGATCTCTTGAAAATAAAAGACAACCTATTTCAGTGGGTAAAGGCAAATAAGTGGGCACTTGATGAAAGAGAAAATTAAAAGTGAATAAATGTAAATGTGAATAAATATATGAATATTAAACCCAGGAGCAATCAGAGAAATGCAAATAAAATCATAAAAATTAGATTGAAGATCACCTAATTCAACACCCTCATTTCAAAAAACAAAAAAGACGTGATTTGCACAGGACTACACAGACATTGCTGACTTAATACTGAAACCCCAGCCTCTGTTTTCTGTCCAATCCTAATGCTCCCCAGTCATGCCGTCTTCCTGTTGCCATGGTAGGATGAAGAAAATGGTAGAAATGCCCATGTATCATATATGCATCAACAAAAACAGAGAAGCCAACTCAGCACACATATGTTTGAGAGCTTAGGAAGCACACATGTGAAGGATACTGCACAGGAGCCCTGAAGCCCGAAATCCCTCAACACCTGCATATTCTCTTTGATCCGCTTCTCATTGAAACTGCTGACCAGGACCACAAGCCCACGCTGCAGCTGGTAGCGGAGGGCAATCAGGGCTGGGGATCGATTGTGCTTTTTTGCCAAGGCACCAAGAACTGGATCATCCAAGAGAACTGGAGTGCTCTGGTCAACCCTGGAAGACAAGGCAGATATCGGAGTCCTGAGACTGAGTATTTGCTTTGTTAGAAGGCTTCCAAAACAGACCAAGTTCTGTTTAGATCACTCTAGACCAAGGAGCCTCAAATGTGGTCCTGGACTAGCAGCATCAGTCTCATATGTGATCTTCTCATAGTGCAAGTTCTCCCCTCCCCAGGAGCCAGTCCGTAGGTGACTCTACAGAACAGGCTGCACATAGTGGCATGTGCCTCTAGGAAGGCTGAGGCAGGAGCATTGCGAAGTTCAAGGTCAGCCTCAGCAATTTAACAAGACCCTATCTCAAAATAAAATCTTAAAAGGGGTTTGGAGTGTAGCTCAGAGGTAGAGAGCCCTTGAGTTCAATCCTCAGTACGTGGAGAGGGAGAGAAAGAAAGGGAGGAAGGAAGAAAGAAAACAATATTATAGGACTAAAAGTACTTCGTCAACGATGGTGTTTTAGGGGAGCTTCTTGTCCTTATTACCATTTGCTTCGGGAACTTCCCAGAGCACCATAGGCAACCAAAACAATGTCTTTTGACTTGCAGAAGTCCAGCAGTTTCTCTGGTTGAGATAAGGATGACATTCTACCTGACATGGACATGATAGAAGGTATCAGATTCTACTAAATGCTAATGTTAATATGAAAACAAAAATGTCAAAGTAAAAGAAACTGAATTTTAAAAAACTATAATATGAAATTTGAAGTAAAAAAATTAACATTAAGTAGCAATATTCCTTTTTCAATATTGATTCAGTATTTCTTTTTCTTTTTTTTTACATAAATATTTTTCACCTTATTGTTTCAAGGCTTCATTACAAGGTGTCCTTTCATAAATTGCATGAAATGAAAAGTTTATACAGGATTACTTGAAGTAGGTTTTTTTTTTTTTTTTTTTTACTTTTGGGTGATTTCCTTGTCTTATTAGGGTTGGGAATCAGTTTCTTTATTTTAAGAGGCTGTAAAGATACAGAGACTTGCTGACCAAGTTTTCTCTTGTGTTTGAGAGGTCTTCAAATGAAGTTTCCAAAGTCTTGGCTTCCCAAAGGCTCTAAATTGACTCCAGAATCTTCAATTCTGTCTTGAAGCCATGGTACAGTTAAACTGGGAACTCTGGGAATGAGAGCTTTACTTCATCCACAAAGTCAGCTTTTTGAATCCCAGTGCTAGCAACACATTTTAAGCCAATGACCGGGGCGAGTGTCCTCACTGAGGCGGGGAACCCGACAGGCAGGAACAATTCTGCTTACACTTAGCTGAATCAAGTGTGAGGTGATGATGGCAGGCTTGGCTGACTTGCACACTAAAACAGTTCACTCCTTTCCAGGGCTCTGGTGACTTCATTAACACCGATGGCAGCTGTTTCCTGACCTGCACAGGTGTCCACCCTGAAACTTGCTGGTTAGCTTCTGTCCTTTTGTCTTTCAGATCATCACTGTATCAATGTCTAGGCTGCATCTTTCTACCCTGTGCTTCTTTATAAAGGTGTTTCCCCCCCCCCCTTTTTTTTCTTATCCTCAATTTTCCGAAGCCCAATAGATTTAAACTTCTCCTCAAGTGTCTGTAATATGAAGTGTATATCCTCCCTCTCCAGGGAGCTCCAACAGAGAGCACAGGGGTCGTTCAACGTGTTCTTTACAACCAGAGATCTCGTCTTGCGAATGGATCCCCTTGCCCAAGCTTAGGGCTGCAGGCATTTTGAAAATCAATTAATTGCTCTACAGTCAAGGGATAGCATAATAGGCAGTAACTTCTCTGATCTGCAGAATCTCCTTGTGGCGTCTGCGCAGCCCTCTGCCTCAGTCACTAGCCACAGCGCATGTGCGCCTGCCTTGATTCAGTATTTCTATACCCTGAAAAGTTTTTTTTTTTAAGGCATTTCTGAGAAGGAATAATTGTGTGGACCAGATCTTGGATGCTAAATACCCTTTTTCCACTATAAAGAGACACGAAGAATTCCAATCTGGAATGGGGGAAGAATTCTTGCAGCCTTAGACACTGACTCATGCCAATAACAAAAATTTGGGCAAAGACTCATGAGGGTAAGTCTGAAAGACCTAGGGGTCTCGCTAGTGATAGCTGCATAGATTTCTGCTTCAAAAGCAATAATGAGCAAAAGCAAATCATTTCTAACACATATTGTAAATAAAGATGCTCCAGTCTGCAGGCAGATGAATGAAATTGGAGAATATCATGCTAAGTGAGATAAGCCAATCTCAAAAAACTAAAGGACGAATGATCTTGCTGATAAGCGGATGAGGACATACAATGGGGGGTAGGAGGGGTTAGGGTTAGGTTTAGGGTTAGGGATAAGGAGGGTGGTAAGAATGGAGGAAGGAAGGACTGTATAGAGGGAAAAGAGGGGTGGGAGGGGTGGGGGGAGGGAAAAAAATAACAGAATGAATCAAACAACATTGCCCTATGAAAATTTGTGATTACACAAATGGTATGCCTTGATTCCATGTACAAATAGAGAAACAACATGTATCCCATTTGTTTAAATAATAAAAAAGATGCTCTAGTCCATTATAATAGATGCACAGAGAGAGAGAGAACAAAAATAGTTTCCCCCACTGATGCTGATTATTACAGTAACTCTACAGAATTTTGATAATTAAAGACAAGCAATTAAGGCTTACACTATTTTAAAGGGGGAAAAATAGTCTTGATTTGAAATGTTGAAATTTTGTACAAGAAAGTGTTAGGTAAGAAAAGTATAAAGAATAGTTAAAACTGAAAATCTTCACAAACCCCAATAAAACAAATGAATTCAGGCAAAAGTGATCAATCAATATTTAACTAGTGTCTCATATTTGTCATGAATAGGATTTCCTCTGCTGACAAGCATCACTTGATAGGTCTCTACTAATTCAAGGGGGAAACATGTTTACCAGAAAAGGAATCTGGCTACCACCAGCCAAACCAAGAGATCCACTTAGTATCACCCACAGCAGGGCAGCGTGTCATTACGGGCTTCCTGCTGAGCTGCAATTTGATAGACATAACATGAGGATGACATGCTCTTGCCAAAAAAATGGTTAACATTGGTGTAATAAAGCATTTAAAACTTTCATAAAGTTTTATAAAGCTTGGAATAGAGAAATGAACTATTTATCATTATAGGAACACAATCTGATGTTCAGATATCCAGCCCAGATATCCTGGGGGGAAAAGAAATGATGGCAATCCCAGGTGAAAAGAGCTTGAGGAACAGGACACAGAGTTAGGTGTGAGCCGCAGTTGTACTGTGGTTAAAAAGGTAGGGAATGTGAAGGTGACCTGGATATTAAATGGTATCAGGGAATAATCGATAACTTCCATAGATCTGATAACACAACTGTAATTACAGCAGAGAGATCTTTATTCCCAGCAGATGTTTTCCAAGTCTGTAGGAGTGAACACTTGTACCCAGGACTTACAAAGATGTTCAGTGAGATATTACACGTGTGCGTGCAGCTATAACCTCATCACCTACCTACATGTGGCAGCATGGCAGACGTCGACAATTTTGGATCTACTTGGGGAAATACAGATGTTCTGTATCATTCTTTCAAAGGTTCTAAAGACTTGAAAGTGGGAATTGTAAAAAATGATGGTGAGATTACTATTAAAATCATACTTATTTTTAGTCTTTATATTTGGAAATCACAGCCTCCATCATCACATATCAAACTCATGAAATTTTAAGCTATATTTTTCAATCAAGGACCCTCACTCCATGACTGGAATTTGCCTAAGGCAATAACTTAGAGCACAGAGCCAGGCACAGAATAGATGGGCTTAACCAGCTAATTTGATGTCGTAAAGAAAGGAGAAACAGACTAAACTGTGGTCCAGCACTGGGTCAGGTCTGCATTCTGCTCAAAATCCCTAAGTGTTGATTCCATCCATTATTAGTATTCCCACAAGCAGGTGACTCCTCCTTCTAATCCAGATGATGTGCAGTCTGCACTTCGTTTTTCCTGTAACTATGCCTCTGGTAGATTACCTGAAACCAGAGATGCTCACCAAAAGACCTAGGTATCTGAACCCCCTGGGAACCTTTACCACTGCTCTGTTTTTATTTTCACAGTGTCCTTGGTTACTGCCCCACTCCATATTTTCCTGCCATTTCTTTCTATAGACTTTCTATAGACTTTCCACAGCACTTTCTCCTACACAGCCATTGGTCATCCTTCATAGCTCAAGCTAAGCCCACCACCCCAAGTCTGAATAACAGCTACTACCCTTCACCTCTCTAAATTCTTAAACACAGCTTCTCTCAAGACTTTTCCAGTGTTTCACTAAGGTATTGTCAAGGACAGTCATCACTGAGCATCCTCTATGTCCTTGCAGACAGAGGCTCTGACCTCAAAATCTTCTAGTCCACAAAGGTAAAATGAACAGGACAGGATGACCAATGGAAGCCTGGCAGTAGCACAGAAGAACAGAAGGAAAGAAGCCTGAGGGTGCTCACCTGGTTGCACACAGGCTTGTATTTGAGCCCTGGTTTGTTCAAGATCATCTCCAGATGCTGGCAGTTAAAGTTGGACACCCCAATGGACTTTGTCAATCCTGCATCCTTACACTTCTCCATGGCCTGGGGAGGGAGGGGTTGTGAAGAATAACTCATGCAGTTGTCAACACACATGCCAGAAAAAAATTGTTGGGGAAAGGAAAACTGCGAAGAAATGCCAGTGAAGCCACTGGTATTGATTGTCTAGATGAGGAAACTTTGTCAAGAAAATGGGAGCAAAAGATCATGACAGCAAGAGAATTCCTGTGTCCTTCTTAGGAACTGAGAGGGATTACTGAATATGGAAGGAAAGAGATGCTTATCCCACAATTCTTTCCCAGTGCTCCCTGGTACCCTCCTGTAATGCTTTCCTCCCCCCCACTGCATCAGAACAACCCTCGTGACGTCTTTAGACTTCAACAAAGGCCTGCAGTGGATATCCCATTCTCAAGGTGCAGGTCAGACCTGACTCTCCCTCTCCAAGTTTGCTCCTCAGCGTTCTCTCCTCCAAACACTCACCTCCCATGTGTCACAGAGATCCACTGTTTCAAATAATAGTTTTCCTTGTTCATCTCTTGGAAGCAACTGTGTCCCAGGCTGGAATTGAAGCCATCGTTTTAGAAATTTCACCAAATTTGTATTGCAACAATTAGCCATGCTGCCAGGTACTTCTGGGACTAGAACATTAAGTTTTCATGAAGTAGGTGGGGCTATATTCTAGATTCTGGCATTTGTAAAATATTTTGCATTTAAAGTGGTAAGGAATGTCCTTTGGAGATGGGCTTCCCCTTAATCCTTTACATCTTTCATATGTATAATTATAAAATACTCCCAGGTCCTGGTGGGAGTTTCATAGAACTTCTGTTAATTTTTGCAACCCCTATACTTTCCTTTGGGAAACGCTTCTGTCTCATTGGGAAAGGCAGTAATTACCTAGCTTTAGTATCCAGTGATAATGTCTTGTGTTCATGACCCAGGTGAAAGGATCAGAGATCCTTATGTCCCTGCAAGCATGACAGTCCGAAAGCATGCATATGAAGAAAACGGGGTCTGTCACTCACTGTTTTATTTTTTTACAAGATTAACATGGGTGTCAGAAAGCCAAAGTAACTCTTGGGTATTACTGTTAACAAGTCTTGAATTGCCCCAAAGAAATATTATTTTACCAATGAAAAATGAGACAAAATGAACCAAACCTGTTGGAATGCAGGGATAAGGGACAGTGGAAAGGAAACAAGTTGAACCCAAACCCCTTACCTGCAAAGGCAGAGGGAAATGCATGAGAAAGAGGTCAACATAGTCCAGCTGAAGTTTTTTCAGTGATTTTTCCAAGGATGATTGAACCAAATCTGGTTTATGAAAAGTGGACCAAAGCTGCAGAGGTTAAAGAATGAAATTTGGAATTAATACTATAGTCAGTTTCATTGTTTTGTTTAACTAATGTAGAGACATTTTTCTACTGGCTGGAAACTGATGACTGTGAGGAAAACATAACTCTCTTCTTTCCTTTGTTTCCTCTCATCTGTCTTGCACATAAAAATCTTACTATCTGGTTATGGTCCATATACCTACTGATGGAATGAAATAATCCAAGAGATAAAGTTCTTTCTCAAATAACAATGTCCATTATCTGAATTATGTTCAATTGAGTTTTACGAAATAGTAAACAAACTTGGTCTAAATCTCTTAACCATTCCACCAAATGGGGAAGAATTAGTATCCCTTTTATT
Source organism: Sciurus vulgaris (assembly GCF_902686455.1). Taxonomy (NCBI): domain Eukaryota; kingdom Metazoa; phylum Chordata; class Mammalia; order Rodentia; family Sciuridae; genus Sciurus; species Sciurus vulgaris. The sequence goes on from NC_136477.1 coordinate 78,691,387, forward strand.
TATATAATTGAAAGAGGAAACTGTTTAGAACAGGTTAATATGTGCTGGACATAGTAGAACACATTATAGATATGTCTTAGATATGTATTTTTAATAACTAAATAATCTCTCTTATACTGCTGTCACTGATTAATGAAGTAAAAAATTGAGATTCAGAATAACAGATTTTAGAAAGTTACCCAGGAGATAAGAAAAACCATTATCTGGTCATAATTTTGACTGATTATGTAGCCATGATGAATCACACTCTTTGATCTGATATTCATACAAGTAAAAGAACTTCACATTAAATCATAAATTTGGACCCCCCAGGGATGATGGCAGACATCATCATTATCTGTTTTCTATCCTAGTTTTAATGCATGAACATGTAAATAAAAGTTTACTAATAAGAAATAATTTACCAAAAACATACTGATCCAATCATATATTGTCATCTTCACACATTTGCATTAAATAAATATGCACATAAATACACAACATACATAATACCTTTGAAGTATAGAATATGTCTTCTCTCTTCACAGTGCCATCTGCAATCTTGCTTCTAATGGCCATTCCTACCTCCTCTTCTACATCATAAACATAAGCAGAATCAATATGGCGGAACCCAGCTTCTATTGCTATTTTGGTGGCCTTGAATGCCTCACTCTTCGGAACCTGGAAGAACAATTAAAAGAAGTATTTGGAGATCCATGTAATGAAAGGAATTCCAAATAGAAAGAGTGGAATTCATGTGAATCAATTTCTCCTTATGTTTTGGGGTAATCATGTATATGTGGTTAAAAAAAAAAATCTCAACTTACGTGGATCTTTTCCAATTACTAAGAAAATTTGGGCAACCCAAGAACATTTTCAGTCCGGAGAAATCACTGGTGGATCACTGGCACTGGGGCTTCCAAAGAATATGTCCAGGCTCAGTGATTTGTTGGAAGAATTCACATTCAGCATGTTTTTAGTCAAGGCTACTATTTATATAGTGAAGTTACAAAATAAATTGTTTCAGAAAACATGGTCATGAGATGGAATATAGAAGAAACTTGGTACAAAATTCAATGAATTCTCTCCCAGTGAATTAACATCCAACTCAATAAATTGCCATGGAATTCAATTTTGAGAAAGAAATATCATTTTCAAGGAAAGCTGTTCAGAAACTAAATTCTTCATTTTTCTTTACTAACTGGCTTCACAGAGACTTTCTGTTAGCACACATAAAACTTCCAGTTCTCCAAGATAAACAGATACATAAAGATACATAAATCCTAATATTTGTATATATAGTTAAGATAGAATCATCTTCATCATCAGTTAGGAAATGGTGAGAAACCCAAGTGTCCAGTTGCTAGACTGGTACCAATTTGAAAATAAGCACTTCCATTTATAACAGTCTCTTATGTTACCTCTTTTCTAAATAGGCATTCTCAATAAAGTACAAAAGTATAGGTCTAAATTCTACGAATAAAGATTCGTACTCTAGGGATACTGACATAACGCATTTTATTGTGTCCCACTTAAAATCACACATCCCAGATATTGCTTTTTTTTTTTTTAACAGTATGTCACCCTCTCCTTGGGCATCCCTATTCACTGAGACACAAAAAACTGAAATTAGTACAATTGACGGCCCTACAATGACCACTAAATATTCAACTGAAAGGAAGAGTTGCATGCCTCTCACTTAATATCAGCAGCTAGAAATGTTGAAGTATAGTGAGGAAGATATGTGGAAAGCCAAGATAGGTCAGAAGCTTTTGTTCCAATTAGCCAAGTCATTAATGCAAAGGGATATCGCTAATAAGTGGAGGATGACACATAATGGGGGGGAGGGAAGGGTTAGTGTTAGGGTTAGGGAGGGGGGCAAGTATGGAGGAAGGAAGTACTGTATAGAGGGAAAAGAGGGGTGGGAGGGGTGGGGGGAAGGGAAAAAATAACAGAATGAATCAAACAACATTACTCTATGTAAATTTATGATTACACAAATGGTATGCCTTTACGCCATGTACAAACAGAGAAACAACATGTATCCCATTTGTTTACAATAAAAAAAAAAAAGATATGATAAGATAGTAAAACAGCCATATTGCTGATATTGGAAAGCCCAGAATTATCAATAGGTGTCCCACCGGATCATGCCAAGGTATAAAGTATGACAACCTTCTCTCTGGAGTACAGATTCGCTTTAGCCTGGAGAATGATGACCTAAGTCACACAGGAATACAAACTTGAAAATTCAAGCCAACTTGCACTCATCTTAAAACTTTATTTTTATAAACTCTGAAGCCCAAGACACTACTGTTACCTTTTCAGGTACACTGGTGCCAAGTCCGAGTACAGGAATGAAATGGCCATCATTTAGTGCCACACGCTGATGTTTGTGATCCATAGCCTGTCACTCCACTGGCAAAGCACACACTGTTCTGTCTTCTGCTGTCACAGGTGATATGAACAACAAACAGGCAATACCATATCTTCCTGTCCAAAGGTTAAGGATAACGTGACACGTGGGAGGAGCAAGTTTTAAAGCAGTATTCCACAGAAAGAAAACAGAATTAGAGACAATTTACTTTTTATAAAAGTGAATTCTTAAGTAAATTATTAAATAGTGATAATAAATCATAACATTCTTGCAAAAGGAAATTTTGCCTTCAGAGTTCACATGTTATTGAAAATTATTATATTTGGTGACAATTAGTAACCATGTGTTAAAGAAGCAAAATGTACTAGCTACCAATTTCCTTTTTGTCTTTGATATGGTGAAGTCACCTTTTTATCATGTATCATTTCAAACAATTAACTATCTATTATGGTTTGGATATGAGGTGTCCCCCTAGAAAGCTCATGTGTTCATTAATGTAGGCACGTTCAGAGGTGAAATGATTCAATTATAAGAACTGTAACTTATCAGTGGGTTAATCCATTTGATGAAGTAATCATTTGAATGAATTACTGGTTGGTAACTGTAGGCAGATGGGGTGTGTCTAGAGGAAGAAGGTTACTAGGGGCATGCCCTTGGGGATTATATTTTGTCCCTGGCTCATCTCTCTCTCTCTCTCTGCCTCTCTCTCTCTCTCTTCCTCTCTCTGTCTCTCTGTCTCTCCCCCCCTCTCTCTCTCTTTCTCTCTCTCTCTCTCTCTCCCCCTCTCTCTCTCTTTCTCTCTCTCTCTCTCTCCCCTTTCCTCCTCCCTCCTTCCCTATCTCCCTTTCTCCTTTCTGGCTATCATAAATATAACACTTTCCTCCACCACATCTTTCCACCATGATGTTCTGCTTCACCTCGAGCCCAGAACAATGGAATCAGTTGGCCATGAACTAAACCTCTGAAACTGTAAGCAAAAATAAAATTTCCTGCTATACGTGGTTCTTGTCAGGTATTTTTGTCACAGGGAAAAAAAAGTTGACTGAATGTTATCCTTTTGTTAATACTCCTATGCACACAGAGACTCAAATATATACTCAACTTACATAAAAGACAAATGGGTATATTTTTAAAAAGTGACCCTTGACCAAATAAAAAAAAATCAATAGTTGAAATTGAAAGAAAATTTGCCTTATGCCTTTCCCCTTTCCCATCAGCAATTTTTTTGTTTCTTTATTCTTTACTTTATACTATGAATATCCAATGCTAACACAGATACTATTCTCAGAATGTTGCAAAAAAATACTTTCTAACATGATATTTAGTGTAGTATTAATTATTCAGTATTTAGACAATTTGCAATATTTTTAGTGTTTTTTTATCTGTCATCCAGTTTCTAAAAAAAATTTTTAAACTATGGTTTATTTTTTTTAAAAAAGTACACTAAAGCCTGTAATAACAGCATTTTAGGAGACTGAGGCAAGAGGATCACAAAATTCAAAGGTAGCCTTGATAACTTAGACCCTGTCAAAAAAGTGCAAAAAAGTGGGTAGGGGCTGGGAGTGTAGCTTGGTGGTAGAGGGTCCCTGAACTCAATCCCCAATATGAAAAAAAAAAAAATACACAAAAAATGTTAAAGATATTTCATATAATTTATGATGTTTCTCAACAATATCCACTTAAGAAATTAGAAACCACCTTAATTGCACTGTTTGAAAATACTTATTTCAACTATAATGCATTAATGAGGAAATCTTATGATGCTATTGAAAATCTACCACAAAAAAAATGATATCAGCAAAATGTTGGACTAAGTAGTTCCAAATTCTCTCATGAGAGCATCAAAACACAAGGTGGCATGAACCAAATCTCTTATAAGAGATTTGGTAAATAATCAAATGTCTATACTAGATGAAGTGAATACCAATCAACAAAAACCAGATTTTAGGGTTCTGAAGTTCTCATTGTAGAGGTCTTCCACCTCTTTTGTTAGATTGATTCCCAAGTATTTTTTTTTTTAGACCATTGTGGATGGAGTGGATTTCCTAATTTCTCTTTTAGAGGATTCATCGCTTATGAATAGAAATGCATTAGATTTATGTATATTGATTTTATATCCTGCTACTTTTCTGAATTCATTTATTAGTTCTTGAAGTGTTCTAGTTGAGTTTTTTGGATCCTCTAAATATAGAATCATGTCATCAGCAAATAGTGATAACTTGAGTTCTTGTTTTCATATTTATATCCTTTTAATTTATTTGGTCTGTCTAATTGCTGTGGTTAGTGTTTCAAGGATGATGTTGAATAGAAGTGGTGAAAGAGGGCACCTCTGTCTTGTTCCAGTTTTTAGAGGGAATGCTTTCAGTTTTTCTCCATTTAGAATGATATTGGCCATGGGCTTAGCTTACAAAACTTTACAACAAAAATACAAAGAACCCAATCAATAAATGGGCCAAAGAACTGGACAGACACTTTACAGAAGACATACAGATGATTAATAAATATATGAAAAAGTGCTCAACATCTCTAGTGATTAGAGAAGTGCAAATTAAAACAACTCTAAGATTTCACCTTACTCCAATTAGAATGGCTATTATCAAGAACACAAGCAATATAGGTGCTGGCATGGATGTGGAGGAAAAGGCACACTCATACATTGCTGGTAGAGGTGCAGCCCCTCTGGAAGGCAGTGTGAACATTTCTCAGAAAACTTGGAATGGACCCACCATTTGATCCAGTTATCCCACTCCTCGGTTTATACCCAAAGGACTTAAAGTCAGCATACTACAGTAACAGCCACATCAATGTTTACAGCAGCTCAATTCTCAATGTTTACAGCTAGATTGTGGAACCAACCTAGATGCCCTTCAACAGATAAATGGATAAAGAAGCTGTGGTATATATATATATATATATATATATATATATATACAGTGGAATATTATTCAGCCATAAAGAAGAATAATATTATGGCATTTGCAGATAAATGAATGGAACTGGAGAATATCATGCTAAGTGAAATAAGCCAATCCCAAAAATACAAAGACTAAATGTTTCCCTGATAAGTGGATGGATATATAATTGGGTGAGAATGTCAAAGAAGAATGGAGGAACTTTAGATTATGTAGAGGGAAATGAAAGAGAGGAGGAGGCAGGGGTATGAAAGTTGGTGGAATGAGACAGACATCATTACCCTATGTACATGTATGATTACATGAATGGTAGGAATCTACATTATGCACAATCATAGAAACAAAAAAATTGTATCGCATTTGTATACAATGAGTCAAAATGCAGTCTGTAAAAATAAAAAAAATTGAACAATTAAATAAAAGAAGAAAACAAATCAAGGCAACTTTGTTGGAAATAAAAAAATTAAAAGAAACTAAGGTGATAACTTTAGGAATATTAGCACATTCAAAAATAATTTTGATTCAGGGAAATCAAAAAAGCCTCAAATAGTTCAGGCAAGAATCATGCTCATTAAGAACTGAGTAGAACAAAGGTTTCCATGTTAGGTTGATCATAAGACCAGGATTATAGGAAGCACATTAATTAAGAATTCTCATGATGTGGAACAAATGTGTAGATAGTGGGAGAGGTGGATTTTTTTAAATGCCTAATTTTTTAAAATGCATTCAAAGAAACATAAAAATAAGGCCCATTCGCTATGAGGAAGAAAATAAGAAGGCCCAAGAAAGTCCTAAAGAAGCACAGTCATCAGACTTCATAGGAAAAAAGAGTAAAACAACTGTCTTAAACATGCTAAAATTACTAAAGCAAATGTGCACACAGTACTACTAAAGGAAATTAGGAAAATTATACGTGCACAAAAAATAAGAATAACAATAGAAATCATAAAAACAAAACTAAACAGAAATTCTGGGGTTAAATAATGAAGTGAGAAAAAATAAAATTAATAAACTTATTCAGAGAGCCAAAACAGTAAATTTAAGAGAAAGATTAAAAAACCAACATACTGCAGGTAGAATACTTGAAATTGTTGAGTTTAAAGAGCTGAAAAAAAATGAACAGATGTGAACCGTACCTAAATGTCTTGAGGGGACACCATCAAGTCACTAGCATTAATAGTATGAATTTCAGAAGGAGGAGAGAGAGTATGGGACACTGAGATTATGTGAAGATTATAGTCATCATAAACATCCCAACTTTGAAGAAAGATACAAATACAGAAGTGCAGAAAGTTAAAAAAAAAAATTCAGATAGACAAAACTCAAAGAGACCAAGACCCACATGCATTATAATCAAATTTTCAAAAACAAAGAGCCCATCCTGAAAGCTCAAGAGAAAATTGATTCATTGAGGTACAAGGAATTCTGGAGGAAAAAAAATCAACAGACATTTGGAGAACCTATGGAGTGATATATTAAAAGTCATGAAAGAAAAGAAAAACTTACAATCAAGAATTCTCTCTGGCAAAAGTGTCCTTCAAAAATTAGGGAGTTAATAATGCGATCCAAGACAAACAAAAACTAAGAATAATTCATTGTCACTATAATTGTACTACCAGAAATGCTACAGAGAGTTATTCAGATAGAAATGAGAAGATGCTACATGATAGCTAAAAGACATATGAAGGCGTGAAGACATCCAGTACAAAGAATTATAAGGTCAACTCTAACAACAAACAACTTTGAAATTTTAATTAATAAATCCTTTTTTCTTCAATATTTAAAATAAAATTCAGAGGCAGGGACAGTGGCACACACCTGTAATCCTAGTGACTAAGAAAGCAGAGGCAGCAGGATCACAATTTTGAGTCCAGTGACTTAGTGAGACCCTCAGCAACTTAGCAAAATCCTTGTCCTAGAAAAAATTAAAAAAGAAAAAGGGCTGAGGAGGTAGCTCAGTGGTAAAGAGTCCCCGGGATCAATCCCCAGTACCAACCAACCAATAAATAAGTAAATTAATACAACTGAATTCATACAAAACGTATAAATCAAACAGAGCTTGGTGATGCACATTCTCAGCCACTTCAGAGGCTGAGGCAGTAGACTTGCTTGAGACCAGGATTTCAAGGACAACCAGAGTAAAATAGCAACACCCTGTCTAAAAACAAAACTTTAAGTCAATATCAATATGTATCCAGTGCACATAAACATGTAGTAAATGGCAGTGACATCAATAATATAAAGTGGGCAGGGACACAAATGTATAAGAACAGAGATTTTGTCTAAGATGTAAGATAAGTTGGTATCAACACAAAGTAGATTGCTATGAATTTAGGAGATATATGTATACACACATACACACACACACACACACACACACACACACACATATAAGTATAAACAATTATAGAACAAAAGTTCAATAACCCAGATCAAACAAATTCCTAGAAACACAACATACGAAGACTGAATCATGAAGAGATAGCATATTTGAAAAGACCTGTAACTAGTAATGAGATTGAATCAGTAAGCCAAGGCTTCCTCACCAAGTAAGGGCCATAATCAGAAGGCTTTGCTATCAAATTCAATCAAACATTTAGAGGAATTAACACCAATTCTGCTAATATGCTTCCAAAAGGAACACTGTCTAATTCATTTCATGAAGATAGCACTACCCTGATTCAAAAGCCAGACAAAGACATGACAAGAAAGGAAACTATAAACTAATATTCCTTATCATTATTGCCACATAGCTTCTCAAAAAAAAAAGAAAGAAAAAGAAAATACTAGAAACAAAATACTAGCAGGAATCTCCCTCAGTGAACAATTAAACTGACGAAAACTGTCACTTTCCATACCATGGAAAACTAACCATGACTCAAATTAGTGAAGGAGTAAAGAAAAATAGAAATAAACACAGTATTTTTCCAGCTCACTCACTGGGAAGTACAGTATGGGGAGTAGCAATGGAATCAACGACACTAGCGAACATTTTGAGTGATTGCTACGTATCAAGCAGGACTCCATGAACCACGCACTCTGTGATATAGGTTCAACAGTAGAAGGGAGACCAACAGAGGAAGGAGATCAGAGTGAGGAAGGAAGAAGGGGAGGACATGGTGAAGTATATGCACACATATGTATCACTGTTTAAATCATAGTAATAAAGGGAGATCAGTAGAGTGCAGCAAATGGATCAGGGGAGGGAAGAGGGGAGGGAAAGGGAAGGTACTGAGAAGGAGGTTAATCAAATTTTATTAGTGCATTACAAATACGGCATAAGGATTCCCAATGTGCCAATAAAAACTAAATACAGGGGCTGGGCTTGTGGCTCAGTGGTAAAGCACTCACCTAGCCTGCATAAGGCCCTGGATTTGATCCTCAGCACCACATAAAAAATTAAATAAAGGTGTTGTGTTCACCTACAACTAAAATAAAATATTTTTTTTAAAAAAGCTGAGAATCTTTCTTAAAAAATACAAAAAGGAAGTTTCAACTTTCATTTTGCAGCTACAGCAAGGGGTTATTGACATGTTCAAGGTCACTTGAAATGAAGCCTTCTTTCTGTCTTTTTAAATTACTACATCTGGCCACCATCACTGTAGACCTTTCCCTCTTATGCTAGTGCAGCATGGAGCATGGGGTTGGGTTCTTTGTCACATGGATTTTAAGAATCAAATGCACGGACACAAGGGTCAGAGCTAAGCAGCAGGGATTTATTAGAGTAATAGAATCATGTTGTCAGCAAACAGAGAGAGCCTGAGCTCTTCTTTTCCTATCCATATCCCTTTAATTTCTTTCTCTGGCTAGAGTTTCAAGAACTACGTAGAACTGAAGTGGTGATAGGGGGAATTCCTGTCTTTTTCTATTTTTTAGAAGGAATGCTTTCATTTTTTTTTTTTTTTTCCATTTAGAATGATGTTGGCTTTGGGTTTGTGGTATGTTGAGGTATGAGCCTCCTCGCCCTGTTTTTCCTGGTGTTTTAAACATGAATGGATGCTGTATTTTGTCAAATGCTTTTTCGGCACCCATTGGGACAATCATGTAATTCTTGTCTTTAAGTCTATTTATGTGGGGAATTATATTTATTGATTTCCGCTCATTGAACAGAATGGAATGAAACCCACTTGATCATGGTGCACCATGTTTCTAATGTAGTTTCATGTTATTTTCCAGTATTCTATTGAAGATTTTTGTATCTATATTCATCAAGGATATTGGTCTGAAGTTTTCTTTCTTTGGTGTGTCTTTGTCTGATTTTGGTACTAGGGTGATGCTACCTTCAAGAATGTGTTTAGAAGAGTTCTCTCCTTTTCTGTTTCATGGAATAATTTGAGGAGAACTGATATTAGTTCTTCTTTAGAGATCTGATAGAACCCAGCTGAAAACCATCTGGTCCTGGGCTTTTCTTTCTTTGCAGGATTCTAATGGTTACTTCAATTTCATTAGTTGAAATTGATCTTTTTAAATTTTCTACATTCTCCTGGTTCAATTTGGGTATTCCTAGAGAATTTGTCAATGTCTTCAATATTTTCTAGCTTATTAAAGTGGAAATTTTCAAATCAGTTTCTGATTGTCCTTTGTATTTTAGTAGTGTCTGTGGTGATATTTCCTTTTTCATCAAGGATTTAAATAATTTTATTTTTTCTCTGTCTTTTAGTCATCTTAGCTAAGGGCTTATCAATTTTTTTTCTATTTTTTCAAAGAACCAACTTTTTGCTTCATCGGTTTTTTTAACTGTTTTTAAATCTCAATTTTACAGATTTTTGGCTGTGATTTTAACTATTTCTTGTCTTCCATTGATTTGGGTGTTGATCTGTCCTTTCTCTAGGGCCTTGAAATGAAATGTTAGATTATTCATTTGGTATCTTTCTATTCTTTTAACATATGTTCTCATTGCTATGAATTTTCCTCTTAGAACCACCTTCATAGCATCCCAGAGATTTTGATATATTGTATCACTATTCTCATTTACTTCTTAATATGTTTTTTTATTTCTCCCTAATTTTTTATATCCATTCATCATTCAATAATTAATTATTTAGTCTCCAGGTGTTAAGAGTATTTTCTATTTTTTATTTTATTGTTGCTTACTAATTTCATTCCATTATGATCTGAGAGAATACAGGGTATTAGCTCTATTTTTAATACTTGCTAAGAGTTGCTTTGTGGCCTACAATATGTTCTGTTCTAGAAAATGTTCCATGTACTGCTGAGAAGAAAGTGTATTAAGTCTCTGATGGATGAAACATTCTACATATGTCTGTTAAATCTAAATTATTAATTGTATTTTTAGTTCTGAAGCTTCATTATTTAGTCTTTGCTTCTAAGATATATTTAGTGATGAGAGAGGCATTTTAAAATCACCCAACATTATTGTGTTGTGGTCCATTTGATTCTTGATACTGAGAGAAATTTGCTTGATGTATGTAGGTGCTCCATTGTGTGGGGCATAAACATAGGCAACTGTGACCAAAGCAAACTTATCTACTACGTTTTAGTTCATCAGCTCGATACGTTATTAATCCATTACAAGTTCTCTTTCAGACAAATGGGATAAGCATTACTACCAACACCAACAATTTACTTTAATGAATCATTAGTCTCCTTCTTGAATTCTATTTTGAGGATTTAGCTTTCAGCAGCACAAGCAGGTGCTACAGAAGGAACAGAGCATTTTGGGGTAAACTTCAAGAACACACAGGCTGCACCTGCCTGAGAATTGGGCAATTAAGAATTCAGGCTGAGCACAGTGGTGTACACCTGTAATCCCAGCTAAGGCAGGAAAATCTCAACTTCAAAGCCAGCCTCAGCAACTTAGTGAGGCCCTAAGCAACTTATTTTGAGACTGCGTCAAAATAAGTTAGTGGTTAAGTGCCCATGGGTTTAATCCCTAGTACCAAGAAAGAAAAAAAGAAACAAAAACAAACAAAACAGGATCTACTAACTAGAGAACCTCCAAAGCATACTTTATGGTGTTCTTCTCTCAAAACAGAAAACGTTCTTGATAATAAGCAAGTCTGGTATTTTAGATGGATTTATTCTGTAATTGCTAGCTTCAAGAAACAAATGATATACTTGCTAGACCTGTGTTTCTTTATTCAAAGATGGGTGGTGGATGGAAGGAAAAGTAACTTTCAAATCATTATAGATTGCACTCTTGCCCTATTATCAAGCTTAGAAGTATAAAGTTTTGAAATCTGGGGTTGGGGGGTGGTGCCCTTTCCCTACTTCTTTAACACTGAGAACAAAAGTCAGATGCAGCCTGGAGCTGCATGGTGGGAAGCAGCTCTGGAGCCCCACTCTGGTCTGCTGTGGAATGCAGGGTGTTTGTAAATGTGGTAATGTTAAAAAGATATTTGGTCTTCCTCCCTGGTAGTAGACAACTCCTAAAATCCCTGTCATTTCCAGCATTTTTTTTTTTGGGGGGGGGGGCATGGTAATGGGATCATTGGTAGCTGGCAGCTTAAAGATGGAGTCTGTTCATAGGCCAAGACATGATTAGAGGGGTGGGATCTTTAGCCTCACCATGCTCCACCCCTCTACCTTTGAGGAGGGGAGAGAGGCAAAAAGTTAAGTTGATCATGACCAGTGATTTAATCAATCATGCCCCTGAAGTTTCAATAAAGGTCCAAAAGAACTGGGTTCCGTGAGCTTCCAGACAACTGAACATGTGAATGCCTGAAGGATAGCCTTCTGGCAAGGGCATGGAAGCCAGTTCCTTCCCACATACCTTACCCTTCATCTGTTTCCTTTGCAAAAACCAGGAAACGTGTTTCCCTGAGTTCTCCCAGCCATTCTGGTGAATAAATTGAACCCAGGGAGAGGATTGTGGCAACCCCAATTTACAGGTGGTGAGTTAGACACTCTGAAGGCCTGGACTCCAGGTAGTGTCAGAAGTGAAGAGCATTAGAGGACACCCAGCGGCATCCGCTGCAGAGCTGCTTGCTAGTACATGGGAAAACCCCCCACACATCTGGGCACAGAAGGTTTCTAGATTGATGGTAGTAAAAGAGCATAGGAATTTTTTTTTTTTTAAAGTAGGGCACACTACACACCTCAGGCTGAACTAACAGGCTTGATTTAACAACTGTGTCCCCATGGTCTGGATATTGTACTCTTAATCAGAAGGTTCACTATTTATACTAAGGGCTTGCTGCCCTTTCTTCAGGCACTAATAATTTCACAGCAACAAACCTCTTGTGAGGAAAGGACTGTTGGCACGTTAGCATCAGTAATGGCTCATGAGAGAAGGGATGGCAGTGACTACATAGCTGCAAAAGCTGAAGACAGCTGTAAATTCCCGTGGTGTCTGCAAATCAGTAGAGAGATGGCAAAGCAGATGAAGCTGCAGCAACAGGAGTCTCCAACCACAGCAGCATTGTCTGGACTTCGCTGTTAGAAGTTGGAGACCGTGTGCAGCTCGGCGCACGTCTGAGTTTCCACAGAGCTGCACTGAGACTCCATCGTGTTCCAGGCCAAATCAGCTAGAAGAAAGTCATCCACTGCTATCTGAGTTTCATTGCTGATGAAGAACGAGCTCCCCGGGGTTTCAAAACCTCAACTCATGGGCTGTATTTCTGTGCTGTTCAACTGAACTTTGCTTTCCAGAGCAGATAGTTTTTAGCAGCAGAGATTCCTTCAGTTTGGGTCTCTTTGTCTGATGAATCAGTGCTCATGGAAAAGCTGGAGTGTTTCAGGATGCTGCTGAGGGGCAGATGAGGGCTACTCTCTATGAAGAAGCTTATGTCTGTCTGTATTTGCATGTCAAACATCTCAAGGCCTAGGAAGTGAGAACTTCCCTGTACCCAAAGGGCTGGACAGATGTGTCTGCAAGGAAGAAGTCAGTTTGGGTCCCTATACCCAGTGATTCCAAGAAATGGCTCAGTGTTCATTGAGCTAAGCTCACTCTTCAGTTTGAGTCTAGATATTTGAAACTGAGAAGAACTCTTCAATATCAAAATCTATTCCAGGATTCTGGGTTGAACTAGATGGCAGCTGGGTGTCAGGCCCAGGGTTTGGGTCAGACAAAAGACTACAGTTATCCAATGCCTGATCTGGAAGATTACTTGATAAGATGTTTTCTAAATCACCCAATAAGTCCATGGTTCAGGTCTGATTATCTGTTCTGTTCTGTGAAGGAAGCATACTATTGTGTGCACTGGAACTCAAAATGGGCGCAGATTTCTCAATATGTTGATTTAAAGTCTTAGGGTCATTCTGAGGTAACAAACCATTAGTTACTGCCTCTGCTATTAAGCTGCTGCTTATAATATTGTCTGCAGGAACACTGTAGGATGAATGGACACTCTCAAAAATGTCTCCACACATTCCAGCTTGGTCCATCTGTACTTGGCCACCTGGGGCACTTTGCATCTCACTGGTTTGGGTTTCTCTGGAGATACCACCTGGTTGATAGCAAGTGTCCATGAATGCATCAGTCTGAGCAGCTATAGATGAAGTTATCTTAGAGCTGGGCAGAAGCGTTTGGGTGTGAACACTAATGGGAAGGGACACTTAAGAATCACTTAAGAATCAAATGACAGATCAGTCTGAGAACAAGATGACACAGCAGAGTCAGGCCCGATCCACTGTGCAGAAGGTAGGAAGTTCTGTGAGACATGGGACACATCTGTCTTTACATTGATTGAAGAAATGTCGCATGTGCACTGGAAGGTCTTCCACAGTCCTCCGCGTGCCTTTTCAAGTCCCATTCAGTACCATAGGAATGGCTGCACTTGCTGCATTTATGCTTCTTCTCAGCTTGCATTTTCATAAAGTGCTGGTTGACCAGAGAAAACTGCGAAAATGGTCTGTTGGGACCTCTATGGCATCCTTCAATTCGACAACAGTAGAATTTTGGTGTGGTTTGCAAATCTTTTCTTACTGTGGAATTTACTATGCCATCCTGGAGGCGGTGGCTCTTGACCAGCTGCATGTTGAGCGCTGGCTCTTGGACAAGATCTCGCCGCGGCCGCACTCTCTACAGAGGATGTTGATCCTCACCGCCCACGAGAGCTCGCTCTGGGACAGCTGTATCGCGGGCTGCTGCCTCGTCACTGCAGGCGGCAGCCGGGGGCCCCTCAGTCGGGACCCCAGGGACACCAGGGCCGAGGCCCCGCGCGGCCTCTGGGACCTGAGGAGCGCCCGAAACCTCCACCACAGAGGCCACCAAGGCCCCCGCCTGGCCCCCCACCCGCTCCCCTAAATTACCTAATTTTTTCTTTTTTTTTTTTTTTTTTTTTTTTTTTTGGTGCTGGGGATTGAACCCAGGGCCTTGTGCTTGCAGGGCAAGCACTCTACCAACTGAGCTGTATCCCCAGCCCCCTAAATTTCTTATAAAGAGAAACAACATCATGATTTATGAATAGTGCCTATTAATTATCTTTTGGGCCCCCTCCTGCGGGAAGCGCCTATCCAGGCTAGCTTCTCGGAGCAGACCGCCCAGTGAGAGACTTTCCACACAGAGCCAGCCACAAGTCCCCAAGCCAGCGGTGACCTCCCACCTGCAAGCAGCCTCTGGGATCAGTGCAAGGCAGCCAGAGACCTCTCCAGGCCGACCTGCCCCCTGCCCCCTGCTGCAGGCTTTTTCCACGGGTGATCCAAGAGGCGGACTAGAGCGTGACTGCATCTCCAGTGGCTTCAGAACCAAGGATTGAAGAAGGGGAGGCATTGAGAGACTCGGACTAAAATAGAGCCTCGGGGTGAGTCTCCCCCACCCGGTGAATCGGTGAAGTGCTGCCCAGGTGGCAAGCCCCTATTGGGGTGGCTTAAGAGTAGGGCAGGGCAGCTAGAGTCCTCCCCAGGCGGCCCTGTGCACTCAGGCAGTGGGCTCCTCCCACAGGGCCAGATTCTCCAGCATCTCAGAGCAGGCCCCCCAGTGACAGCCTTTCTGCACAGAAACAAGCTTCAGTTTCCTGAACCAGGGCAGCGAGTTCCTGCCCACAGGTTGCTTCAGGGACCAGGACAGGGCAGCCAGGGACTTCACCAAGCAGCCCACAGCCCGGCCCCCTCCGCAGGAAGCACCTTTCCAGGCTAGCTTCTCGGAGCAGACCCCCAGTGAGAGCCTTTCCACACAGAGCCAGCTCCAAGTCCTGGAACCAGTAGAGGACTAGGTGCAGCTTTCCTTGGAAGCACTGCATTATCAAGTTACTCCAAGATTCAGGCTACTGAAGGCAGGAAGGTGATACACTGAAAATCTACAGGGACAATATAAGCCAATAGAAGAATTCTGAAATATCACAAAGTCTCACTGACATCTGACCAATATGAGAAAACAAGGGAAGAATGTCCCAATAAACCTAGATACTATATCAATAAAACCCAATGAATGCACAGCAGAAGAAATGTCAGAAAGGGAGATCAAAATGTACATAATTAAAACAATCAGGGAAGCAAATGAGGAGATGAAAGAACAAATGCAGGCATTGAAGGAAGAGATGAAAGAGCAAATGCATTAAATGATCGCACCAACCAACAGTTAAAGGAGCAAATACGGGAAGCAAGAGATCATTTCAATGATCATTTCAATGAAGAGTTAGAGATATTGAAAAAAGAAACAAATAGAAATCCTTGAAAGGAAGGAAACAATAAACCAAGTTAAAAACTCCATAGAAAGCATAACCAATAGGATAGAACACCTGGAAGACAGAACCTCAGATATTGAAGATAAAATATTTAATCTTGAAAACAAAGTTGACCAAACAGAAAAGATGTAAGAAATCATGAACAGAATCTACAAGAATTGTGGGATATCATGAAAAGACCAAATTTAAGAATTATTGGGATTGAGGAAGGCTTAGAGAAACAAAACAAAGGAATGAACAATCTATTCAATGAAATAATATCAGAAAATTTCCCAAATCTGAAGAATGAAATGGAAAATCAAGTTCAACAGGCTTATAGGACTCCAAATATACAAAATCACAACAGACCCACACCAAGGCACATTATAATGAAAATACCTAACACACAAAATAAAGACAGAATTTTAAAGGCTGTGAGAGAAAAGAACCAAGTTACATTCAGGGGGAAACCAATAAGAATATCAGCAGATTTTTCAATCCAGACCCTAAAAGCTAGAAGGGCCTGGAACAACATTTACCAAGCCCTAAAAGAAAATGGATGCCAACCAAGAATCTTATACCCAGCAACACTTACTTTCAGATTTGACGATGAAGTAAGATCCTTCCATCATAAACAAAAGCTAAAGGAATTTACAAAAAGAAAGCCGGCATTGCAGAACATTCTCAGTAAAATATTCCATGAGGAAGAGATGAAAAACAATGATGCAAATCAGCAACGGGAGGAACTAGCCTAAAGGAATTGCCAAATAAAGGAGAAACCAAATCATGTAAAAAACAAAAATGAGTCAAATGACTGGGAATACAAATCATATCACAGTAATAACCCTGAATGTTACTGGCCTGAACTCATCAATCAAAAGACATAGACTGGCAGAATGCATTAAAAAGAAAAATCCAACAATTTGCTGCCTGCAAGAGACTCATCTCATAGAAAGAGATACCCATAGACTAAAGGTGAAAGGATGGGAAAAAACATACCATGCACACGGACACAGCAAAAAAGCTGGAGTATTCATCCTCATGTCAGATAATGTGGACTTCAAGCCAAAACTATTCAGAAGGGATAAAGAAGGACATTACATACTGCTTAAGGGAACCATAAATCAGCAAGAAAGAACACTCATAAACATCTATACCCCAAACATTGGCTCATCCATGTACATCAGACAAATCCTTCTCAATTCCAGAAATCAAATAGACCACAACACAATAATACTCTCTCACCACTGGAGAGATCGTCCAAACCAAAATTGAATAAAGAAACCATAGATCTCAATAACACAATCAACAATTTAGACTTAATCAACTTATATAGAATATACCATCCAACAAAGAACGAATACACTTTCTTCTCAGCAGCACATGGATCCTTCTCTAAAATAGACCATGTCTTATGCCACAAAGCTACTGTTAGCAAATACAAGAAGATAGAGATACTACCTTGTACTCTATCAGATCATAATAGATTGAAATTAGAAATAAATGACAGAATAAAAAACAGAAAATTCTCCAAACCTGGAGATTAAATAATACACTATTATATGATGAATGGATAACAGAGGACATCAGGAGGGAAATAAAAAAATTCTTAGAAGTAAAGGAGAACAAAGACACATCATATCAAAATCTCTGGGACACTATGAAAGCAGTACTTAGAGGAAAATTTATTTCATGGGGTGCATTCAACAAAAGAAGTAGAAATCAAAAAATAAATGACTTAACACTACAGCTCAAAGCCCAAGAAAAAGAAGAGCAGACCAAAACAAAAGTAGTAGAAGACAGGAAATAGTTAAAATCAGAGCCGAAATCAACGAAATAGAAACAAAAGAAACAATCAGAAAAATTAACAAAATAAATAGTTGGTTCTTTGTTAAAATATACAAAATTGATAGACCCTTAGCCACACTAACAAAGAGAAAGAGGGAGAAAACTCAAATTACTAAAATGTGGAATGAACAAGGAAATATCACAACAGACACGCGTGAAATACAAAACATAATTAGAAGCTATTTTGAAAATCTATACTCCAACAAAACAGAAAACCTCGAAGACATCAACAAGTTTCTAGAGACATATGAATTACCTAAACTGAACGAGGAGGACATACACAACTTAAATAAATCAATTTCAAGCAATGAAATAGAAGAGGTCATCAACAGCCTACCAACAAAGAAAAGTCCGGGACCAGATGGATTCTCAGCCGAGTTCTAAAAAACCTTTAAAGAAGAGCTCATTCCAATACTTCTGAAAGTATTCCATAAAATAGAAGAGGAGGGAACCCTCCCAAACTCATTCTATGAAGCCAATATCACCCTGTACCTAAACCAGACAGAGACACATCCAGGAAAGAAAATTTCAGACCAATCTCCTTAATGAACATCAATGCAAAAATTTTCAACAAAATTATAGCAAATCACATACAAAAATATATTAAAAAGATAGTGCACCACTATCAAGTGGGTTTTATCCCAGGGATGCAAGGTTGGTTCAACGTCACGAAATC
Source organism: Sciurus vulgaris (assembly GCF_902686455.1). Taxonomy (NCBI): domain Eukaryota; kingdom Metazoa; phylum Chordata; class Mammalia; order Rodentia; family Sciuridae; genus Sciurus; species Sciurus vulgaris. The sequence continues at coordinate 78,709,744 of NC_136477.1, forward strand.
AATAAATGTCATTCACCATATCAATAGACTAAAAGTTAAGAATCACATGATTATTTCAATAGATGCAGAAAAAGCATTTGATAAAATACAGCATCCCTTCATGCTCAAAACACTAGAGAAAATTGGGGTAGTGGGAACATTCCTTAACATTATAAAGGCCATCTACGCTAAGCCCATGGCCAATATCATTCTAAATGGTGAAAAACTGAAAGCATTCCCCCTAAAAACTGAAACAAAACAGGGATACCCTCTTTCACCACTTCTATTCAATATCGTTCTTGAGACTCTAGCCAGAGCAATTAGACAAACCAAAGAGATTGAAGGGATACGAATTGGAAAAGAGGAACTCAAACTATCCCTGTTCACTGATGACATGATTATATATTGAGAGGAACCTGGAAATTCCACCAGAAAACTGTTAGAACTCATAAGTGAATTCAGTAAAGTAGCAGGTTACAAGATCAATGCTCATAAATCCAAAGCATTTTTATATGTAAGTGATGAATCTTCAGAAAGAGAAATTAGGAAAACTACCCCATTCACAATAGCATCAAAAAAATAAAATACTTTGGAATCAATCTCACAAAAAAGGTGAAAGACCTCTACAATGAGAACTACAGAACACTAAAGAAAGAAATTAAAGAAAACCTTAGAAGATGGAAAGATTTCCCATGTTCTTGGATAGGCAGAATTAATATTGTCAAAATGGCCATACTACCAAAAGTGCTATACAGATTCAATGCAATTCCAATCAAAATCCCAATGATGTACCTTACAGAAATAGAGCAAGCAATTATGAAATTCATCTGGAAGAATAAGAAACCCAGAATAGCTAAAGCAATCCTCAGTAGAAAGAGCGAAGCAGGGGCTATCACAATACCAGATCTTCAACTCTATTACAAAGCAATAATAACAAAGACGGCATGGTATTGGTACCAAAATAGGTAGATCAACGGTACAGAATAGAGGACATGGACACAAACCCAAATAAATACAATTTTCTCATACTAGACAAAGGGTCCAAAAATATGCAGTGGACAAAAGATAGCCTCTTCAACAAATGGTGCTGGGAAAACTGGAAATCCATATGTAACAGAATGAAACTAAATCCCTATCTCTCACCCTGCACAAAACTCAACTCAAAATGGATCAAGGACCTTGGAATCAGACCAGAGACCCTGCATCTTACAGAAGAAAAAGTAGGTTCAAACCTTCTACTTGTTGGCTTAGGATCAGACTTCCTTAACAGGACTCCCATATGCCAAGAAATAAAAGCAAGAATCTACCACTGGGATAGATTCAAACTAAAAAGCTTTCTCTCAACAAAGGAAACTATCAGTAATGTGAAGAGAGAGCCTGCAGAGTGGGAGAATATCTTTGCCACTCATACTTCAGATAGAGCACTAAGTTCTAGAATATATATAGAACACAAGAAACTCTCCACCAAGAATACAAATAACCCAATCAACAAATGGGCTAAGGAAATGAACAGACACTTCACAGAAGAAGATGTACAAGCAATCAACAGATATATGAAAAAATGTTCAACATCTCTAGTAATAAGAGAAATGCAAATCAAAACTACCCTAAGATTTCATCTCACCCCAATTAGAATGGCGATTATCAAGAACACAAGCAACAATAGGTGTTGGAGAGGATGTGTGTACACTCATACATTGCTGGTGGGGTTGCAAATTAGTGCAGCCACTCTGGAAAGCAGTATGGAGATTCCTCAGATACCTTGGAATGGAACCACCCTTTGACCGAGCTATCCCACTCCTTGGCCCATACCCAAAGGACTTAAAATCAGCATACTACAGAGATACAGCCACATCAATGTTCATAGCTGCTCAATTCACTATAGCCAGATTGTGGAACCAACCTAGATGCCCTTCAGTTGATGAATGGATAAAGAAACTGTGGCATATATATACAATGGAATATTACTCCACCATGAAGAATGATAAAATTATGGCATTTGCAGGCAAATGGATGAAATTGGTCGATATCATGCTAAGCGAGATAAGCCAATCTCAAAAAACTAAAGGACGAATGATCTCGCTGATAAGCGGATGACGACATATAACGGGGTGTAGGAGGGGTTAGTGTTAGGGTTAGGGTTAGTTTTAGGTATAGGGATAAGGAGGGTGGTAAGAATGGAGGAAGGAAGGACTGTATAGAGGGAAAAGAGGGGTGGGAGGGGTGGGGGGAAGGAGAAAAAAATAACAGAATGAATCAAACAACATTGCCCTATGTAAATTTATGAATTTTAATTAAAATAAATTTAAAAAAAGATAAGCCAATCCCAGAAAAAAAAAATTATCATTTGGTATTTTCTAAGGAAACTATAAACTTCTCAGAGTTCTGAGAAGCTACTTTCTAAGTTCGTTTGCTATAATTGACACACTCTTGAGTCTTTTCAATTTCCATGTAAGATTCCTGTGTCCACCTGGGGATTCGGGGACAATGGAAAAAGTAGGCCTGGGTCACCCGTGGATAAAAAAGACCTGCTTGTGATCTATCTTCAGCGTGGCCTTGAGCTGGGGGCGATACGGGTTCATGGAGCTCTGGGTTCATGGCAACAAGCCGAGGAGTATGGCCACCACCAGTTTGTGGACTTCCCAGCGAGCCAGGGTCAGAGAAAACAGCCTCTGTCTTGCCTCCAGTTGGGCACAATTCATGATAATGTTTATGACTAGGACTCTGGGGCACTCAGAACCCCTCAGAATCCACTGTTCCCACTGTATAAAAGACCCACAGATTAAAGACCAAGCGTAATGGTTAGAACTTTGAGGTCATGTGAGTAGTAAGGGAAGAGGACTTGGACAGACAGAAAATGTAAGGGGAAAAACAAGGGGAACTTGACCACTTCAGCCTTCCTGGGGCCCAAAAGCTTGGAGGGAGGGCTGAAGGGGGCTGCCCCCTCAAGGACTTAGGTGAATACCAACTTACAGGGTAGAGGACGTGCCCACCAGGACTGAGGCCCACAGCTCCCCTACTCACTTTTTCTCCCTGCCCACAGTATTTTCTCCAGGGCCAAGTGTGAAGCCTCCATCCTCCTGAGTTCACTGGGGAAATCGTTGGCTCAGACAAAGGGGCTTCTGCACAACCAGTGTGGGCTCATGGAGTTGGCAAGGATTCAAATTTGCCCCAGTTTGTTTACCATCGGGTTGAACAAAAAACAGCTCTCAAGAGACCTGAAGAGTTTTGAGCCCCACAGGAGAGAGAGAAGAGAGACATAGGAAGGAGAGATGGGAGGACTTCAGAAAGCAGGAATGAGAAGAGGGGGGAGGAAAGGAAAGAGTGCATCCTTGAGTCCTAAGAAATAACCATTCGTCTGCCTTAAGAAAATAATGGCTTCTATTTTTGCTTCACTCATTGCCTAAAAGAGACGTGTCCATTTACAGAGACCTGCAAATATGGGCTCAGCAAAACCATATAGATACAATTTCTTAAAATGAAGTGCTGGCCAGGTGTAATGGCACATGACTATAAATCCAGCTACTCAGGAGGCTGAGGCAGGAGGATTGGCAAGTTCAAGGTAAGATTGGGCAGTTCAATGAGAGCCTGTCTCACAATAACATCCTTAAAAGGGGGAGAGGGTGCTGGGAGTGCAACTCTGTGGTAGAGTGCTTCTGAGTTTGATCCTCAGTACTACAAAATAAAAAACTGTGCTGGCATCAGCAGTTTTCCCTAGGAGTTATACTGTTTTGAGAAATGAATTCTCTAGGATATGCATACCACATGAACAAGAAAAAGCAAACACTTGAACCTCACTGAGATTTAAAAATGGGGTCAGGAATAGGGGGCTGAGGGATGAAGTGGGTGAAGGATTAGACTGTAATGCTTTAAAAAGTAAGAGAGTTAGGGGAAGCAGAAAAGGGCCAATATGTTGTGTAGGGGAGATGAAACATTGTTTTGCCCTCAAAGGAAATTTGGGGGGGGGGGGCGAAAAAAAAAAAAACAGGTGTTCAAGGGGATCCACATGGAGTATTAATTATGATATTTGATGGAATTCAAAACCCATGGAATTTTAAGTCAAACCTTCCTCTTGCACTCTTGATTTATAGAGTGAGTGATATCTAAAGAAGGAACTGTTCTGATGTGACTTCTCCATGGGTAGAGCTGAAGTGGAGCTATTTTGATCACTGCCTTATCTGCAATACTTTTTATTTGACTACTACTCCATACCAGGTTTGCCTCTGGAATTCACTGCGGTGAATGCTCTCGGTGGTGACTCAGCTGTTTTAACTGATTAGGAATCTTCCCGGACTATCTGAAAACACAGGGGTTAGACTGTAGAGAGAAAATTATTAACTCTTTTGATTGATTAAAAAAAGTTAATTTTTTTAGGTTGATTTTTTTTAAAAAACAAAAACCTATCTCAATTAGTTTAAACCTCAGAGAAATGTGTTACTGCTAAGACAAGAAGCCCAGAAGAAGGGGAAGTTCTGGGAGCCACCACTGAGGGTGCCGAAGTTCTCCCTGTTCTCCTGGGTCTTTCTTCTGTAAACTGTTTCATTCTCAGGCTGGGTGAGGACAACCTCGGCAATTTCAGACCCTACAATACAACATGATGTATCAATTCAACAATGGGGGACTTTTGCTTTTTCAATTATTCTTCTTAGAGTAAGAGGAAGCTTGCCTAAACCCTCAGAACAAACCACGTCATGTGCCACTGACTACAGCTAAGTCACAGCGCTCCTACCACAGTGACCTCATGCCAAGAACAATGGCATCAACCCGAGTGACCTAACCACACAAGTGGGGTAGAATAGAGGGTGGGCAGGGAACCATCTTCAGCACTAAAATCACAGTGAGAATGTGATGATTTTTTCACATGAAAGTTTCCAGAATCACTGGGATTGCAGGCCTGCAGCACCGTGCCAGGAATCTCGCCTTTGGATGAAGCAGTACGTGTAAATAAAAGTTTGGAAAAAATGTGCTCTGGAGTAGACATATTGGTGTTATTTGGTTGGTGAAAGGGCAGACCGACAGGAAAGAAAAATGACAGGAAGCCTCACCCAGGAGCTAATCTCTATGCAGGAAATGTTGCAATACAGTGTTTATGTTTCTGGTGATTTAACCTAATTTTAATATGAAAACTTCTATGTGGGATGGAAGAATGGGAATGGAAGACAAAAGACACCTATAATGTCAAATCTTCATGAACAGGGGCCTTGATGCATGCAGGTTTGGGAGAAACCAGAGTCATAGCGTTGCTTAGGCTGCAACGTGTTGAAGTTACACTCTCCCAGAGGAAGCAGTATAAGTAGCAAACATGGAAGCAGTCACCAGAACTGTGTCCTAGGCATGAGTACGATCCTCTGGGAGTTGAGAATGGCAGTAAACTGAACAGCTTGAATTTTCTGCATGAACAATGACAGGTGAGGTCAACATAACCTGGATAGAAAGTCAAACTGAAAGAAGAAAGGGTCCGTAACAAAAAGTGGATGATATAATAGGGTCAAGGTGATAACGTATTTTGAAGGAACATATTTATATATAGATATGGCTTCCTTCTTCATATCTGAGATGAAAGTCTAGAGTTTCAAGTATGTAGGGCCTATTGGTATAACTATTCCTACCAGAAAGTTTGGGATATTAAGACCTGGACGTCCCAGACTAATCATATAGCAAGTAGACTAGGAGGAATCATGGTTCCCAATATCCCATGCCTAAATTCCTGGAACCTAAGAGTATGTTATGTGGCATGAAACAAGGAGGTTTGCAGAGGGGATTAAGTTAGGGACCAGGAGAAGGAAGATTTCCTGGATCATGTGAGCACACCAAATGTAATTACAGCCTTCTAATAAGTGGGACAAAGATGTCACAGGTCCACACGAGCTTTGAGCATGGAAATGTAAGTTGGAGATTCAAAGGTGCTATGGAGATGACTTTGAGGATCCAAGAAGGGGCCGTGACCAAGGCCCCTAGAAGCTGGAACAGGGGAAGAATCAGACTCTTGCTGAAGCATCTGACTCTTCTCCCTTCAAGGAGAAACACAAGCCTGCCAACATGGTGAGTTAGCCTACTGAAGCTGACCTTGGACTGCTGGTTCAAAACTGTAAGAAAATAAATTTGTGTTGTTTGAAGCAACAATGTTTGTGGCAGTTAGTTATAGCAGTGACAGAGAACTGTGTCTGATACCAGCAATTCTCTCTTCTCTCTCCTAAAATATAGAGTGTCCTCTCTTTTTTCCTAAAAGCACACAGGTATGAAGCTATTTCTGCCATCAAAAAATATCCCCACTGGACTCCATTTTCTCCTTCAGTGACTCTTTTTAGCCAACTTTTTTTTGAAAGCTTTGCAAACTTCTGTCTCTGATTCCCTTCCCACTCTTTCTTGAAACCACTTCATTCAAAGCTTTGCCTCCACCAAGCTATGAGAATTGGTCTTGACCTTCTTAAGGTCACTTGTCCAATTCAATGGTCCATGTTCAGTTCTCATCTTCCTTGACCTACTGTACCATTTGGCTCTTTTCCCACTGCATGGTTTCATTACTTGGTTTTCTGAACAAAACATTCCCCACCTCCACTTGTGTACAAGCAGATACTGCTTCTCTGCCACTTTTTTTTTTAATGTAAACAAATGGGATACATGTTGTTTCTCTGTTTGTACATGGAGTAAAGGCATACCATTTGTGTAATCATAAATTTACATAGGGTAATGTTGTTTGATTCATTGTTATTTTCCCTTCCCCCCCACCCCTCCCACCCCTCTTTTCCCTCTATAGAGTCCTTCCTTCCTCCATTCTTGCCCTCCTCCCTAACCCTAACCCTAACACTAACCCCTCCCACCCCCCATTATGTATCATCATCCACTTATCAGAGAGATCATTCGTCCTTTGGTTTTTTGAGATTGGCTTATCTCACTTAGCATGGTATTCTCCAATTTCATCCATTTGCCTGCAAATGCCATAATTTTATCATTCTTTATGGCTGAGTAATATTCCATTGTATATATATACCATGGTTTCTTTATCCATTCATCAATTGAATGGGCATCTAGGTTGGTTCCACAATCTGGCTATAGTGAATTGAGCATCTATGAACATTGATGTGGCTGTATCTCTGCAGTATGCTGATTTTAAGTCCTTTGGGTATAGGCCAAGGAGTGGGATAGCTGGGTCAAATGGTGGTTCCATTCCAAGTTTTCTAAGGAATCTCCACACTGCTTTCCAGAGAGGCTGCACTAATTCGGCCACTTTTTAAGTTTCTCATTTTTTTAGAAACCCCTTACCCATGGGGTGCCTCATGTCATTTCTTCACTGTCCACACTACCTCACTTATCCAATCTCATATCTGAATATTTAATTTCATGGTGTCTAAGGTAACAAATCTGCCAAAAAATTCCTAGTGTGAATCTTTGGCTTACACTTTTTCTCAAACTCTAGACTTCTTTGTACAACCATCTGTGTGGAAATTCATTTGGGACATCATGGCTTCTCAAATGGACCATGTCTAAAATCCAACTCATCATCTTCCCATGAAAACCTGCTCAATTCAGGTCTTCTTTGTCTCAGTACATGGTTATGATTTGCCTTAGTTGTCTAACCCAGAATCTCTGAAGTCAATTTTTTCCTCTCACCATACACACAATATATTAGAAAGTTGTGTTGACCCAAGACTTGAAATAGTCATGATTTCCTAAAATCAATAACCATATTTCCTGCAGATACTGGGATCTGAGCCAACATCACTTATCACAGGATTGTATAGGACCCTCAGAGAGGAATTATCTTCTCTTTTTTTTTTTGTAGTAACTTCTCTACAAGCATTAGAGTGACCCTTTTAAAACACATCACCTCTCATTTGTATTTCCCTGATTGATAAAGATTTTTAATATTTTTTCAGGTTTGTTGTCAATTCGTCTGTTTAGACCATTTACCCATGCATTTACTGTTTTTTTTAAAAATCGGTTTTAACATTTTCAAGTTATTTATATATTCTGGATATTAAAATCACATTTGAAGAGAAGTTTCCAATGATTTTCTCCAATTCTGTAGGCTGTCTTTTAATGTTCTTCTTTCCTTTGTTCTTTTAAATTCAATTTAATCCTATTTACTGATTTTTAATCGTATTTCTTGAGCTTTAGGAATCTTATTAAGGAAGTCAGTGCCTCTGTAAATATGTTGGCTTATTTATCCTATGATTTCATCTAGTAGTTATAGAATTTCTGATCTAATTCATGGGTATTTTATCTTTTTTGAGCTGATTTTTGGGCAAGGTGAGAGCCTGGGATCTAGCCTCATTCTCTACTTATGGGTATCAAGTTTTCCCAGCACCACTTAAAGGGCTGTCCTTTCTCCAATGTAAGTTTTCGGCTTCATCATCGCAGATCAGGTAATTGCAGTTGTGAGGACTTGTCTCTGTATCTTCCATCCTGTCGTGTTGGTCTTCTCGTCATATCACCGTAGTTAGAAAGGCAATCACCAAGAATATAAATAACAATGATTGCAGAAGAGAATGTAGGGGAAAAGGTACACTTATACACTGTTCCTAGGACTATAAGTTAGTATAATGACTCTGGAAAGAATTATGGAGATTCCTCAAAAGACTAGGAAAGGGACCATCATATGACCCAACTTTACCTCTCCTTGGTATTTATCTAAGAGAACTAAGACTAGCACACTGTAGTGACACAGCCAACAATGTTTATAGCAGCACAACTCACAATAGCCAAGTAATGGAACAAGCCTAGGCACCCAATAACAGAAGAATAAATAATGAAAATGTGGTGGATATACACATAATGGAGTTTTACTCAGCCACAAATAAGAATGAAATTACTGGTTGATAAATGGAAGGAACTGGAGAACGTGCTAAGCAAAATAAGCCATACTCAGAAAATCAAGGGGTAAATATTTTCTTTCATATTTAAAAACCAGAGAGAGAAGGGGGAAAAAGGAACTTTTCCTGACCTTTCACCTTCAGTCTGTGGATGTCTTTTCCTAGGAGGTGAGTCTCTTAAAGGCAACATATTGTTGGGTCTTTTTGTTTTTTTTAATCCTATCTGCCACTCTACGTCTTTTGATTGATGAGTTTAGGCCATTAACATTCAGGGTTATTATTGAGATATGATTTGTATCCCCAGTCATTTGGGTTTAATTTTTGTTTTTAACTTAACTTAGTTTCTCCTTTGGTTTATCTTTCCTTTAGTGTAGTTCCTCTCCTTGCTGATTTTCATTGTTCTTTTTCATTTCCTCCTCATGGAATATTTTGCTGAGAAAATTCTGTAGTGTAGGCTTTCTTTTGTGAATTATTTTAACTTTTGTTTATCAATGGAAGGTTTCTATTTCATCTTCAAATCTAAAGCTTAAATATGGTCGATGTAAAATTCTCAGTTTGGCATCCATTTTCTTTCAGAGTTTGACATACGTTATTCAAGGACCTCCTGGCATTTAGGGTCTGGGTTGAGAAATCAGCTGAAATCCAAGTTGCTTTTCCCCTGTATAGAATGTAAAAGTTAATTAGGGTCCAGCTATAAGGTTAAGGGGAGCGCAATAGAGAGGCAAGCACACAGGATGGTGAAGAGCAAGAAGTAGCTCTCATGGGAAAGCCAGTCCCGTTAATCATCTATTCCAGGATCATATCCAGTTACCTAGGTTACATAGTACAGTTAGCTTTGCACATGTGCAGATCACATAACTCGCTGGCTTCTTAGAGTCCACTACTACCAAAGGGTAATATAACAAGATAATGTCTCCAGGTCTCAAGGACAGAGGAGTTGCAGAGCATCTCTAAGTCATTCAAACAGAGTGCCTTTGGTCCTGAGGAGAGTGCCTTTGGTCCTGAGGAGAGTGCCTTTGGTCCTGAGGAGAGTGCCTTTGGTCCTGAGGAGTGTGCTCCACTGGAAGGACTTTTGCTCTTGTGCACATAGACTGACCTGAAATCCCTACAGTGTAATTTGATTTTTTTTTCTCTCATAACCTTTAAAATTCTATCCTTATTCTGTATGTTTTTCATGCTCACTATAATGTGCCTTGGTATGGGTCTGCTGTAATTTTGTACTTTTGGGGTCCTGTAAGTATTGGCATAAGATCTGTTATTTTGCTGCTGCCATTATTCTCCCTCCCCCACACCACTTTACCACCCAGATTGTTAGTCCACAGACTTCCTAGGCAGTAATTGGTCACATTAGCCCAAACCTCCTCACCAGCCATTGGTCTGTTGTTATTAGCCTGCGAAATTCCACTACTTAAGAATAGTTCCCCCGCCATTTTCTCTCTCTCTCCCTCACTCTCCCTCTTATGAGCATGCTTTCGCTCTCCCTCTCTCGCTAGCTCTGTCTCTCTCCTCCTCAGTCTTGCTCCCTCTCTCATGCTCGCTCTCCCTCTCTCATGCTCGCTCTCTCTCTCTCTCTCTCTCTCTCTCTCTCTCTCTCTCTCTCTCTTTCTCTCTCTCTCTCTCTCTCTCTCTCTCACCTTGTGCACAGACACTCTGCCTGTCCACTTAATAAAATCTCTTGCATGAGTTCCTGCATCCAGAGTGGTTTCTGGGTGCTTTCATTAACCCTCTTGTAGCTGATTTTCCATTTCATTCTTTAGATTGGGAAGTTTTCTGATATTGTGTCATTGAAAAGACTGTGCATTCCTTTGGTTTGTATCTCCACACCTTCATCTATTCTGATAAATCTTACATTTGGTCTTCTCTCATGTTATTCCATATTTCTTGGAAGTTCTGTTCATGGTTTCTTTCCATCTTCTCTGTGAAGTCAACTTTATTTTCAAGAGTATATATTCTGGCTTCATTGCTGAGGTTCATCTTCCAAGTAGCCTTGTCTATTGATAGTACTTTCCATTGAAATTTTAATTTGGTTTGTTGTTTCCTTCATTTTTGAGGATTTCTGCTTGATTCCTTTTTGTAATCTCTGCTGCTTTATTGAAGTTATCTTTCACATCCTGTATTTTCCCTCATCTTTAAGGGGGAGACCAATATCAACAGCACCCAATGCAAAAAATATACAACCTTAAACCAAATGGCTCCTGTTAAGGTGTCTACAGTTTTGTCACAATAAACAGAAATGAAGTGTTTAATTATTGTCCACAATATAAACAGTAAGATTGCTAGAAGTGTTTATCTTTTCAATTGATGGACAATGGGGGAACAGAAACAGTGTAAGATGTGATGTTTATGGGGGAGGAGAGAAGACAGAAGTAAAAGGGAGGGATTAATAGAGGTTGGCTGTTAGTATGAGAGAAGTGAGGAACAGAATCCAGGGAGACAAGTGAGAAAAACAATATGTACAGATTTTTTTAAAAAGTAAAAATATAAGAATACACAACAAAACTGTAATAAGACTATTTGGACATCTCATCCTCAATAAATTGATACATGAAACACATTTGGATTCAAACATGGTAGAGATGTGAGAGAGAAGGGATAAAAAGGAAGGTCTCAGGGGAAAATTGGATAATTGCTTCCATTGGCTTTCAAAAATTTTCTGTTTCTTTTCTCCACCGATAGGTGGGGTTGTCTGCAGTTTGATGTTAGCTCAGGTTCAGTGGGTGCCACACTGATTGGGTGGGTGAGCCGATAGCAAGATGCCCTCACACTTTCTTCCAGTCTTCCTACCCATTGCAGTAAACCTCTTCCATCCCTTTCCACTTTAGACGCACTGAGCTGGAGAGAGCCCAGTTTCTTCCAGTTTCTTCAACCTCTGCTCCCCCCAGGGAACTGCCCCTAGTCTCCAGCTTTCACAGGCTTGTCAGGCCCAGACTGGACCACACAGACCCAACTGCAATCTGAGGAACCTGGGCTTCAGATCCCCCAGGCTCTGCCTTGCTGCAGTCCCAAGAGCTCATTGACCTTTCAACTTGCAGAGAGACCACCAGGGATGCACTCACACAAAGGGAATGACCCTGCAAAGAGACAGCCAGATGGCAGCCACTAGCATACCCTGCAGAAAGACTGCAGGTGAAACCAGATCTGCAGGTACCCCAATATAGCTCCAGACCCTGGCTTGTGTCCCAAGATGGTGGCAGCTGTGTGTAACCAAACTTGCAGGTACTGTGACAATGGACTTTCAGGCAAAAATGGGCAGCAGGTAGCAGGAGATCCTGACTTGCAGGCTAAGGGCAGATGATCAGTGGATGGATGGTGGGCAGAGAGCAATGGGTAGGTGAAAAGCAGGTGATGGGCAGGCAAGAGGCAGGCAAAACCGATAAAAGGATTTTTTTTTAAGGCATCTCATGAAAATAGACGGGAGACCAACAGAGCAGAAGGATCGGATCAAGAGGGAGGGATGAGGGAAAGTCTTCGGAAAGTACTTGGGTACAAAAACTACCAAAGTATGCTATGTTCATGTACAAATATACAAGAATGAAATATGTATGTATAACACATATAATATACATGATTATAATGCATACATAAAAATTTATATAGAATTATAATGCACTAACTAAATTAATAATAATAGAAGGGACATCAGTGGAGGTTAGCAAATAAATCAGGAGAGGTTGAAGAGGAGGGAAAAGCAAGGAACTGGGAATGAGATTGATCAAATTATGTTTCTGCATATACAAACATGGCATATTGACTCCCCCTGTTGTGTATAATTAGAATGCACCAATAAAAAGTAGAAATTTTTAAAAATAAGAAAATAAAACATTGGTTCACAAACCTCCTTGGCTCAGAACTCACAATACTTCTCCATTTCTCCCAGATAAACAAGAAAGTCCTCCCAACTGTTGACATGATAAAGTTCCCCATTTCCATCTGAATCTTATGCTCACAAAACTCTAAGTAACCTGAGCCTAATAACTCTCATTAAAATACTGTAGGCTCTCTGTCCTTCATATCCTGAGCATTTTCTGTTCCTTGTGCCCAGTATACTGTTCCCTCACCTAACATCGTTACAGCTCACTCAAACTTCTTCTCAACTTTTCAATGAAATATTCTCAGACCCCCTTTAACAGCACCTAACACTCCCACTCCTCCACACAGGCCTATCGGCCCATCTTCCTTCATTCGCCTTCAAATCACTGTCAAGAATGATGAAAGGCCTGAGATTTTTCACCTGTCTGCTAGGTCAATTCAGCTTGACCTGTTTTTACAGACGTTAGGAGAAATCAGGAGCCTTCTGGGCCAGATGAAAGACAGTTTCTTTTGCATGACAATATCTGTGTCCCTTGTCATAGCACCTTTGTGCTGATTCCTGGAGCTCTAACTTGGAGCAGGTGAAGGGAAGGGGCCCAGGGGTACTTGCACCTTCAGTAGGTTGATCACAGGGGAAAACCCTTGAGTTCAGGGAGTCAAACGATTCCTAATGGGCAGTGAGCATGGCTGCCCTTTGACAGGAGGGAGACGTTTTCTTTATTTTCCTTGACAGAAACATGCCTTCTGTTTCCTTGGAGGAAGCAGCTATCTCCATATACCAAGGCTAAACACTGCACAAACTTACTGAAAAAAAAGAGTATGGAATGCAGTTCCCCTGCTTACTTAATGTAATAAATGTGAGAGACCAGGCAGAATCACCTCCCAAGTGCTACCTACTGATTTCTCACAACAGAATACCTTGGTGGTAGTGGTGGTGGTGGTGGTGGTGGTGTGTGTTAATGGAACTCATCTTTTTAATCCATGTTGTATCTCCTCCACTAGATTCCTTATGTCATGTTATGTGAATTTAATTTTTAGCAATTTATTGATAACATAATGTCTGGGCAAAAACATTCAATAAGTTTTACTGGAAGAATTAGGAATGAATGCCACTATCAAATAATACAAATGCCAAAACATGCTTTGGCTATAAAGAAATTAAATATGTTAATAAGGTGCACTTATTTAGAGCAAGCAAAGTATACTGGAATCATTGACTAGTATCTCTGACCAATGATTATGTTAATGAAAGGGAAAACATATAATCCATATGGTGAAGATGACTTTGAGTCCATAAATTAGAACATATACACACCCACCTAAACTTTTGCTTAAAGAAATATTCAAAGAAAATGTACGATTTTTTTTCTAAACTTTTGTAATTTTTGAGGATTATTTTGGTTATCAGGAAAAAAATCCTTATTGTAAAGAATTTGCTCTATTTTAATAAAAGAAAAAGCAAGGAGAATAGCCTGAAACTGGATCCTGCTTCCAAACCACCTCCACCAAATACCGAAATTGCCACCATCATGCCTAGAAGGAGGAAACTCTGGTAGGAATGTCAATATCTCAAGGTCAATATTCTTCAGGATATGATGATAAAGGTAGGTGATTGATAGCACTGAAAAAGGGAAAGAACCCATAAAAGAGAGGTTTATAGGATGGTGCTCTCGGGATGTGCTAAGATCTCTGAATTTATAACCAAGTCCCTACTTCTGGCCCACCACACATACGCGCAAGCTCCCTGTTATGTGCAGACTGCAAGTGCACACCCAGTTCCTTCATTCACGTGGACGTTATCTCCAAAGTGAGGCACAGTTCGATGCAGACTGAATATTCTAGAGGGTATGGGAAGTGTCACCAAAATGCTGTGGTTAATTGAGGCTCAGTCTCAGCTCTTGTCCTTAGCTCAGGAGACTGGTGGCAGTGAGGACGTGTTGCTCTTTTCCACCATTCACTCAGGAACATGCCGAGCACCCTCAGCGACCCAGGATCCTCCATTAAGCCACTTCTTAGCTGTTGAGAAGATAGGATGTATCTCTATTGGACACACCTACAGAATGAGATTACTTTATTCTGGATTGTGAGTTGTAAGAATGCTTGTTGCTCAGTGATTGGTATTTCTATTTGTTTCCCCTTTTTGGTGTGAGTCTTTTTCTCTTCATATCTTGTCCTTATCCATTGACTATCATTCAAGAGCAGGTGCCAGAAGGTGTATTATTAACCTTCATCCACCAAGATGACTAAGAGGAGAGACCAACAATCTGGTGAGGCAGATCATAGACTTACACCTCAAAAGCTTTGGGACTAGAAATGCTATTTTCCATCTTTTTCTCAGGAAATATGTTTTAGAATCCTGTATAGTTTTCCCAATGGCAGGGGGGAGGGTCCTTTGAAAACTGATTTGAGTCTAGATTTTTATTCTCATCATTATAATATTATTTCCCCTTACATCAATCACTTTTCAACTTCTGTCCATTTGATGACTCCTCGCTCTTCTTGACCCTGAAATCATGCAGTATTTAAGTTGATGGAATATTGTGTTTGTGGACAAACTTAAGGGATGAAAGGGCTCCCCAGAGGTTACCCTTCTGATGGATCAAAGTGGCATTTAAGGAACAGTCTTGACTTGAGGATCTGGGGAAATTCCAGAGGGTTTTGCCTTTGGAATGTAGGGACAGTTAGGTACTAAGACTGTGGGTCAATTAATATCATGATCTGGTTTCATTTCAGAATGTGCATTTAGACAAATGAGGAAATAGGCCTCATAATAGGGAAAGAAAGCCAGAGAAGGGGAAAGTTTGCAAGCAATAGATGGTGTCTTGGAGAGGATCTGCCACATTTGGGAGAAAGGTCACCGGTCACTATGACTATGACTCCCCTATGTATGTTTGCCTTTTTTTATCATTATTATTTTTTTTTTACAGACTGCATTTTGATTCCTTGTACACAAATGGGGTACACCTTTTTGTTTCTATGGTTGTGCATGATGTAGATTCATACCATTTGTGTATTGCATTCCTGTGCCCATCTGCTGTAGAAATTATTAAAATTGCATCTTACATTGTCTCAGAATGGAGGAAGTTCTATCAGGTTTGATTTATTATTATACACATTATTATATTATTACTGTATTATTTTATTATTCATTCATTATGTTCTTTTTAATTTAGATTTTAACATGAATAAAAGAAAACATTTTCACAGGTCCCTTAATATGTTCTGGTCCACAAAAACTTTACCATTTTATGCTTTAGCTATGAGATTTAGATTTGCCTACCATATTTGTTTATAAATTGATAAACTCAAATGCAGTATTCTACAACAAGCACATTATAAATAATATGATCAAAAGGACATTTTTCATACATGTTAATATTTTTAGCTATCATCTTAAAATTGGAAAGAGCTTTCATATTCTTCAAAAATTCTTTTGTGATTCAAAACAAAGTAAGTTGAAGTTCACTGACTCATCTGAGAATCTGCAGTATCTGTGAGAAAGGATTTAAGAAATGACTTTATCCTTTTGTTAATTTGGCCAGTCTATAAACTGAAATCTAGTTCCTTTCATGCCATGAGCTTCAAAAGGGGAAACAGTAATAAAAGTCGATTCAGAGAAATTTCTGCATTTAGGGTTTCAGTCCAAAGAGCAGATTGACGTAGAAACAATTTTAAGTTAATAAAGAAAAATCTCAGAACAGAGCCATACCAAGTACTAGGGTGGTCAAAAAATTCCTGCAGTGTCCCAATGGTTTAACAGCAACTAATCCTATTTGGAGTTAATCTTAGAAGTTTGTTAGAGAGGATGAAGGACAGGAACCAGGGTCTTTAAAGTTTTTTATCATGTGCAAAGACTCCTAAAACTAGCTGAAGTGATAGGGCTGAAATTTACCAGGCATTATAGAATTAGTAAGAGGCAAAGCCAGATTTAGAAACAATAAACCCTAGGACTCTCAATCTAGTGCTCTCTTCCCATTCTTCCACGCAGTTCCCTGTAAAACCGTAGGGGAGAGATACATGGAAATAAATGAGGTATGGTGCATGTTCTCATTCAAAAATATTGTCCCAATATAGTACCTGTGCCTCATTCTGGAGAGATTGTACCTACAAGTTCTCTTTGATTCTCTTCTCACTGAAGAACTTGGTCAGGACCAACACCAGCCCCTGCTATAGCTGGTAGCACAGAACAATCTGGCCTGCAGTTCAATTGTGTATCTTGGTAATGGTATTCAAGATTGACTCCTCTCAGAGATGTGGGCTGTCTGCATATGTCCTGAACACACATACACACACACAATCAGAGAGAGAGAGAGAGAGAGAGAGAGAGAGAGAGGAGAGAGGAGAGAAATAAGGAGTATAGGATAGGTTGGGAAAACCAGAATGTTCTGCCCCTTTGTCCTCAAATACCCAGACTGTTGAAAAAAATAGATTCAATATAGTACAGTAAAAAAAAAAGAGTTTCATGAATACTCATAGAAATTTATGATTGCATTTATGATTGCAGCAATTGGAAACAACTAAATTATCCATTAGCAGGTGAATAAACAAGATTTGGTTTATGCTTCCATTCAATGGACTATTTCAATAATACAGTAGTCCCCTTTTCTCTGCAGGTGATAGGCTCCTAGACTGAAACCATGGAGTACTGAGCCCTACCTTCCCTGTGCATTTTCCTACACATATACACACAAAGTTAATGCCTTTTCCATCTTAACCAAGCACTCGCTACTCATTGGCCATAATTTTTTGGTTTGAAGTAGACAACAAAGCTGAACGGGTTTCTTTTTTCCTTCTTCAAAGTAGAAGATTCACTCTTACCATTGTTCTTATAAATGTCAGAATACATTTTTTCTTTTCATTAAGTTGAGAACTTTCACATTTTCACTTAAAAGAAGCACTTTACAGCTTCTCTTGAGCATATCCAAATGTCAGCACCACTACTGGTACACTTTTGAGTCATTCTTCAATAAAATAAATATTACTTGTACACAAACTGTGCAATACAGTGACAGATAATCCAGACAACTACTAAGGTGACTAAGAGGTGAGCAGCTATTTATCTGGGGTACCCTGAACAAAGGGATGGATCACATCCTGGGTGGGACAGAGCAGGATGGCATGCATGAGATTTCATCACAATACTGAAAATATCATGCACTTTATAACCTAAGAATTATTTCTGGAATTTTTCATTTGACATTTTTAGTCCATAGTTGACCATACTATCAAAAACCATGGAAAACAAACCTATAGATAAGGGAGAATTACTGTAAAATGAAATGGACCACAGATACTTGCAACTGCATGAATGAAACTCACAGACATGCTGAGTAAAAGGAACGAGACACAAAAAGAATATATGATTTTTTTATGAAGTACTATAACAGGCAAAATGCTTCTAAGGAAGTATCAGAAAAAGAGTTGCCTAAAGGTGAGGATGATTTGTCTCAAAATGAACAATGAGAACTTTTGGGAGAAATAGAAAGCTTATTATTATTTATATTATTATTATTAATTTCTGTTTTGTGAAAAAAATCCATTTTTCACATTAAACATTATTTGGTGTTAGAAAAAGGCACAGAAGAGAAAATGTCTTTGAGAATATCAAAGGAGTCTAAATTATTTCTTATACATGAGCTTACCTGCTTAAACATCTAAAAATGGGACTCTTTAGCAGTCAATGATGAACATGAGTATTTTCGTTTTCCTACTGAGCTCGTGAAGTGTTTTTTTTAACTTATTAACATGGCACATACAACCATGCCTAAGTGCCTTCAGCCACAAATGTCCTTTGAAAAATCCCTAATATCATGTTGGACACCCCACGTATAAATGTCACCACTTGGGATCAGAATTAGTCTTTCTGTGGTAATATTCTCTACTTGGCTCCTGTAAAATATTATCTCTAATCTAAAGAGAAGGATTTGTTTGACATACATGGATGAGCCACTGTTTGGGGCATAGATGTTTATGATTGTTATATCTTGCTGATTTATGCTTCCCTTAAGCAATATGAAATGACCTTCTTTATCCCTTCTGACTAACTTTGGCTTGAAGTCCACATTGTCTGAAATGTGGATGGATACTCCAGCTTTTTTGCTGAGTCCGTGTGCATGGTATGTTTTTCCCCATCCTTTCACCTTTAGTCTATGGGTATCTTTTTCTATGAGGTGAGTCTCTTGTAGGCAACATATTGTCAGATCTTTCTTTTTAATCCAATCCGCAAGTCTATGTCTTTTGATTGATGAATTCAAGCCATTAACATTCAGGGTTATTATTGAGATATGATTTGGTTTCCCGGTCATTTGGTTCATTTTTTAAATTTTATTTATTTATTTGTTTGACACAACTTGTTTCCTCCTTTATTTGACAATTCCTTTAGGATAATTCCTCCCTTTGCTGATTTGCTTCTTTGTTTTTCATCTCTTCCTCATGGAATATTTTGCTGAGAATGTTCTGTAATGCTGGCTTTCTTTTTGTAAATTCTTTTAGCTTTTGTTTATCATGGAAGGATTTTATTTCATCATCAAATTTGAAGGTAAGTTTTGCTGAATATAAGATTATTGGTTGGCATCCATTTTCTTTCAGGGCTTGAAAAATGTTGTTCCAGGCCCTTCTAGCTTTTAGGGTCTGATTTGAAAAATCTGCTGATATCCATATTGGTTTCCCCCTGAATGTAACTTGGTTCTTTTCTCTCACAGCCTTTAAAATTCTGTCTTTATTTTGTATGTTAGGTATTTTCATTATAATGTGCCTTGGTGTGGGTCTGTTGTAATTTTGTGTATTTGGAGTCCTATAAGCCTCTTGAACTTGATTTTCCATTTCATTCTTCAGATTTGGGAAATTTTCTGATATTATTTCATTGAGTAGATTGTTCATTCCTTTGGTTTGTTTCTCTATGCCTTCCTCAATCCCAATAATTCTTAAATTTGGCCTTTTCATGATATCCCATAGTTCTTGTAGATTCTGTTCATGATTTCTTACCATCTTCTCTGTTTGTTCAACTTTGTTTTCAAGGTTAAATATTTTGTCTTCAATGTCTGAGGTTCTGTCTTCCATGTGTTCTATCCTACTGGATATGCTTTCTATGGAGTTCTTAATTTGGTTTATTGTTTCCTTCATGTCAAGGATTTCTGTTTGTTTGTTTTTTTTTCAATATCTCTAACTCTTTATTGAAATGATCTTTTGCTTCCTGTATTTGCTCTTTTAACTGTCAATTGGTGCGATCATTCAATGCCTGCATTTGCTCTTCCATCTCATCATTCAGTGTGTGCATTTGCTCTTTCATCTCATCGTTTGCTTCCCTGATCATTTTAATTATGTACATTCTGAACTCCTTTTCTGTCACTTCTTCTGCCATGCTGTCATTGGGTTTTATTGATGTAACATCTAGATTTGTTTGTGGCATTTTCTTTCCTTGTTTTCTCATACTGTTCAGGTATCAGTGGACCGCTGAGATGTTGCAGATTTCCTCCTCTGACTTACAATGTCCCTGAAGATTTCTATATATCCCCTCTTAGCCTTCAGTAGGCTGAAGTCTTGGAGGAAGTTGATAGTGCGGTGCTCCACAAGGAAGCTGCCTCTCTAGGGGTGGTGGCCTTCAGGTGGTGTATATTCCCTGCTAGTGGGCAGAGGTGCCTCCACTTGTTGACCAATGGTCATCCAAAGGGGACCTAGGCTGCGGGCTGAGGCAAGGCCTGTTTGGGCCTGTGTCTCTGGTTTTACCGTCCTTGTGGGGAAACCTCACTCAGCAGGGAAGACTCACCCAGTGGGGAGGTCTCGTGGGTCAGTTTCCCTCCTAGAGGTTCCCCTCAATTTAAAGCTACTGCCTGGGGTGGGCTGCCTTCCGCTGCAAAGTTCCCAGGGGTCCGGACTTACCTCTTGGGCCTGGGAGCCTCACCCTTCGCAGATGAATCTCCTTAGGATGCCCCTCCTCAGAGAATCTGCCCGCAGTCCTGGAACCTTCGCTCAGCCCCTAAGCGTGTCTCTGTGTGGCTCTTCCACCAAGAAGCCTCCTAGATCCTGGGACCCTGCTCTGCACCTAATCGCCTGGCTATGTGGCCCCTCCTGTGAGCAGCCACCTGGAGCCCCGTACAATCGCTCTGAGTCCCAGAGACCCGCCGCATGCCTCTTCCTCCAGACAGCCGCCTGGTGTTCTGGTGTGGTCACTAGGAGTCCAAGCAACTCACTGCATGCCTCCTCCTCCCGCCAACCGCCCATAGCCCTGGGCAGTCACTCTGAGTCCAAGTGACCCGCCCCATTCCTCCTCCTCCTCCAGGTAACCTCCCAGGTATTCAGGAGCAGTCGCTCTGAGTCACTCTGAATCCATGTGACCTGCTGCACTCCTCCTCCAGGCAGCCGCCCGTAGCTCTGGTGATGCCACTCGAGACCAAGCGACCCACCGCGCTTCTCCTCCAGGCAGCCCCCCGGTGTTCAGGAGTGGTCACTTTGAGTCTAAACAACTCACCAATTGTCTCCTCCTCTGAACAGCCGCCTGGAGCTCTAATTCAGTCACTGCAATTCCAAACGACCCGCCGCACTCCTCCTCCTCCTCCTCCTACTCCTCCAGGCAGGCCCCGGTGTTCAGAAGCGGTCACTCTGAGTCCAAGCAGCTCGCTGCGCAGCTCCTCCTCTGGCAACCGCCTGTAGCTCTGGTATAGTCACTCCGAATCCAAGCGGCCACGCTCCTCCTCCCCCTCCTCTGGGCAGGTCCCCGGTTTTCAGGAGTGGTCGCTCTGAGTCCAAACAGCTCTCCTCACCGCTCCTCCTCTGGGCAGCTGCCCAGAGCCCCAGTGGTTGCTCCGAGTCCCAGCGCTGTGCTGAGCAGCCTCCTCTACAACGCTCCCAGTTGTCCAAGTTCACTGCTCCAGCGGGGGGAGGGGTGTCTCGCCAGGCAGCTCTACTTCACAAAGTTCCCTGCGTTCCGGGACTACCGTCCCATCCAGGACGCCTCCCCAACGGGAGGAACTCACCCGGCTGCTTTGAGTTGGTCCCAATTCTCTCAATATCTCCTCTTTTGAATCCTGAGTCCTGGAGCAACATGAAATGCAGCCACCTTCTCGTCCGCCATCTTGAAAACCTGCTGGACATACACAATTTGAATAGATCAATTCCAAGCAATGAAATAGAAGAAGGCATCAAAAGCCTACCAAATAAGAAAAGTCCAGGACTAGATGGATTCTCAGCCAAATTCTACCAGACCTTTAAAGAAGAGCTAATACCAATACTCCTCAAAGTATTCCATGAAATAGAAAAAAAGGAACCCTCCCAAATCATTCCTTAAAGCTAGTACCACTCTGATACCAAACCAAACCAAGATGCATCAAGGAAAGAAAAATTTAGACCAATATTCCTGATGAACATGGATGCAAAATCCTTATCAAAATTCAGGCAAATCATATACAAAAACATATTAAAAACATAGTACACCATTATCAAGTGGGGTTTATTCCAGGGATGCAAGGTTGGTTCAGCATCCAGAAATCAATAAATGTAACTCATCACATCAATAGTCTTAAAGTTAAGAATCATATGATTATTTCAATAGATGCTGAGAAAGTGTTTGAT
The DNA here is from genome assembly GCF_902686455.1 of Sciurus vulgaris. Taxonomy (NCBI): domain Eukaryota; kingdom Metazoa; phylum Chordata; class Mammalia; order Rodentia; family Sciuridae; genus Sciurus; species Sciurus vulgaris. The sequence goes on from NC_136477.1 coordinate 78,731,913, forward strand.
AAAATACAGCACCTTTTCATGCTTAAAACACTAGAAAAAACAGGAATAGTAGGAACATACCTCAACATTGTAAAGGCTATCTATGCTAAGCCCATGGTCAGTGTAATGCTAAATGGAAAAAAATGAAAGCACTCCGTCTAAGGACTGGAACAAGGCAGGGATGCCCTCTTTCACCACTTCTATTCAACATTGTCCTTGAAACACTAGCCACAGAAATTAGACAGACCAAAGAAATTAAAGGGATATGAATGGGAAAAAAAAAAGAACTCGAGTTGTCACTATTTGTCAATAACATAATTCTAAATTGAGAGACTCCAAAAAACTCCACTAGAAAACTTCCAGAACTAATAAATGAATTCAGAAAAGTAGCAGAATATAAAGTTAATATGCATAAATCTAATGCATTTCTATTCATAAGTGATGAATCCTCTGAAAGAGATATTAGGAAAACCACCTCATTCACAATAGCCTCAAAAAAAAATAAAATACTTGGGAATCAATCTAACAAAAGAGGAGAAAGTCCTCTACAATGAAAACCTCAGAACGCTAAACAAAGAAATTGAAGAAAACCTTTCAAGATGGAAAGATCTCCCATGTTCTAGGATAGGCAGAATTAATATTGTCAACATGGTCATCCTACCAAAGGCACTATACAGATTCAATGCAATTCCAATTAAAATCCCAATGTCATTCCTCATAGAAATAGAGAAAGCAATCATGAAATTCATCTAGAAAAATAAGAGACCCAGAATAGCCAAAACAATCCTGAGAAGGAAAAGTGAAAGAGGATGTACCAAAATACTAGACCTTAAACTCTACAATGGAGCAATAGTAACAAAAACTGCATGGTATTGGCACCAAAATAGACAGGCAGACCAATGGTACAGAATAGCAGACACAGAGACAAACCCACATAAATACAGATACCTTATGCTAGACAAAGGAGTCAAAAACATACAATGGAGAAAAGATAGCCTTCCAACAAATGGTGCAGGGAAAACTGGAAATCCATATGCAGTAAAATGAAATTAAACCTCTATCTCTCACTCTGCACAAAACTCAACTCAAAATGGATCAAGGATCTAGGAATTAGACCAGAGATTCTGAACCAAGTAGAAGACAAAGTGGGCCCAAATCTTCATCATGTTGGCTTAGGATCAGACTTCCTTAACAAGAATCCCAAAGCACAAGAAATCAAAGGAAGAATCAATAAATGGGATGGACTCAAACTAAAAAGCTTTTTCTCAGCAAAGGATAAGATCAATAATGTGAGAAGAGAGCCCACAGAGTAGGAGAAAAATCTTTACCACACACACTTATCTCCAAAATATATAAAGAACTTACAAAACTTTACACCAAAAATACAAAGAACTCAATAAATGGACCAAGGAACTGGACAGACACTTTACAGAAGACATACAGGCAATTAATAAATATATGAAAAAGTGTTCAATATCTCTAGTAATTAGAGAATTGCAAATCAAAACCCCAATATTTCATCTCACTCCAATTAGAATGGCTATTATTAAATAATAATAGATGTTGGTGTAGATGTGAGGGAAAAGGCCCACTTGTACACTGCTGGTAGAGTTGCAAATTGGTGCAGCCTCTCTGGAAAGCAGTGTGGAGAATCCTCAGAAAACTTGGGATGAACCCACCTTCTAACCCAGTTATCCCACTCCTGGGTTTATACCCAAAGGATTTAAAATCAGCATACTATAGTGGTGCAGCCACATCAATGTTTATAGCAGCTCAATTCACAATAGCTAGATTGTGGAACCAACCTAGATGCCCTTCAGCAGATGAATGCATAAAGAAGTTGTGGTATACATGCATAAAGGTATATTATTCAGTCATAAGGATAATAATATTATGGCATTTGCAGATAAATGGATAGAACTGGATAATATCATGCTGAATGAAGTAAGCCAATCCCAAAAAACTGAAGATGTTTTCCCTGATAAGTGGACGGATATAGAACAAGGTGGGGGGTGTCAAAGAAGAATGGAGGAACTTTAGATTACGTAGAGGGAAATGAGAGGTGGGGTATAAAAAATGGTGGAATGAGACAGATATCATTACCCTATGTACATGTATGATTACATGAATGATATGAATCTACATTGTGTACAACTTTTCATTTCAGTTGTACCCCATTTGTGTACAATGAATCAAAATGCTGTCTGTAAAAATAAAAAAATAAGTTAAAAAAGTAAAAAATATATAATAAGATAAAGTGGCCAGCACAGAGAAAGAACTAAAAAAAAAAAGAATTTTTTTCCTATACCCCAACTTTTCCACCTGTTTTAATTTTACTTTTTATTGTTTTTTTGCTATTTTTAATTTTTTAATTTATTTGTTTTTACTTTTTCCATTTTGCATGATTTTCTGTGTGTATTCACAGGTATGTCTGTGTGAATTCTCACTGCATGGATAGGTTTTGAAATATATATATTCAAATAGTTTTTCTTTCATTTTAATTGCTCTCTTCTTCACTCATTTATTATTTATCCTTGGCTTGATTTTGGTGGGGTAAAATTTTATGTTGATTTGGTTTGTTTTGATCTTTTATTTTCTTGCATATTTGTACCTTGAGTTTTGTTCCTCTTTTTACTCCTCCTTCATTCTTTTCCTCTCTAACAACAAATGTCCCTGTTCCCTTTCCTCTCTTTATTTTATTACTCTTCTTATTTTGTACTCCTCCATCTTTATAGCCATTGTCTGCTACCTATATCCTGCTTCCCCTCTGTTCAATTTTTATTATGAATTAAACATTTTATTTTTGCATTTTCTATTTGTTCTTTTTAGATATACCTGACAATAGAGTGTATTTTGACACATTATACATACATGGAATATAACTTATTCTAATTAGGATCCCATTCTTGTGGTTGCACATGATGTGGAGTTACATCAGTCATGTGTTCATATACAAGGATAGGAAAGTTAGATACAATTCATTCTACTGTGTTTCCTATTCCCATCCCACCTGCCTTCCTCTGTTTACTTTTTAAGTATTTCAACATTTCTCTTGCCTTTCTACCATATTTCTTTTCCTTTGAGGAACTGTAATTCCACTGATAGAATTAAATAGTTTATATAATTCTTACCCAGTACATGTTGTTGTGATTATTAACACAGTGTGCAACATACTAGACACCTGCTGGTTAATGTCTGATCTGGTTCATGGTTAAATGCTGACCCCATCGTTCCTCTACAAGTGGTAGACACCAAACATTTATTTTAACACTGTACCTTGGTTGTGGACACTATAGCTAGTCCTTGCTCCCTCTTTGTCTAAGAGAAGCTGGAAAGTGATTGGGACATTTCAAGCTTGCACAGGAGAGATCCTGCTGATGAGCAACACTCATATCTCAGCCAAGTAAGGGTGAACTCCACTCCACACAATCTAGCCCCACTGGAGCTTCATCAATACTTCAACACATCAAATAAAGGAGACAAAAACCTAAGACCAACTACCAGGCCCCAAGGAGGAACAGTGAGAGGGGGACCTCAGGTCACACTCCTAGACATCTTCTCATACAACAAAAACAGAGAAGTCTGTAGAACAAAAAATATAAAAAGACACCAAAGCACATGTGTACAAGAAGAGAATCCAATGCAACTGGGGCACACATCCAATATCTCTGGAAACATGCAAAACCAGAAAATGAGCCTCCCCCCAAAATTCACAGTCCTTCAACAAAGGACCCCACAGATATGAAAAGTCAATGAAATTTCAGAGAAAAACTATCAAGAACTGATTATTAAAATATTCAATAAGGTAAAATATATAGGAAATAATTGAGATCAAATACAGTAAGTGAAAGACCATTTCAATAAATAAATAGAAATATTGAAAAGAAGACAAACAGAACAAACTAGAAACAAAGACACAATGAATCAAATTAAAAATTCCCTTGACAGTATCACCAGCAGAATAGATTGCATAGAAAAGAGAACTGCAAGACTTGTAAAAAAAAAAAAAAAATTCAGGCACTAAAGATAGGGTATATGAACTTGAATTCTCAGTATTCAATAAAAGAAAAAAATAAAAGACCATGACTAGAATATGCAAGAACTCTGGGGCATCCTGAAGAAGCCAAATGTCAGAGTCATTGGTATAGAAGAGAACAAGGAGATAGAAGCTAACGACTTTAAGAATGTCTTCAGTGAGATAGTAGCAGAAAATTTCCCCACCTCAAAAAGTGCAAGAGAAAATTGTCAGGTCATATTTAGAGGCAAACCAATAAGGCTCACTTCTGACTTCTCAACTCAAACCCCAAAATCCAGGCAGACATGGAGTTAAATAGTCCAAACTCTAAAAGAACACAATTGCCAACCAAAAATCCCTTTCAGAATCAATAAGAACTAAAAACTTTCCATGATAACAATAAGCTAAAAGAATTTATGATAACTAAGCCAGCACTATAAAAATATTTCAAGATATGCTACATAGAAGACCCCATAAACAAACCCCAAAGCTTCCCAATAGATGAAGCTCAGTAGAAAAGCAACTAATTAAATGAAAATCAAGACAATTAATATAACAATAGCAAACTAACCAAGATGGCAAGATACAACAATATTTATCCATAATAACACTGAACTTAAATGGTCTCAATTTCCCAATGAAAAGACAGATTACCAGAATAGATTTAAAAACATGATTCAACTATATGCTGTTTGCAAGAGATTCATTTCATAGCCAAAGCCATTCATAGGCTGAAATTTAAAGGTAGCAGGGAAAAAATACCATGCAAACAAAGTCCAAAAACAAGCAGGAGTTGCTATTCTCATATCCGACAAAGCAGATTTCAAGCAAAACTTAATCAGAAGAGACAAAACCACTTTGTCTTTGGAAACAGTCCAACAAGAAGATAAAGTAATAGTAAATATTTATGTCCCAAATGTCAATGTACCTAAATACACACAGACACACACACACACACACACACACACACACACACACTTGTTGACATTATATCCTAGATAAACCCCAATACACTAATAATGGGTAATTTCAGCATACCCCTTTCACTAATAGATTGGTCACCCAAACATAAAATCAATGAAGATATTTTTGACTTTAATAATATAATGAATCAAATGGACCTAACAGATACCTACAGAATATTCCACCCAAAAACAGCTGAATTCACTTCATCTCAGCAGGTCCTGAGGACTTTTCCAAAATAAATCAAATGTAAGTCTTAGTAAATACAAAAAATTGATATAAACTTGCACATCCTATATTATAATGGAATTAAACTAAAATTGATAGCAAGAAAAATTACCAAAACCACATAAATACATGGAGATTAAAAAACACTCTTTTAAATGAATCAAGAAAGAAATTCTCATAAACAAATGAAAACAAAGATACAACATATCAAAATCTCTGGGACAGGAAGAAGGCAGTTCTAAGAGAAATGTTTATAGCATTGAGTGACTGCATTAAAAAAGATTGACTCCCCAAAATTAAGGTAATGCTACACCTCAAAGTCTTAGAAAAGGAAGGACAAACTAATGTCAATATCAGTGAAAGACAGAAAATAATTAAGATCAGAGTCAAAATCAATGAAATTGAAAATTTTAAAAAATACACAGAACGAATGCAACAAAGAGTGTTTCTTAGAAAAGATAAATAAGATTGATAAACACTTAGACAAACTAACCAAAAGAAAGAGATAGAAGACCTAATGAACAAAATTGGAGATTAAAATGGTAATATCACCACAGACCATTCTGAAATCCAGAGGATCATTAGAAATCATTTCAAAAATTCATACTCCTAAAGCTGGAAAATACAGAAGACGTTGACAAATTTCCAGACACATATGACCTACCCAAATTGAACCAAGAAAATATACAAAACTTAAACAGACAAATAACAAACAATGAAACTGAAACAGCAATTCCAACAAAGAAAATCCCAGGACTGGATGGTTTCTCAACTGAGTTCTACCAGACTTTTAAAGAAGAATGAACAGCAGTCCTTAAATTATTCCATGAAATAAAAATGGTGAGAGGACTCCCAGATACATTCTATGAAGCCAGCAAAACCCTTATACCAAAAGACACAGACCAATATACCTGATGAACATAGTTCCAAAAATCCTTAATAAAATATTAGCAGATTACATTCAAGAACACATTAAGAATATAATACACCATGATCAAGTGAGTTTCAAGGTAGGGATGCAAGGTTGGGTCAAAATATTCAAATCAATGAAAGTAATTCACTACATAAAAGTAATTAAGGATGAGGATCATATGATCATCTCAATAGATGCAAAAAAGGCTTTTGATGAAATCCAGCACCCGTTCATGTTTAAGATACTGGTGAAACTAAGAATAGAAGGAACTTACCTCAACATTATAAAACCCATATTTGACAAACCAAAAAATAACATCAGATTGGAGAAAAGAAAATCACAAGGGTGTCCACTCTCACCACACATATTCAATATAGCCTTTGAAACTATAGCCAGAGTAATCATGCAAGAGAAAGAAAACTAAGGGATACAGATAGGAAAAGAATAAATTAAATTATCTCTGTGGTTGACATGATCCCATATCTAAAAGATCTAAAAATACTCCACCAGAAGACTTCTAGAGTTGATAAATGACTCAGCAAAGTAGGAGAATAAATGATCAACATTCACAAATCAATAACTTTCCTATACGTCAATAACTATTCTGCCAAGGAAGAAATAAAGAAAACGATCCCATTCTCAATAAACTCAAAAACAAAATAAAATAGTTCAGTGTTAATCTAACCAAGAAGGTGATGGAACTCTATAATGAAAACCTGTAGTATAGAAAGAAGTTGTAGGCCGTAGAAGATGGAAAGACCTTCCATATTCTTGAATAGGCAGAATTAATATTGTCAAAATCACCATAATATCAAAATAAATATAGAAATTCCCCCATCAAGATACCAGTGTTATTCTTCTCAGGTCAGGGTGGGGGGTGGAAGCCCTAAAATTCATTTGGAAAAATAAAAGACCAGAATAACCAAAGCAACCCTGAGCAAGAAGAGTGATGCTGAAGGTATCACATCATCTGATCTGAAATTTTACTACAGAGCTGTAGAAAGGAAAGCAGCATGGTATTGGCATAAAAATAGACACGTAGACCAATGGAATACAAGAGAAAACACAGAGACAAACACATTTACTTATGGTCATCCAACACTCAACCAAGGTGCCAAACGTATACATTGGAAAAAGACAGATTTCTTATCAAATGGTGCTGGAAAAACTAGGCATCCGCATATGGAAGAATAAAACTAGATACCTATTTTTTATCCTGCACGAAGTGAATCAAAGTGAATCAAAGACTTGGGAATTATACCAGAAACTTTGCAACTGCTAGAAACAAAGGGGGTTAACACTCCATCATATTAGTTCAGGCAGAGACTTCCTTAATAAAATCCAAAAAAACTCAAGAAATAAAATCCAAGAATCAATAAGTGTTATAGAATCAAATTAAAAAGCTTCTGCACACCAAAGGAAATGATAAAGAATGTGAAGAGGGAACCTACAAAATAGGAGAAAAACTTTTTCAGCTGCTCCTCTGACAGTGAGTAATATCCAGAATATATAAAGGACACAAAAATCCTAACAATATAAAAACAAATAACCTAATTAATAAATGAGTCAAAGAAGTAAACAGCTATTTCTCAAACTAAGAAACATAAATGGCCAACAAATACATGAAAAATTTTTCAACACTTCTCGTAATCAGGAAATGCAAATCAAAACTACACTGAGATTTTATTTCATTCCCGTCAGAATGACAACACTTAATAATACAAATAATAATAAATACTGGCAAGGATGTAGGAAAAAAAGATACACTCATACATTGTTGGGGAACTGCAAATTAATAAAACCACTCTGTAAAGCAGCATGGAGATTCCTCAAAAAGGTAAGAATGGAACCACCATATGACCCAGATATTCTACTCCCCAGTATTTCTCCAAAAAAAAACTAGAATCAATATACAATATTGATATAGCCACATCAGTGTGGCACAACTCACAGTAGACAAGATGTGGACCAGCCCAGGTACCCACCAATAGATGAATGGATTTAGAAAATGTGGTACATATACACAATGGAGTTTACTCAGCCATAAAAGAATGAAAGTATGTTATTTTCTGGCAAATTGATGAAACTGGAGAATATCATACTAAGTAAAATTAGCCAGACTCAGAAAATCAATGGTCAAATTTTGTCTCCCATACTCAGAAGTTAGAGAAAACTAGGGGGGAAAAGGGAGGGGTTGAGAAGACATCATAAAGACAGGGAAGATAAGGAAAGTAGAAGAATTTGAGGGGAAGGAATGGGAAAGAGGAGAAAAATGCAGAAACCATTTGACAAAATATTACTGTGTGCACATATAAATATTCCACAGTGAATTTCATTTTTTATGTATACCTGTAAGGTGCAAATTAAAATATATAAATTATTTAAAAGGTTAAAAATAAAAATAAATAAATGTCTTTGGTATGCTTCTTGGCTGTGCATTCAAGACGAAGTAGGTGAGACCCCTCTTGTTGATCAAAAATTAACCTCTTTCCTTCCTACTGCTAAAGTCAGCTAAGACTCCTCAGGGGTTACTTTTGAATTATAAAGAGCTTCATGGCTCCTTAGTCTCTAAATCTACCAGTCATGCCATCAGCCAGTATGAGTCAGGACCTTGCTGACCACATGTGGCTTCCTACAGAAGGAAGTGTTAGGGACATTTCCCACTCTAATGACCCTCCTCTTTGCAGAATGTACACTGACTGCTTGGCTCCCTTTCTCCAGTGTACTCACATTCCCTGTTCAGGAGGTCAGATGACTCATCCGTTTTAGAGTCTGTGGAATGGTGCCATCATACCCTGGTTGTTGATTGACCTTAAAGGGCAAAGGGCAAAATTTTGGCTAAGTATCTTAGCTCTTTTATTTTCTTTGGCTTTGGTTTCCGAGTCTGATTGGAAACATCCAGAAGGCCAGTCCCACCTCTCTTGAAGTTGGATTAATGGGTTTTAATTTTAATTTCTGTAGTTATACAATTACCCCTTCCACTTTATTGAGGTCAGTATTTGGACTAGGAGTCAACATTATACCCTATCTGTCCTGTAAGTGATCAGTTATTACCTCAGATTAACTCACATCACTGTGTTAGAAGTTTTACTTCTGCAACTGCTGTTTTAGGCAATAGTTATAAAGTTTTATAAGGAAAACACAAAATAAAATTAACAAGGATGAAAACCCATTTGTATAATAGCTCCAAACCAAAATATAATCATTATTTTTATAATAACACTAATGTACCTTTGATACCTATTTAGACTCTACATAAACGCATAATTTATCAAATCAATCACATACAAAATATTTTACAAATTCTATTTCTTTTGAAAACCCTTTTATACCCTTTAAATACCTTTTATAAATTTACCCAAACCCTTACTTGTTTGCATTATTGCTGTTTCTGTTGTGGTATCACAGTAATCTAAGCAATGAAAATCAATCCTTTTGAACAGAATTTTAAATGGACTAAATTATAACCTGTTTTGGTTCCGTCCTAATACAGAATGGGGCAAGAGGCAGAGCCTTATCTAAAGTGAGGCTTTTGACAAATCTTTAAATGTTTTATATTTGAAGCTAATCTTGGTTGCCTATCTAAGTCATTCTATTTAGGAATATGATAAAATGAAGTTCTCATATGTTGTTCCCTGAGTATATGTGACTATCAGTTAACATACTAACCTCACATCTGAAACACAAGTCAAACAGAAAGGCTAAGAGAATTCTTAACTTACTTCCTTTGTGGAAAAAGTAGCCAAATATTTCCATGAGCCATATTTCCAACCTTTAAACAAATTAGGTTTTCCTTACTATCTTTCCAAAATACACTTAAATTTTGACCCCAATAAAGAATAGCATAATTCTCCATATATAACTTATCAGTAATAGGTTACTTTTACCCAGTTACAAAAAAATTAAATGACATAAATAAAAAGGAATCTAAATTTTCTGTTTTCACTTAAGCCTAAAAAAAAAGACTATCACTACTAACAATTTTAGTTTGGAAGACACCAGCTTGATAAGGTTCTCTCCTGAGTTTTACATTGAGGAGGCTTGTATACTTGGTGAACATGAATACCTTTAACATACAAAGAAACTAGTAATAATTACATCACAGTTAAGTAGATACCCTTAGGTTAATTTAATTTTAACTTTTGAAACAAAATGAGGAATCCATAGCTCTGTAGGATAACTATAATTACAGTTCTAAAGAGGTTAACAGTACTGACAAAAATCAAAGGATAATTTTAGACCTCTTATTACTTTAGGAAATAGTGCTAATGACCACAAAATAGATCTATTACCTAAGGTACAAGTTCACCTCAGATATACAATAACAAAATCCTATTCAGTCAAAGCAAACAGGTGGGGTCCCAATACAAATGGTAGAAATGCTGAAAGATTCATTGACCATTTTATATGTGAAAGGTCCAGATACGATGTATATTGTATAGAAGAAAGTGCTTATTGTTTACCTTGCCTATATTAAACCTACATAGCTTTGTGTTTAAGCTTTTTCATAACATTTAAACAAATCTCAGACAAACATATATAGACCTCAGATATATACATATCTCCCGTTACATATATTTAAGGTGTCAAATGTGCTGTGATAACCTAAAACAACTGTTGTTTATGTAAACAGAGTTATGAAGCAATAATTTTAAGGACTTTTAAACAGGTACATAAACAAACCCTAATTCTTTAAAACTCATCTTCCCTAAGGAATGGAAACCTAATGGACACAAGAAATTATATCGATAAATTAGATTGGATCAATGTTTTAATAAAATTGTGTTATTTTAAACATAGAAAATTATAATTATGTCAGTACATCATATTGACCCTTAAGAGAACAAAAACTTAAATCATGGTAACTTACACAAACAAAAAAATTCCTAAGACTGACTCATTTGACCCTCCACAACCTGACCCTTATATCCTTAGTTTTGCCCTCTCTTTATTTCCATCTCAGACTTTAGGACAAAAATATTACTTTAACATACAAAATACTTTCTCATCCAAAATCATTCCCTTTCTCTTTTAATTTTCCTTACCAAAATATATCCCTATATCTAAAACTTTCTTGTATTGCTTTCTTTGACTTGCTGCTTCCTTTCTCCTTTATGTTTACATTTTGAAACAATCCTTCCAAACTTTCTGAATTTCGACAATGTACTCTTTTTTATCCAGTAAGATGAAATAGTTAATGCTGTCTACAGTATTTTCATCAAACAGTTGAAATTCTTCATATATGCATACAGAATTGCATTTGTTCATTAGAATTTTAACTTTTAGTAACTTACTTTATTCTTCACACAGGGTCTCACTAAGTTGCTGAGGGCCTTGTTAAATTGTGAGGTGTGTCCATGATCTTTCCTCCACTTTCTTCAATCTTTCAAGTCACTGGGATTACAGACATGCACCACCATGCCTGCCAGCAATTTTAAAAGTATCTTTACTTTGTCTAAACAACAAATTTAATTAACTTACCTCTCTAAGATTTCTTTTGTAAAGGTTTAGGAAAATAAAATTTTGTTAAGTTTTACCAAAATAGATAAAGGTGCAGAGACACAAACCAAAGGAATACACAATCTTTTCAATGAAATAATATCAGAAAATTTACCAATCCTAAAAAATCAAATGGAAAATCAAATATAAGAGGCTTACAGGACTCCAAATATACAAAACTACAACAAACACACACCAAGTCACATTATAATGAATATGCTTAACATACAGAATAAAGATAGAAGTTTAAGGCTGCAAAAGAAAAATATCAGATTATATATACAGGAAGACTAATTCAGATCTCAGTTGAGAATTCAACTGAGACCCTCAAAGTTAGGAGGTCCTGGAAAAACATGTACCAAACCTGAAGGGAAATGAATGCCAACCAAGAATTCTATATCCAGCAAAACTAAGCTTCAGTTTTGAAGATGAAATTAAAACCTTCCATGATAAACAAAAGTTAAAAGAATTCTCAACTAGAAATGTGCACTACAGCATATTCTCAACAAAATATTCCATAAAGATGAAATGAAAAAGAAAAATGAAAACCAGCAAAGGGAGGAACAACACTAAAGGAATAGTCAGCCAAATGAGAAACTAATTCAAATTAAAAATTATAAATAAACCAAAATGATCAGGAATACAAATCATATCTCAATAAAAATCTTGAATGTTAATGACCTAAACTCATCAATTGAAAGATATAGACTGGCAGAGTTGGTTAAAAAAAAAAGATCCAACAATAAACTGTCTCCAAGAGACTCACATCATAGGCAAAAACATCCACAGATCAAAGGTGAAAGGATGGAAAAAAACATATAACTCACATGGATCTTGTAAATAAGAAGGGGTTTATATCCTCATATCAGATAAACTGAACTTTAAGCCAAAGTTAATCAGAATGGACAAAGCAGTACATTCCGTACTATTTAAGGGACCTATACATCAATCAGCAAGACATAATAATTGTAAATGCTCCCAATGGAGCACCTATGTACATCAAACAAACCCTTCTCAATTTCGAGAATCAAATAGACCACAACACAATAATTTGGGGTGATGTTAACACACCTCTCTCACTACTAGATAGATCCTCCAAAGAAAAACTAAACAAAGAAACTATAGAACAAAATACAATCAATAACTTAGACTTATCAGACATATATAGAATATTTCTTCTATCAATAAACAAATACACTTTATTCTCAGCAGCACATGGATCTTTCTCTAAAACAGACCACAAGTTATGCCACAGAGCAACTCTTAGCAAATGTAAAAAAAAATAGATAATACCCTACATTCTATCATATCATAATGGAATGAAATTAGAAATCAACAATAGAATTTTAAAAATAGATGCTATTATAATGCCTGGAGACTAAATAATACACTAATGAATGATGAACAGGTAGCAGAAAAACTCAGGCTTGAAATTTTAAAATTCTTAAAGGTAAATAACACTGATGATAAACGTATCAAAATCTCCAAGACACTATGAAAGCAGTGCTAAGAGGAAAGTTCATTGCATTGAGCTGTTTCATTAAAAGAATAGAAAGTTAATGAATAAGTAGCCTTACATTATATCTCAAAGCCCTAGAAAAAGAAGAACAAGTCAAAATCAAGCAGAAGACAGAAAATTATTAAAATCAGAACTGAAATCAATAAAATTGAAACCAAAGAAACAATTCAAAAAAATTGACCAAAAAAAGTTGGTTCTTCATAAAAATAAACAAAATTGATAAACCCTTATCCAAACTAATGAAGAGAAAGCAGATAAAAATCAAATTACTAAAATACATAATGAAAAAGGAAATCTCACTACAGACAATACTGAAATACAGAAGATAATCAACAACTATTTTGAAAATTTATACTCCAATAAAATGGAAAATCTTAAAGATATCAAAACAAATTTCTAGAGACATATGATCTACCCAAACTGAATCAGGAGGATATACACAATTTAAACAGATCAATTTCAAGCAATTAAATAGAACACATCATCAAAAGCCTAACAATTAAGAAAAGTCACGAACCAGAGGCATTCTAGCCAAGTTCTACAAGACTTCAAAAAAGAATTAATACCAATACTCCTCGAATTCTTACATGAAATAGAAAATGAGGGAATTCTTCCAAACTCATTCTATGAAGCTACTATCATTCTGATACTTAAAGCACTCAGAAACCACTCTGGACACAGGAACTCAGGCAAGAGGTTTTACTAAGTGGACAGGTGGAGTGTCTGCCTGCAGGATGAGACAGAGAGAGAAAATGAGAGGGAGTGAGAGAGAGCTAGCAAGAGTGAGAGTGAAAGAGAGAGAGAGAGAGAGAGAAAATGGCAGTGGAGCTATCCTTACATAGTAGAATTTCACAGGCTAATGACAATGGGCCAATGACTGACTAGGAAGTTTGCATGCTAATAATCTGGGTTGTAAAGCATTATGGGGGAGGCAGAATAATGGTGACAGCAAAATAGCAGATCTGATGCCAATATTACTCCCTTTTTGTTTTTAATAGATACCAGGGGTGAGATGATGTTTTTTCTTCTGTAGCTTCTTCCTGCTGGTTAGGGGCAAAGAGTCTCATTCTTGTAAAAAATAAAAAAGAATTAGGGAGGACTTTAGGCAGGAGCAGAATTTTTGAAGCTGGAGGTGTCAATAGTGAATTGCTTCTAATTGCCAATCTCAAAAAGCCAAAAGACGAATGATATCACTAATAAGTGGATGATGACTCATAATGGGGGGAGGGAAGGGTTAGTGTTAGGGTTAGAGTTAGGGTTAGGGAGGGGGGCAAGTATGGAGGAAGGAAGCACTGTATAGAGGGTGAAGAGGGGAGGGAGGGGTGGGGGGAAGGGAAAAAATAACAGAATGAATCAAACAACATTACTCTATGTAAATTTATGATTACACAAATGGTATGCCTTTACGCCATGTACAAACAGAGAAACAACATGTATCCCATTTGTTTACAATAAAAAAAAAATTAAAAAAAATTTATAAAAAAATAGTGAATTGCAAGTCTCAGCTTTGGATGTCAGGGACTGGTAGTCTTGAAGGAGAAGCAGTTGATTGACCGATTGGTTGGTAAACTTGTGTGTGTCCGCCAGTTCTAGAACTTATGTATCTGATCTTGTAGGAAATTCCATAGGCAATTTACCAGGCATGGTCCTGTTCAGGAAGATCTGTAGACCTTAAAACAATCAAAAATTTCTGACTCTGGCAGTTTTTCTTGATAGTTATCAGGCACTCCTGCCTAAGAATCTCTTGTAGCCTCCAATCTTACTTATTCTTTGGGCTAACACAAGTGTAGGTCTTAAGTTCCAATAAAGGAACTATTTTCTTTCCTTTTAAACCCAGTAATGGCCACATTTTGGTTATAACTGTTTTTGCTAGGTGTTCAAGACCAAGCTGGTCAAATCGACCTTGTTCTTAACTGTTGTTAAGGGTCAGCTGAGTTCCTACAGGGGTTACTTGTGGAGAACTTGAGAGCAATGTCTTAGCTCCTTTAGTGCCATTCACTAGATAGGGTCTCCCTGATGAGGTGGCTTCCTTTAGAAACATCAGGGATGTCTCCCTTTTTCAATGACCCTCCTCTTTTCAGCAGGTGCACTGATTGGCTTCTCATTCTCTAGTGGTCTCATCAATCTCCCTGATTGGAGGTCATGTGGCCAAGAGTTGCAAACCTTCTTAGAGAAGCTCTCCCATTCCCTGGGATCAGGCTGACTCAGAGGGCAAGAGCCAAATACTGATTTTCTTGTCCCTTTTGTGTTTTAATCCCAATCTTAAACTTGATCTTAAACATCCAGCAAACCAGTCTCACCAGTCATGAAGTAAGAGCACTGGGCTTTAACTCTAATGTTTGTGACTTTACAGTCATTTCCCCCCTTTTATTTAATTGGTGTCTATATTATCTGTCCTATAGGCAATGACTTATTATCTCAAATTAATTTAGGTAATTTGTTCTTGAAGCAGTACTTCTGCAAAACAATAATCAGGCAACAGTTATAGAGTTTACAAGGAAAATACAAAATGGAATTAACAACAGTAAAACATTTAGTTTGTTTAATAGCTCTCTTGAATTTTGACCGAGCTACACATTATATCCCCTGTTAGAGATCACAGTAATTTTACAACAAAAAAAAAACAGTCTTTTGAATATAACTTTAAGAAGTTGAAGTCTGGCTTATTTTGGAGTCATTCTGACATTCAGCAGGGTGGGAGGCAGAACCTTATCTCAGATAAGGTGGGGCTCCTTACAAATCTTAGGTAAAGTGTTCTAGTTCTGAAATTGATCTTTGCCTCTTTCTTAAACATTGTTTTACAAAGTTTACATGTATTGTTTCCTGAGTCTAGGTGAAAATTAATTAACACAATGACATTACACCCAAAACATAAATCAAGGAAAAGCTGAGAGAACTTTTAACTTTCCTTTTGTGTGACAAAGTAGCAAAATGTTTTCATGTTTCAGGATATTAACCTTTAAACAAATCATGCTCTAATAGATCTGTTATAGAGCATTAAATGACATAAATCAATCCCCAATACTATTCTTATGAACACAAAGAGGGGTGAGAGTAAAGAGAAGAGAAGGTCTGAACATCAGGAATCTCTACCCACTTGCTGCTGCAGTGACAGAAGTTGTGTAAGTCCCATTCTCCAGCCAAGAGGAGTCATTATCTAACTTATATTGGGGTCAGACTGTGTTGCAAAAGAAAATGAGCCTGCAAGGTTTGAGATATGGAGTCAAATGGAGAGGTCAAATGTTTTTCAGGAGACAACCAAGGGTTGGGGATCACAGAGAATTTTATATTGGGCACAGCCCATGGCTAAGAGTTCTCAGGAGCCTGGAGAAGGGAAACAGGAGAGGAAGGGGTGCCCCCACAACCTCTCTGAGTTCTCATGTAGAAGGAGACCATCAGTGACTGTCATCACCATCCCTGACAGGTCTGCGGCCAAAGCTGAGGGAGACCCTGACCCAGCACTGGGGATTTTGTAGAGAGAGTTCAGGGCCATGCAGTACAAGAGCTCTGAGGACTCACTGCCAGTATAAGGGAAGGCTGTCCAGAGTTGAGTTCTGTGGTGGGCAAGGAGGTGGGCAATGGCAAGAGGCAGAAACACCCCATGGTGGATATTGGCCAAGGAGGAGGGGGCATGGTCAAGGCAGCTTGGATCCCCGTGAGGGGAGATTTAGCAGGCAGTGACTGTGGATCCCATCCTGGGTTTCATCACAGAAAGACTTTCCTACCCAGAAACATTTTCTTCTCCCTTCTACTAAATATATTTTTGTACCTAGAACCTTTTATTTTTCTTTCCTATATGTTGACCCCTTTTTGTTCACATTCTGAAACAATGCTTATGAAATTTCTGAATTTAGATAAATTACTCCATTTTAATACGATGAAATGTTTTGTTATGTACAGTACTTTAATTGGAACACAGTTGAAACTTTTGAATCCCTTTGTATATAGAATTGTACCTGTTAGGACTTAAGTCTTAGTAACCTTGTTTTTAGTGATGACACAAAGCAATTTTAAACCCCTTTTAGTTACCAATCTATGAAAACACCAATAATGTTTAAGTACATTACCCCATGGAATTTAAGGAGTTAGGATTTTAATTTTGTAAATTAATCAGATGTCTCTAACAAACACTTTTGAGTAATCCCATACATGTCAAATCTACTGAATACTGTAAAAACCAAGATGTCAAACAAGTGTATTGAATAATATCTGCTGTCACTATCCTGTTGAAGCCAAGTCCTGGAAATAATTGATATTAGACATTTTATAAACATCAACATTTGATTAACTCAACCACCTAGAGACTTGTGAGGTAAGTAATTTTAGAGACATCTACCTTCATTTGTTAACCCAATTTTAAATTGATCCTTTTTTAAACCATGTGAATTAAGGGTACCTGGATCCATTTTTTGTATTTTAATTTAATGAGTGCTCATTATTTATGTCAATTTGGTTACACATAGCACAAAAACAAAAAGCCTTGCAGCTGTTTGTAGGTGAATCTCCAATGCAATGTTTTAGATGTTTTAAAAAACAAATTTTAGAGCTGAATAAAAAAATAGAACTGATCAGAAAAACATTAACCTAGGTATGTAGGATCAAAGTTGTGAGCTCAAAAAATATAGTATTTAATAAAAACAAAAAAAACAAGAGTCCAAGAAGAAAAAATGATAATGCCCATTAATTATTTTAGTAAAGTAGCATGAGAGTGTGAGAAAGAGAAAGGCCCAGAGAGGGAGGAAGAAGAAGAGTGAGAGAGAGAAAGAGAGAGAGATTGGGTTTGCAGAAAGAACAAAGATAAAGAAAGAACTTGAATGTAGTGAAATTTCTTTCCATTTCCCTGAGCATACTCAGAAATTAAAAGGATCCCTAAAAATGTAGGAATCTAAAGTGCCATTTGATTTTATGTCCAGGGTGAAGAGGAGGAATTCTTAAATTAACTAAGAGGGGGTATGAGTGGGGATTGAGAGTGAGCTGCCCATTTTGAGAGAGGAATTGGTGAATACAGAGGTGAGGCATCCCTTGGCCCCCAGGGAATCCACCCAAATGAAGGACGAGTTATCCAGGGAGTCGTCACTACCACTAGATAAGCATAGAGGCTAAGCCTGTAGGGGTACCTGGGTGCCCAGTGCTGGGGCTTTCATAGAGACAAAAATGTTGTAGAGAAAACCCAGCTCCCATAAGTCTGGAGCTTTTCAACCACTCAGGAAAGAGTCGCCCGCCAGCCTGGAGCTCTCTCCCAGCAATCAGTATAGGAATTCACCATAGTTGCAAGAACCATGGCGGGGGATACTCATGGAGAGCCTTGGGGGTGCTGGACACTCAGTGGTCACTTCCCAGGTAACCAAAAGCCAGGGGAGAAGCCACTTACCCAATGAGACTGGTGTGTGGAGGTGAAGGAGAGCATCCAGGCAAATGGAAGGTGAGACCAGCATCTGGGGGTCTGGAGAGACAGATGGAATTCCAGTCACCTAAGTGGTGGTAGAAGAGCCCATCTGAGTCATGGCACCAATGAAAACACCCAGAAACCACCCCAGATGCAGGAACTCACACAAGAGATTTTACTTAGTGGACACGCAGAGTGTCTGCCTCCAGAGTGAGAGGTAGAGAGAAAATGAGAGGGGGGGAGAATGGCAGTGGAGATATTCCTAAGTAGTGGAATTTCACAGGCTCATGGCAATGGATCAACGACTGACTGGGAAGTTTTTAGGCTAACAATCTGGGTTGTAAAGTGGTTTGGGGGAGGCAGAATAATGGTGGCAGCGAAATAGCAGATCTGATTCCAATAAATACAAAAACCAGACAAAGGTACATCAAGGAAAGAAAATGTCAGACCAATATCCCTGATAAACAGATGCAAAAATTCTCAACAAAATTATGGCAGCTTGCATACAAAAACATATTCAAAAGATAGTGAACCATGATAAAGTGGATTTCATCCTAGGAAAGCAAGGTTGTTTCAACATACAGAAATCAATAAATGTAATTCATCACATCAATAGACTTAAAAGACAAAAATCATATGATCATCTCAATAGATGGAGAAAAAATCTTTGACAAAATACAGCACCCCTTCATGTTCAAAACACTAGAAAAAACAGTAATACTAGGAACATACCTCAACATTATAAAAGCTATCTATGCTAAGCCAATGGCCAACATCATTTTCTAAATGGAGAAAAATTGAAAGCATTCCATCTAAAAACTGAAACAAAACAGGGATGCCCTTTTTCACCATTTCTATTCAACATCATCCTTGAAAATCTAGTCAGAGCAATTTGACAGATTAAAGAAATTAAAGGGATACAAATTATCACTATTTGCCAATGACATGGTTCTATACTTAGAAGATCCAAAACATTCCACTAGAAAAGTTCTAGAACTAAAATAAATTCAGCAAAGTAGCAGGATATAAAATCAACATGCATAAATTAAACATGTTTCTATACATAAGTAATGAATCCACTGAAAGAGAAATTAAGGAAACTACCCCATTCACCATAGCCTCAAAAAAAAATAATTTTGGTATTGATCTAACAAAATAGATGAAAGAGCACTGTAATGAAACTACAGAACACTAAAGAAAGAAATTGAAGAAGACCTTAGAAGATGGAAAGACCTCCCAAGCTTCTGGATAGGCAGAATTAATATTGTCAAAATGGCCATACTACCAAAAGCACTACACAATTGAATGCAATTCCAATGAAAATTCCACTGACATTCTTCATAGAATTAGAAAAAGCAATCATGAAATTCATTTGGAAAAATAAGAGACCAGAATAGCCAAAGCAATCCTTAGCAAGAAAAGTGAAGCAGGAGGCATCACAATACCAGACCTCAAACTACACTACAGAGCAATAGTAACAAAAGTGGCATGGTGTTGGCACCAAAATAGGCAGACAGACCAATGGTACAGAATAGAAGACAAAGAGACATAAACACAGTTATCTCATACTGGACAAGTTACAAAAAATATACAATGGAGAAAAGAGTCTCTTCAACACATGGTGCTGGAAAAACTGGAAATACACATATAGCAAAATGTAATTAAACCCCTATCTCTCACCCCACAAAAAACTCAACCGAAAATGGATCAAGAACCTAAGAATTAGACCAGAGACCCTGCACCAATTAGAAGAAAAAATAGGCCCAAATTTTAATCATGTCAGCTTATGAACTGACTTCCTTAACAAAACTCCCGAAGCACAAGAAATAAAAACAACAATCGATAAATGGGATGGATTCAAACTAAAAAGCATTTTCTCAGCAAAAGAAACAATAAAGACTGTGAACGAAAAGTCTACAGAGTGGGAGAAAATCTTTACCACATGCACCTCAGATAGAGCACTAATCTCCAGAATTTACAAAGAACCAAAAAAAAAATAAAATAAAAGAAACTACAAATAAATAAAATAAATAAAAGTACAAATAACTGCTGGGGTCCAGCCCTAGCATGGTTAGGTGGATGGGAGGCATCAGCGCAGTGGAGAAATAGCACACAGAGACATCAGATGTTCTGAGTCTGAATCTGTATTTTTTCTACCAGTCTTTTTATAGATATTTTTCTTTAGTAATGATTATATCATTTTTGGTTAGTTTAAAACATGAATAACCTCAAAAGTACGATCTATGCTCCTTCTCGAAGTACACATTCTCTCTATATGACAGCCCAGACCCAAACAACCTTATTTCCCAGCTAGATTAAAACAATCTTGTCTCCCAGCTAAACTGAAACAAACTCGTCTCCCAGTTAAACTGGGGGCACCATGATCTGCCAGCCTTCAACCTTCAGAACAAACACGTCACTAGATTTTCTGAGAAACCACCCCCCACCATGAACTCCAGTGTTTAACAGTGAAAATTTTTACTATGATTAAAGGGCAAAGAAGTCAAATTATAGTTAATATTTAGTCTATTTTAATTTCACACAATGATGGACTACAATCTTATTCTGATTCTCAAAGAATTAGACTAAACATAGGAAAAGCACAAATTATATTTATGACTAACCTAAATGTTTTTATTATGTAAAGTATCTCTAGAATCAACTATTGAAACTAAGAAAGTAACAAAGGCTAAACAAGGCATCCAAGCTCAGAGGAATGCCTCTTTATCCATCTATTATTATACTAAAGCAATCACAGGCTCCTTTAAACTCAAGCACAGTCACAATTGTTTATTTTCATATATTTTATCTATGTATTACTGCTAAATTTTTATTGTGCACTATTTTGTGTCCCAATACAGTAAAATCATCCCAATGTTTTTCCAATAAGTTTCTTTTTTTTTTCTTTTTTTTTATTGTAAACAAATGGGATACATGTTGTTTCTCTGTACATGGCGTAAAGGCATACCATTTGTGTAATCATAAATTTCCATAGAGTAATGTTGTTTGATTCATTCTGTTATTTTTTCCCTTCCCCCCACCCCTCCCACCCCTCTTTACCCTCTATACAGTACTTCCTTCCTCCATACTTGCCCCCCTCCCTAACCCTAACTCTAACCCTAACACTAACCCATCCCTACCCCCCATTATGTGTCATCCTCCACTTATTAGTGATATCATTCGTCCTTTGGCTTTTTGAGATTGGCTTATCTCACTTAGCATGATATTCTCCAATTTCATCCATTTGCCTGCAAATGCCATAATTTTATCATTCTTTATGGCTGAGTAATATTCCATTGTATATATATACCACAGTTTCTTTATCCACTCATCAATTGAAGGGCATCTAGGTTGGTTCCACAGTATGGCTATTGTGAATTGAGCAGCTATGAACATTGATGTGGCTGTATCTCTGTAGTATGCAGATTTTAAGTCCTTTGGGTATAGGCCAAGGAGTGGGATAGCTGGGTCAAATGGAGGGTCCATTCCAAGTTTTCTAAGGAATCTCCACACTGCTTTCCAGAGTGGCTGCACTAATTTGCAGCCCCACCAGCAATGTATGAGTGTACCTTTCTCCCCACATCCTCGCCAACACCTGTTGATGCTCGTATTCTTGATAATCGCCATTCTAATTGGGGTGAGATGGAATCTTAGGGTGGTTAGATTTGCATTTCTCTTATTACTAGAGATGTTGAACATTTTTCCATATGTTTGTTGATTGCTTGTAGATCTTCTTCTGTGAAGTGTCTATTCATTTCCTTAGCCCATTTGTTGACTGGATTATTTGAATTCTTGGAGTAGAGTTTTTTGAGTTCTTTATAGATTCTGGAAATTAGTGCTCTATCTGAAGTATGATTGGCAAAGATATTCACCCACTCTGTAGGCTCTTTCTTCGCATTGCTGATAGTTTCCTTTGCTGAGAGAAAGCTTTTTAGTTTGAATCTATCCCAGTGGTTGATTCTAGCTTTTATTTCTTGTGCTATGGGAGTCCTGTTAAGGAAGTCTGGTCCTAGACCAACAAGGTGAAGATTTGGACCTACTTTTTCTTCTATAATCTGCAGGGTCTCTGGTCTGACTCCGAAGTCCTTAATCCATTTTGAGTTTAGTTTCGTGCATGGTGAGAGATATGGGTTCAGTTTCATTCTGTTGCATATGGATTTCCAATTCTCCCAGCACCATTTGTTGAAGAGGCTATCTTTTCTCCATTGCATATTTTTGGCCCCTTTGTCTAGTATGAGAAAATTGTGTTTATTTGGGTTTGTGTCTGTGTCCTCTATTCTGTACCATTGATCTACCTTTCTATTTTGGTACCAATACCATGCTGTTTTTGTTATTATTGCTTTGTAGTAGAGTTGAAGATCTGGTATTGCAATACCCCCTGTTTCACTCTTCCTGCTAAGGATTGCTTTAGCTATTCTGGGTTTCTTATTCTTCCAGATGAATTTCATAATTGCTTGCTCTATTTCTGTAAGTACGTCATTGGGATTTTAATTGGAATTGCATTGAATTTGTATAGCACTTTAGGTAGTATGGCCATTTTGACAATATTAATTCTTCCTATCCAAGAACATGGAAGATCTTTCCATCTTCTAAGGTGTTCTTTAATTTCTTTCTTTAGTGTTGTATAGTTCTCATTGTAGAGGTCTTTCACCTCTTTTGTGAGATTGATTCCCAAGTATTTTATTTTTTTCGAGGCTATTGTGAAGGGGGTAGTTTTCCTAATTTCTCTTTCTGAAGATTCATCACATATGTATAAAAATGCATTGGATTTATGGGCATTGATCTTGTAACCTGCTACTTTACTGAAATCACTTATGAGTTCTAAGTTTTCTGGTGGAATTTCCAGGTTCCTCTAAATATATAATCATGTCATCCGCGAACAGGGATAGTTTGAGTTCTTCTTTTCCAATTCGTATCCCTTTAATTTCTTTGGTTTGTCTAATTGCTCTGGCCAGAGTCTCAAGAACGATGTTGAATAGAAGTGGTGAAAGAGGGCATCCCTGCCTTGTTCCAGTTTTTAGGGGGAATGCTTTCAGTTTTTCACCATTTAGAATGATATTAGCATAAATGGCCTTTACAATGTTAAGGAATGTTCCCACTATCCCTATTTTTTCTAGTGTTTTGAGCATGAAGGGGTGCTGTATTTTATCAAATGCTTTTTCTGCATCTATTGAAATAATCATGTGATTCTTGACTTTAAGTCTATTAATATGGTGAATTACGTTTATTGATTTCCTGATGTTGAACCAACCTTGCATCCCTGGGATGAAACCCACTTGATCATGGTGCACTATCTTTTTAATATGTTTTTGTATGCGATTTGCTAAAATTTTGTTGAGAATTTTTGCGTCGATGTTCATTAAGGATATTGGTCTGAAATTTTCTTTCCTTGATGAGTCTCTGTCTGGTTTAGGTATCAGTGTGATATTGGCTTCATAGAATGCGTTTGGGAGGGTTCCCTCCTCTTCTATTTTATGGAATACTTTGAGAAGTATTGGAATGAGCTCTTCTTTAAAGGTTTTGTAGAACTCAGCTGAGAACCCATCTGGTCCCGGACTTTTCTTTGTTGGTAGGCTTTTGATGACTTCTTCTATTTCAGTACTTGAAATTGGTCTATTTAAATTGTTTATGTCCTCCTCGTTCAGTTTAGGCAATTCATATGTCTCTAGAAACCTGTTGATGCCTTCACAATTTTCTATTTTGTTGGAGTATAGATTTTCAAAATAGCTTCTAATTATGTTTTGTATTTCCATCCTGTCTGTTGTGATATTTCCTTGTTCATTCCGAATTTTAGTGATTTGGGTTTTCTCTCGTCTTCTCTTTGTTAGTGTGGCTAAAGGTTTATCAATTTTGTTTATTTTTTCGAACAACCAACTATTTATTTTGTCAATTTTTTGTATTGTTTCTTTTGTTTCAATTTCATTGATTTCAGCTCTGAGTTTAACTATTTCCTGTCTTCTACTACTTTTGGTGCTGTTCTGTTCTTCTTTTTCTCGGGCTTTGAGCTGTAGGGTTAGGTTGTTTATTTGTTGAGTTTTACTTCTTTTATTAAATGCGCTCCATGAAATAAATTTCCCTCTAAGTACTGCTTTCATAGTGTCCCAGAGATTTTGATATGATGTTTCTTTGTTCTCATTTACCTCTAAGAATTTTTTAATTTCCTTCCTAATATCTTCTGTTATCGATTCATCATATAATAGCATATTGTTTAATCTCCAGATGTTGGAATAGTTTCTGTGTTTTACTCTTTCCTTTATTTCTAACTTCAATCCATTATGATCTGATAGAATACATGCTAGTGTCTCTATCTTCTTGTATTTGCTAACATTAGCTTTGTGGCATAATATATGGTCTATTTTAGAGAAGGATATGTGCTGCTGAGAAGAAAGTGTATTCACTCTTGGTTGGATGGTATATTCTATAAATGTCCGTTAAGTCTAAATTATTGATTGTGTTATTGAGATCTATGGTTTCTTTGTTCAATTTTTGTCTGGAAGATCTGTCCAGTGGTGAGAGAGGCGTGTTAAAATCACCTAGTATTATTGTGTTATGATCTATTTGGTTTCTGAAATTGAGAAGGATTTGTTTGACATACATAGATGAGCCACTGTTTGGGGCATAGATGTTTATGATTGTTATATCTTGCTGATTTATGCTTCCCTTAAGCAGTATGAAATGACCTTCTTTATCCCTTCTGACTAACTTTGGCTTGAAGTCCACATTATAGGAAATGAGGATAGATACTCCAGCTTTTTTGCTGAGTCCAAGCGCATGGTATGTTTTTCCCCATCCTTTCACCTTTAATCTATGGGTATCTTTTTCTATGAGGTGAGTCTCTTGCAGGCAACATATTGTTGGATCTTTCTTTTTAATCCAATCTGCCAGTCTATGTCTTTTGATTGATGAATTCAGGCCATTGATGTTCAGGGTTATTATAGAGAAATGATTTGGTTTCCCGGTCATTTGGTTCATTTTTAAAATTTTGTTTATTTATTTGTTTGACACAACTTGTTTCCTCCTTTATTTGACAATTCCTTTAGGATAATTCCTCCCTTTGCTGATTTGCTTCTTTGTTTTTCATCTCTTCCTCATGGAATATTTTGTTGAGAATGTTCTGTAATGCTGGCTTTCTTTTTTAAATTCTTTTAGCTTTTGTTTATCATGGAAGGATTTTATTTCATGGTCAAATTTGAAGGTAAGTTTTGCTGAATATAAGATTCTTGGTTGGCATCCATTTTCTTTCAGGGCTTGAAAAATGTTGTTCCAGGCCCTTCTAGCTTTTAGGGTCTGGATTGAAAAATCTGCTGATATGCGTATTGGTTTCACCCTGAATGTAATTTGGTTCTTTTCTCTCACAGCCTTTAAAATTCTGTCTTTATTTTGTATGTTAGGTATTTTCATTATAATGTGCCTTGGTGTGGGTCTGTTGTAATTTTGTGTATTTGGAGTCCTATAAGCCTCTTGAACTTGATTTTCCATTTCATTCTTCAGATTTGGGAAATTTTCTGATATTATTTCATTGAATAAATTGTTCATTCCTTTGGCTTGTTTCTCTAGGCCTTCCTCAATCCCAATAATTCTTAAATTTGGCCTTTTCATGATATCCCATAGTTCTTGTAGATTCTGTTCATGATTTCTTACCATCTTCTCTGTTTGTTCAACTTTGTTTTCAAGGTTAAATATTTTGTCTTCAATGTCTGAGGTTCTGTCATCCAGGTGTTCTATCCTATTGGATATGCTTTCTATGGAGTTCTTAATTTGGTTTATTGTTCCCTTCATGTCAAGGATTTCTGTTTGGTTTTTTTTTTCAATATCTCTAACTCTTTATTGAAATGATCTTTTGCTTCCTGTATTTGCTCTTTTAACTGTCGATTGGTGCGATCATTCAATGCTTGCATTTGCTCTTTCATCTCATCGTTTGCTTCTCTGATCATTTTAATTATGTACATTCTGAACTCCTTTTCTGTCATTTCTTCTGCCATGCTGTCATTGGGTTTTATTGATGTAACATCTAGATTTGTTTGCAGCATTTTCTTTCCTTGTTTTCTCATATTGTTCAGGTATCAGTGGACCGCTGAGATATTGCAGATTTCCTCTATTGACTAACAATGTCCCTGAAGATTTCTATATATATCCCCCCTTAGCCTTCAGTAGGCTGAAGTCTTGGAGGAAGTTGATAGTGCGGTGCTCCACAAGGAAGCTGCCTCTCTAGGAGTGGTGTCCTTCAGGTGGGGTATAATCCCTGCTAGTGGGCAGAGGTGCCTCCACTTGTTGACCAATGGTCATCCAAAGGGGACCTAGGCTGTGGGCTGAGGCAAGGCCTGTTTGGGCCTGAGTCTCTGGTTTTACCGTCCTTGTGGGGAAACCTCACCCAGCAGGGAAGACTCACCCGGTGGGGTGGTCTCGATGGTCAGTTCCCTCCTAGAGGTTCCCCTCAATTTACAGCTACCGCCTGGGCTGGGCTGCCTTCCTCTGCAAAGTTCCCAGGGGCCTGGCCCTACCTCCTGGGCCTGGGAGCCTCACCCTTCGCAGATGAATCTCCTTAGGCTGCCCCTCCTCAGAGAATTTGCCCACAGGCCTGGAACCTTCGCTCCGCCCTAAGCCTGTCTCTGTGCGGCTCTACCACCCAGAAGCCTCCTAGATCCTGGGACCCTGCTCTGCACCTAATTGCCTGGCTGTGTGGCCCCTCCTCTGAGCAGCCACCTGTGGCCCCAAACAATCGCTCTGAGTCCCAGAGACCCGCCACAGGCCTCTTCCTCCAGACAGCCGCCCAGTATGCCGGTGCGGTCACTAGGAGTCCAAGAAACTCACTTCGTGCCTCCTCTTCCCACCAACCACCCGTAGCCCGGGGCAATCAATCACTCCGAGTCGAAGTGACCCTCCCCGTTCCTCCTCCTTCTCCAGATAACCCCCCGGGTGTTCAGGAGCAGTCCCTCTGAGTGGCTCTGAATCCACGTGACCCGCTGCACGGGTCCTCTGGGCAACCGCCCGGAGCTCTGGTGCGGCCACTCAAGACTAAGCGTCCCACCACGCTTCTCCTCCAGGCAGTCCCCCTGTGTTCAGGAGCTGTCACTTTAAGACCAAACAACTCACCACTCGCCTTCTCCTCTGAGCAGCCGCCTGGAGCGCTAATGCAGTCACTGCGAGTCCAAAGGACCCGCCGCGCTCCTTCTCCTCCTTCTCCTACTCCTCCGGGCAGGCCCCGGGGTTCAGAAGTGATCAGAGTCCAAGCAGCTCGCCACGCAGCCCCTTCTCTGGCAACCGCCTGTAGCTCTGGTGTAGTCACCCGAATCCAAGCGGCCGCACTCCTCTTCCTCCTCCTCATCCTCAGGGCAGGCCCCGGGGTTCAGAAGCGTCGTTCTGAGTCCAAACAGCTCGCCGCGCGGCTTCTCCTCTGGCAACCGCCTGTAGCTCTGGCGCAGTCACTCCGAATCCAAGTGGCCACGCTCCTCCTCCTCCTCCTCAGGGCAGGCCCCGGTGTCCTGAGTCCACACAGCTCTCCTCGCCACTCTTCCCCTGGGCAGCCGCCGGAGCCCCAGTGGTTGCTCCGAGTCCCAGCGCTGTGCCGAGCGGCCTCCTTTTCAGCGCTCCCAGCTGTCCGAGTTCACTGCTCCAGCGGGGGGAGGGGCGTCTCGCCGGCAGTTCTACTTCACAAAGTTTCCTGCGTTCCGGGACCACCATCCCATCCGCGATGCCTCCCCAGGGGGTGAGAGTCACCCAGCTGCTTTGAGTTGGTCCCAAGCGTCTCAATATCTCCTCTTTTGAATCCTGAGTCCTGGAGCAACATGAAATGCAGCCACCCTCTAGGCCGCCATCTTGAAAAACCCAATAAGTTTCTAATGGTATATTGATTATTAATATTAAAAAGCAACTACACGTGGAGACATACCATGCCTATGGCCCCCAAGAGGGAGGACAATCAACAGAACCATGTCAAGTGTTGAGTCCTCTATTCCAACAGACCGTGTCAAGTGTCAGAGTGGCAGGAAATAGACGCGGCAAATAACCCAATCAATAAATGGGCTAAGGAACCGAGCAGACACTCCACAGAAGACATACAGTCAATCAACAAATACATTTAAAAAATTCAACATCTCTAGTAATTAGAGAAATGCAAATCAAAACTACCCCAATATTTCATCTCACTCCAATTAGAATGGCTATTTTCAAGAATACAAGCAACAATAGATGTTGGAAAGGATGTGGGGAAAAAGACAGGGAGATTCCTTAGAAAACTTGGAATGAACTTAAAATCAGCATACTACAGTGATGCAGCCACATCGATATTTATAGCAGCTCAATTCACAATAGTTATATTGTGGAACCAATCTAGATGACCTTCAATAGATGAATGGATCAAGAAACTGTAGTGTATATACACAAATGAATATGACTCAGCCATAAAGAAGAATAAAATTATGGCATTTGCAGGTAAATGGATGGCACTGGAGAGTATCATGCTAAGTGAGATAATCCAATCCCCCCCCAAAAAAAAACCAAAGATATTTTTTCTGATAAGTGGATACTGATACGTAATGGGGGGGACAGGTGTGTAAGGTAAGAATAAAGGAATTTTTGTGTAAAGGAAAAATGAAGGTAGAGGATGGGCAGGGTGAAGGAAAGATAATTGAATGAGACAAACATTATCCTATATACACGTATGATTACACAAATGATGTGACTCTACACTGCGTGCAACCAGATAAATAAACTTGCACTCCATTTGTTTACAATGAATCAAAATTCATGCTGCTGTCATGTATAACTAAATAGAACAAACAATAATAGATAATTTATTATTGTAGTATCTGGCTTGTGTATCTGAAAATTTACTGTGTTTTAATGTAATTTTCTTTTTTTTTTCTGTGTGCTTTATACACACAATTTAATTTAAACCTTTCATTACACCTATAATATCATTATTATTGCCTTCATTTCACACAGAGAACTAGAAGTTTGAGAGATTGAGCACATTTCCAAGGGTCAGTTATGTTTGGTTTAACAAAGCTTCGAACCCAGCTATGGACACACAGAGTTCACATAGGTTATGGCTGCCAGGAGTAACTCCAGTTTGTACGACTTTTCTTAAAAAGCATACATTATGACATGCACTGCAAGCTGGCAGACTGATCCACAGGAAGTTCTATTGACGACCACCAACAAAGCTCAAGGCCAAGTCCAAACCCTTTGTAACCATGGGTCTGAGCCTCATCTACTGGGTTCCTTCCAGCAGGATGCATGTTGAGAGGTGGGGAGAGGGCAGTATAAAAGTCAGGATGGGAACATCAAGTATGAGAAGAGCTTATGCAACCCGGAGTGAGGTTGCCACCTGGGGAAGCATACTTCTGCTTGCCTGCAATGTGACCCATCACCTCTACCCAGCAGCCCTCTCTTAAGTGGGACATCTAGACAGACACAGCATGGTGCCGTGTTCTTCAAGCTCTTATCCATCTCAGCCCCTTACCAGCATCCTGTGCCCAGAACAGAGCTGAGTGGGCACTGCCCACCAAAGCCCTGGCACAGGAGAACACCAGCAGGACCCAAACAAAATTTCTGGGCTCTGCTGTGTTCTTCTCAGGTTAATCCTCAGGCCTCTGTGGGTTCCAGGAAGGCAGAAGCTGTCTCCCAGTTTGGACCGAACTGCAAATAAATCCATATTTCTGTCATTTTTCTCTTACTTTAGATGCAGCCAAGGGTTTGAGTCCCACCTTTGAACCCCCAGAGCCATTGTAGGAAAAGGACATCAGGAAGTGAGGGGTTAACATGGAGATTCTCGTTTGACATCAAGGACTGATAGGCTTGTCCTTTCTCAATATTCAGGTCTGGAGGATGGCGGACTGAGTGGTGGCAGAGGTCTGGCTTTGCTCACAGAAATCACAGCTATCTTGAGTGGCCAAGGAAGCTCCTGGGTGAGCCATGACCTCCCAGGCAAGGGTTGAGTCCCTGAAGTTGAAGCTGAGTGGGCAGGGGGTGTGTGGAGGGCAAAGACTAGGCATAGCTTGCTGCCCTTGGCAGGGATGGGTACTGTCCCATGGCTGCCCACTCTTTCTTGGTGTGCTGCAGGACCTGGGTCTTCTCTCAGTACATCTCAATGTAGTTGTCTTCCTCAGAGGCAGCAGATGACCTGGATGTCTGAGGAGAGAGTAGCTGAGAGAGTAGTTAGGCAGAGATGGAACAAGCAGGGTAGTCCCAGATGAAGGGGAGAGGAGGTTGCCCTGCCTGCCTCAGGAGCCCTCTTTTACTGAGCATGGGCTTCAGTCTGACCTCAAAGCACACTGTCCCCATCTTCGAGGAGACAGGTCCTGTGAGTAGCCTAAGGTCCCGCCTGAAGGTACTAGGTCTTTCCATGGTTTGGATAATCCCATGCCACCATTTCTACCCACATCATCCATCTGGATGAGGTTCAGGGTACAGGATCTCTGTGCTACCTGACTGTGGAAATGAACCCAAGCCTATCCCTCCAGCACTCATCCTTGGGGAGGAGACATGAGGTGTGGGCCATTTGTATGTTCCCTGGAAAGCCCTCAACTTTGAAAGAGAGAGCTCCGTCCTCCTGTACTGATTGCCTGGTCTCTTCTCTAGATGCTGTGCCCCAAAGCCTGCCCCACACTGAGTGCTCCTCATACAACAACTCAGATAATGAGGAAGGGGCCCTGAATTCCTACTGTCACTGACTCCATAACCCTGAGATAGCTGGGGTTCTGTATGCATGTGAGAGACAGTGCAGACAGAAGGACCCTGTGCCTTGAAGGAGACACCAGCTAAAGCAGGTGAAGTCTCTGAGGAAGTGTGTATAGGGAGAGACATCAAGGGCTGACTTCCCTGAAGCCCTTATCTTCCAGGCACCTTGTGGCTGGCACCTGGGTCACTCGGCTGGATGTCCAGGACCACACAATTGACACTGACAGGGCTCTTCTCAGGGACCGGGCTGCTGGGTCACAGGGAGCAGGAGTTGCTGCCCCTGTGCTCTGCTATCACAAGAAAGAAAAGGCAGTCAGTGAACACAGTGGTACAGCACTGCCCATCCACAAGTCCCTGGTGTGCCTTTGCAGCAGACTCTGATGCTGCTTGTATTGGTCAGAACATGGAGAGTCTGGTTCAGAGAGGTGCAGTGACCTGTCCATGCTGACACAGCTATGCAACCATGGCCCCAGGCCTGCTTCTCACCTGCTATTTTAAAGACAGGAAGACAGCAGGTTGATTCTGGGTGAGCTCAGTAGGGTTTCTGTGGCATTTCTAAATCAGCTCATTGGACACTCATTGGACACCTGTGGCATAGAGTGGGTGGTCATACTGGAGCAGCCTGGACTCCTCCAAGGACCCCTGGACATATATCTAGTATTCTCCTGCAGTCCCATGCAATAACACAGGTGGAGCCTGTATTCTGTGACCAGGTGCTGGGTAGCTGCACCCTGTAAGCCAGGATTTCAGGAAGGACCCCCATGCTCTGCTGTGCTCACCACATACTGTGAATGGCACCCTGTGCCTCCCTGCTTCCAGTGCCACCCTGTGAAGGCAGTGATCCTGTTATCTGCACTACAGTCAGAATTCTGAGACTTCCCTGGGAAGCATGCCTTTCCTACAGTTAATGGAGCCCTGTGCTCAGGAAGGACTTTCAGCCAGACTACCCCAAGGGCCTTAGGGAGCCTGGACAAAGGCAGGTAAGCAGTCACAAGGAGCAGGGAATGGGGGAATGGGCCCTGGGGAGCTCATGGCAAGGACAAGCATTCCCTCACTGGGTCCCAGGTGCAGGCTGGTGGAAATTTGTGTGGGGGTGCACAGGTTCTGAGAGGAACTGGAGACCTGCAGTTGCTGTGGAAGGATGAGGAGGAGTCTCAGGTGCATGCTTTGAGCTCCAGCTGGCCTGAGCTTCATACCATCCCCAAAGTAAGATCTGACTGGAATACAACTGTCCCCCTTCATGAACCAAGGTACCCAGCCTCAGGAGACCTATGAGTCAACAGCAACAGTGGTTCAAGTCCAGCCCTCCTGACCCTCAGGTCAAAAACAGTTCATTTATCTCTCTTTCTCCCCAACCTTCAAAACAGATGCTTACATGGGCCTGGGTGACTGGGAAGATGACTGGCCAAGGACACTGCCACATGAATCTGGGGCTGCTGGCTTTGTTTATGTCCTGGCTTGAGCTGTGGTCAACAGCAGGAGCCTGGCTCTCACTTCCTCTGACAAGGTCTTTGTGTGAATGAAAGGCTGCAGGTGAGCAGCTAGGAGGGGCAAAGTGAGGGCTCCCTGGGCTCCTGGGGTTATGGCTATTCTAGGAATTCCTATCTGCTCTCTCCATGGCTAGCAGGATGGAGAAAAGTATGCACATGGGCACAAATTCATCTCCAGAACCAGCTTCATCCACATGGCTAGTATCTCTTTCTTCTGCCTCTGTGTTGGGCACACTGTGACTGTGGAGCCTGCAGAGACCAAGCAGGAAGGCCAAGTCTGATTTCCAACTTTGCCACTTCAGGTAACTCTCCAAAATTTATCTCTTCTACTTCCGGTTCTTTAACAGCAGCCAGAATTTTCTGCTGATCTTTATTGGTGATCCCAAAATTTAAAAAAATACCTCTTATTTCTAAGAAGTCTGTTTTGCAAATCTATTTCACATTTGGAAATGAAGAACTGGTTTTAACTGTGATATCATGACCACCTTTGCAAATTCATCTTTTTTCATGGTCAAAAGGTGTCTTAAAGCTATAGTAGCCCTTTCCTCACAAGCACAAGGCCCTGGGTTCAATCCTCAGCACTCAAGATGTTTGTTTCTTTTTGCAATCTCACTTGGTGTCTTTCCATCTTTGGTTTGTAGCATTTTATTAGCTCCAAGTTCAAGCAACTTCAAAACTACATTTTTATGACCTTGACGTGCTGCCCATGTTAAAGCAACATAACCATTCTCATCCTGGCCATTCACTTCTGCTCCATGTGCAACCAGGAGAGCAACCACCTGCAGGTGGCCATTCTGTGCAGCGTACTTAATGGTCTCCAGAATCCAGGAGCTCCTCCAATAAGTAAGTATCTCCAGTGGTCAATGCCTTCTTTTTTTTTTTTTTTTTTTTATAAATAGTCAATAAAGGAATTAAATATCATGTCTACAGGTCTTAGCTTGCAAACAGTAAAAAGAAATGTAGACTATTGGTATGGTTCGGATCTTCATTGACCACAGTAGTCCTACTTGTTAAAGGTTTGGTCCCCATCCCAGGGCACAGGGGAGGTGGTGAAACCTTTATGAGCTGGGGCCTAGTAGGAGGAAATTAGGTCATTGAGAGCACGTCCTCAAGGAGTTTTTAGGGCTCCAGCCTTTCCACTTCCTCTCATTACTTTCCAGCTACCACAAGGTGAACAGCTTGCTGTCACACATGGTCCCTACCATATGTCCTGCTTCACTACAGGCCCAGAGCTCATGGGATCAAGTGATTATGAACTGAAACCTCTGGAACTATAAGCCAGAATGAAGTTTCTTCCTTGTAAGTTGATTATCTCAGGCATTCTATTATGGCAACGTAAAACTGACTAACAGTTATATAATGTAAAACTCAAAGCAAATCTCTCATGGCCCATAAGATGGTGTAGTAACAATTGCTAGGAAATTGAATTTGGTGATTGAGGAAAAGAATCCCTTACCTAAACAGGGTTTTAACTAACAGGCTTCAAAAATGGGTATCATTTTGAAATTTAGTTTAGTGTTTTTTGTTTTTGTTTTTGTTTTTGTTTTAGAAGCTTTTGACATTATTTTCTGTTTCTTTTTTTTTTATTGTAAACAAATGGGATACATGTTGTTTCTCTGCTTGTACATGGCATAAAGGCATACCATTTGTGTAATCATAAATTTACATAGAATAATGTTGTTTGATTCATTCTGCTATTTTTTCCCTTCCCCCCCACCCCTCCCACCCCTCTTTACCCTCTATACAGTACTTCCTTCCTCCATACTTGCCCCCCTCCCTAACCCTAACTCTAACCCTAACACTAACCCTTCCCTCCCCCCCATTATGTGTCATCCTCCACTTATTAGCGATATCATTCGTCCTTTGACTTTTTGAGATTGGCTTATCTCACTTAGCATGATATTCTCCAATTTCATCCATTTGCCTGCAAATGCCATAATTTTATCATTCTTTATGGCTGAGTAATATTCCATTGTATATATATACCACAGTTTCTTTATCCACTCATTAATTGAAGGGCATCTAGGTTGGTTCCACAGTCTGGCTATTGTGAATTGAGCAGCTATGAACAATGATGTGGCTGTGTCTCTATAGTATGCTGATTTTAAGTTCTTTGGGTATAGGCAAAGGAGTGGGATAGCTGGGTCAAATGGCGGGTCCATTCCAAGTTTTCTAAGGAATCTCCACACTGCTTTCCAGAGTGGCTGCACTAATTTGCAGCCCCACCAGCAATGTATGAGTGTACCTTTCTCCCCACATCCTCGCCTACACCTGTTGTTGCTCGTATTCTTGATAATCGCCATTCTAATTGGGGTGAGATGGAATCTTAGGGTGATTTTGATTTGCATTTCTCTTATTACTAGAGATGTTGAACATTTTTCCATATGTTTGTTGATTGCTTGTAGATCTTCTTCTGTGAAGTGTCTATTCATTTCCTTAGCCCATTTGTCGACTGGATTATTTGAATTCTTGGAGTAAAGTTTTTTGAGTTCTTTATAGATTCTGGAAATTAGTGCTCTATCTGAAGTATGATTGGCAAAGATATTCTCCTACTCTGTAGGCTCTTTCTTCGCATTGCTGATAGTTTCCTTTGCTGAGAGAAAGCTTTTTAGTTTGAATCTATCCCAGTGGTTGATTCTAGCTTTTATTTCTTGTGCTATGGGAGTCCTGTTAAGGAAGTCTGATCCTAGACCAACAAGGTGAAGATTTGGACCTACTTTTTCTTCTATAATCTGCAGGGTCTCTGGTCTGATTCCGAGGTCCTTAATCCATTTTGTGTTTAGTTTCGTGCATGGTGAGAGATATGAGTTTAGTTTCATTCTGTTGCATATACATTTCCAATTCTCCCAGCACCATTTGTTGAAGAGGCTATCTTTTCTCCATTGCATATTTTTGGCACCTTTGTCAAGTATGAGAAAATTGTATTTATTTGGATTTGTGTCCGTGTCCTCTATTCTGTACCATTGATCTACCTTTCTATTTTGGTACCAATACCATGCCGTTTTTGTTACTATTGCTTTGTAGTAGAGTTGAAGATCTGGTATTGCAATACCCCCTGTTTCACTCTTCCTGCTAAGGATTGCTTTAGCTATTCTGGGTTTCTTATTCTTCCAGATGAATTTCATAATTGCTTGCTCTATTTCTGTAAGTACGTCATTGGGATTTTAATTGGAATTGCATTGAATTTGTATAGCACTTTAGGTAGTATGGCCATTTTGACAATATTAATTCTTCCTATCCAAGAACATGGAAGATCTTTCCATCTTCTAAGGTGTTCTTTAATTTCTTTCTTTAGTGTTGTATAGTTCTCATTGTAGAAGTCTTTCACCTCTTTTGTGAGATTGATTCCCAAGTATTTTATTTTTTCGAGGCTATTGTGAATGGGGTAGTTTTCCTAATTTCTCTTTCTGAAGATTCATCACTTATGTATAAAAATGCGTTGGATTTATGGGCATTGATCTTGTAACCTGCTACTTTACTGAATTCACTTATGAGTTCTAAGAGTTTTCTGGTGGAATTTCCAGGTTCCTCTAAATATATAAACATGTCATCCGCCAACAGGGATAGTTTGAGTTCTTCTTTTCCAATTCGTATCCCTTTAATTTCTTTGGTTTGTCTAATTGCTCTGGCCAGAGTCTCAAGAACGATGTTGAATAGAAGTGGTGAAAGAGGGCATCCCTGCCTTGTTCCAGTTTTTAGGGGGAATGCTTTCAGTTTTTCACCATTTAGAATGATATTAGCCATGGGCTTAGCATAAATGGCCTTTATAATGTTAAGGAATGTTCCCACTATCCCTATTTTTTCTAGTGTTTTGAGCATAAAGGGGTGCTGTATTTTATCAAATGCTTTTTCTGCATCTATTGAAATAATCATGTGATTCTTGACTTTAAGTCTATTAATATGGTGAATTACGTTTATTGATTTCCTGATGTTGAACCAACCTTGCATCCCTGGGATGAAACCCACTTGATCATGGTGCACTATCTTTTTAATATGTTTTTGTATGCAATTTGCTAAAATTTTGTTGAGAATTTTTGCATCGATGTTCATTAAGGATATTGGTCTGAAATTTTCTTTCCTTGATGAGTCTCTGTCTGGTTTAGGTATCAGTGTGATATTGGCTTCATAGAATGAGTTTGGGAGGGTTCCCTCCTCTTCTATTTTATGGAATACTTTGAGAAGTATTGGAATGAGCTCTTCTTTAAAGGTTTTGTAGAACTCGGCTGAGAACCCATCTGGTCCCGGACTTTTCTTTGTTGGTAGGTTTTTGATGACTTCTTCTATTTCAGTACTTGAAATTGGTCTATTTAAATTGTTTATGTCCTCCTCGTTCACTTTAGGCAATTCATATGTCTCTAGAAACCTGTTGATGTCTTCGAAATTTTCTATTTTGTTGGAGTATAGATTTTCAAAATAGCTTCTAATTATGTTTTGTATTTCAATCCTGTCTGTTGTGATATTTCCTTGTTCATTCCGAATTTTAGTAATTTGGGTTTTCTCTCGTCTTCTCTTTGTTAGTGTGGCTAAAGGTTTATCAATTTTGTTTATTTTTTCGAAGAACCAACTATTTATTTTGTCAATTTTTTGTATTGTTTCTTTTGTTTCAATTTCATTGATATCAGCTCTGAGTTTAACTATTTCCTGTCTTCTACTACTTTTGGTGCTGGTTTGTTCTTCTTTTTCTAGGGCTTTGAGCTGTAGTGTTAGGTCACTTATTTGTTGAGTTTTATTTCTTTTATTAAATGCGCTCCATGAAATAAATTTCCCTCTAAGTACTGCTTTCACAGTGTCCCAGAGATTTTGATATGATGTTTCTTTGTTCTCATTTACCTCTAAGAATTTTTTAATTTCCTTCCTAATATCTTCTGTTATCCATTCATCATATAATAGCATATTGTTTAATCTCCAGATGTTGGAATAGTTTCTGTGTTTTACTCTTTCATTTATTTCTAACTTCAATCCATTATGATCTGATAGAATACATGGTAGTGTCTCTATCTTCTTGTATTTGCTAACATTAGCTTTGTGGCATAATATATGGTCTATTTTAGAGAAGGATCCATGTGCTGCTGAGAAGAAAGTGTATTCGCTCTTGGTTGGATGGTATATTCTATAAATGTCCGTTAAGTCTAAATTATTGATTGTGTTGTTGAGATCTATGGTTTCTTTGTTCAATTTTTGTCTGGAAGATCTGTCCAGTGGTGAGAGAGGCATGTTAAAATCACCTAGTATTATTGTGTTATGGTCTATTTGGTTTCTGAAATTGAGAAGGATTTGTTTGACATACATGGATGAGCCACTGTTTGGGGCATAGATGTTTATGATTGTTATATCTTGCTGATTTATGCTTCCCTTAAGCAGTATGAAATGACCTTCTTTATCCCTTCTGACTAACTTTGGCTTGAAGTCCACATTATAGGAAATGAGGATAGATACTCCAGCTTTTTTGCTGAGTCCATGCGCATGGTATGTTTTTCCCCATCCTTTCACCTTTAGTCTATGGGTATCTTTTTCTATGAGGTGAGTCTCTTGCAGGCAACATATTGTTGGATCTTTCTTTTTAATCCAATCTGCCAGTCTATGTCTTTTGATTGATGAATTCAGGCCATTGATGTTCAGGGTTATTATAGAGATATGATTTGGTTTCCCGGTCATTTGGTTCATTTTTTAAATTTTATTTATTTATTTGTTTGACACAACTTGTTTCCTCCTTTATTTGACAATTCCTTTAGGATAATTCCTCCCTTTGCTGATTTGCTTCTTTGTTTTTCATCTCTTCCTCATGGAATATTTTGCTGAGAATGTTCTGTAATGCTGGCTTTCTTTTTGTAAATTCTTTTAGCTTTTGTTTATCATGGAAGGATTTTATTTCATCGTCAAATTTGAAGGTAAGTTTTGCTGGGTATTAGATTCTTGGTTGGCATCCATTTTCTTTCAGGGCTTGAAAAATGTTGTTCCAGGCCCTTCTAGCTTTTAGGGTCTGGATTGAAAAATCTGCTGATATGCGTATTGGTTTCCCCCTGAATGTAATTTGGTTCTTTTCTCTCACAGCCTTTAAAATTCTGTCTTTATTTTGTATGTTCGTTATTTTCATTATAGTCCTACCAACAATGCATAAGTGTACCTTTTCCCCTACATTCTCTTCTGCAATCATTGTTATTTATATTCTTGGTGATTGCCTTTCTAACTACGGCGATATGACGAGAAGACCAACACGATAGGATGGAAGATACAGAGACAAGTCCTCACAACTGCAATTACCTGATCTGCGATGATGAAGCTGAAAACTTACATTGGAGAAAGGACAGCCCTTTAAGTGGTGCTGGGAAAACCTGATACCCATAAGTAGAGAATGAGGCTAGATCCCAGGCTCTAACCTTGCCCAAAAATCGGCTCAAAAAAGATAAAAAACCCATGAATTAGATCAGAAATTCTATAACTACTAGATGAAATCATAGAATAAATAAGCCAACATATTTACATAGGCACTGACTTCCTTAAGAAGATTCCTAAAGCTCAAGAAATACGATTAAAAATCAGTAAATAGGATTAAATTGAATTTAAAAGAACAAAGGAAAGAAGAACATTAAAAGACAGCCTACAGAATTGGAGAAAATCATTGGAAACTTCTCTTCAAATGTGATTTTAATATCCAGAATATATAAATAACTTGAAAATGTTAAAACCAATTTTTAAAAAAACAGTAAATGCGTGGGTAAATGGTCTAAACAGACGAATTGACAACAAACCTGAAAAAATATTAAAAATCTTTATCAATCAGGGAAATACAAATGAGAGGTGATGTGTTTTAAAAGGGTCACTCTAATGCTTGTAGAGATGTTACTACAAAAAAAAAGAGAAGATAATTCCTCTCTGAGGGTCCTATACAATCCTGTGATAAGTGATGTTGGCTCAGATCCCAGTATCTGCAGGAAATATGGTTATTGATTTTAGGAAATCATGACTATTTCAAGTCTTGGGTCAACACAACTTTCTAATATATTGTGTGTATGGTGAGAGGAAAAAATTGACTTCAGAGATTCTGGGTTAGACAACTAAGGCAAATCATAACCATGTACTGAGACAAAGAAGACCTGAATTGAGCAGGTTTTCATGGGAAGATGATGAGTTGGATTTTAGACATGGTCCATTTGAGAAACCATGATGTCCCAAATGAATTTCCACACAGATGGTTGTACAAAGAAGTCTAGAGTTTGAGAAAAAGTGTAAGCCAAAGATTCACACTAGGAATTTGTTGGCAGATTTGTTACCTTAGACACCATGAAATTAAATATTCAGGTATGAGATTGGATAAGTGAGGTAGTGTGGACAGTGAAGAAATGACATGAGGCACCCCATGGGTAAGGAGTTTCTAAAAAAATGAGAAACTTAAAAAGTGGCCGAATTAGTGCAGCCTCTCTGGAAAGCAGTGTGGAGATTCCTAAGAAAACTTGGAATGGAACCACCATTTGACCCAGCTATCCCACTCCTTGGCCTATACCCAAAGGACTTAAAATCAGCATACTACAGAGATACAGCCACATCAATGTTCATAGCTGCTCAATTCACTATAGCCAGACTGTGGAATCAACCTAGATGCCCTTCAATTGATGAGTGGATAAAGAAACCATGGTATATATATACAATGGAATATTACTCAGCCATAAAGAATGATAAAATTATGGCATTTGCAGGCAAATGGATGAAATTGGAGAATACCATGCTAAGTGAGATAAGCCAATCTCAAAAAACCAAAGGACGAATGATCTCTCTGATAAGTGGATGATGACACATAATGGGGGGTGGAAGGGGTTAGTGTTAGGATTAGGGTTAGGGAGTGGGGCAAGAATGGAGGAAGGAAGGACTGTATAGAGGGAAAAGAGTGGTGGGAGGGGTGGGGGGGAAGGGAAAATAACAGAATGAATCAAACAACATTACCCTATGTAAATTTATGATTACACAAATGGTATGCCTTTACTCCATGTACAAACAGAGAAACAACATGTATCCCATTTGTTTACAATAAAAAAAAAAAGTGGCAGAGAAGCAGTGTCTGCTTGTACACAAGTGGAGGTGGGGAATGTTTTGTTCAGGAAACCAAATAATGAAACCATGCAATGGGAAAAGAGCCAAATGGTACAGTAGGTCAAGGAAGATGAGAACTGAACATGGACCATTGAATTGGACAAGTGACCTTAAGAAGGTCAAGACCAATTCTCATAGCTTGGTGGAGGCAAAGATTTGAATGAAGTGGTTTCAAGAAAGAGTGGGTAGGGAATCAGAGACAGAAGTTTGCAAAGCTTTCAAAAAAAATTGGCTAAAAAGAGTCACTTTAAGAGAAAATGGAGTCCAGTGGGGATATTTTTTGATGGCAGAAATAGCTTCATACCTGTGTGCTTTTAGGAAAAAAGAGAGGAAACTCTATAATTTAGGAGAGAGAAGAGAGAATTGCTGGTATCAGACACAGTTCTCTGTCACTGCTATAACTAACTGCCACAAACATTGTTGCTTCAAACAACACAAATTTATTTTCTTACAGTTTTGAACCAGCAGTCCAAGGTCAGCTTCAGTAGGCTAACTCACCATGTTGGCAGGCTTGTGTTTCTCCTTGAAGGGAGAAGAGTCAGATGCTTCAGCAAGAGTCTGATTCTTCCCCTGTTCCAGCTTCTAGGGGCCTTGGTCACGGCCCCTTCTTGGATCCTCAAAGTCATCTCCATAGCACCTTTGAATCTCCAACTTACATTTCTATGCTCAAAGCTCGTGTGGACCTGTGACATCTTTGTCCCACTTATTAGAAGGCTGTAATTACATTTGGTGTGCTCACATGATCCAGGAAATCTTCCTTCTCCTGGTCCCTAACTTAATCCCCTCTGCAAACCTCCTTGTTTCATGCCACATAACATACTCTTAGGTTCCAGGAATTTAGGCATGGGATATTGGGAACCATGATTCCTCCTAGTCTACTTGCTATATGATTAGTCTGGGACGTCCAGGTCTTAATATCCCAAACTTTCTGGTAGGAATAGTTATACCAATAGGCTCTACATACTTGAAACTCTAGACTTTCATCTCAGATATGAAGAAGGAAGCCATATCTATATAGAAATATGTTCCTTCAAAATACGTATCACCTAGACCCTATTATATCATCCACTTTTTGTTA
Source organism: Sciurus vulgaris (assembly GCF_902686455.1). Lineage (NCBI taxonomy): Eukaryota > Metazoa > Chordata > Mammalia > Rodentia > Sciuridae > Sciurus > Sciurus vulgaris. Next base: position 78,773,749 of record NC_136477.1, read on the forward strand.
CGGACCCTTTCTTCTTTCAGTTTGACTTTCCATCCAGGTTATGTTGACCTCACCTGTCATTGTTCATGCAGAAAATTCAAGCTGTTCAGTTTACTGCCATTCTCAACTCCCAGAGGATCGTACTCATGCCTAGGACACAGTTCTGGTGACTGCTTCCATGTTTGCTACTTATACTGCTTCCTCTGGGAGAGTGTAACTTCAACACGTTGCAACCTAAGCAACGCTTTGACTCTGGTTTCTCCCAAACCTGCATGCATCAAGGCCCCTGTTCATGAAGATTTGACAGTATAGGTGTCTTTTGTCTTCCATTCCCATTCTTCCATCCCCCATAGAAGTTTTCATATAAAAATTAGGTTAAATCATCAGAAACATAAACACTGTATTGCAACATTTCCTGCATAGAGATTAGCTCCTGGGTGAGGCTTCCTGTCATTTTTTTTCCTGTTGGTCTGCCCTTTCACCAACCAAATAACACCAATATGTCTACTCCAGAGCACATTTTTTCCAAACTTTTATTTACACGTACTGCTTCATCCAAAGGCGAGTTTCCTGGCACGGTGCTGCAGGCCTGCAATCCCAGTGATTCTGGAAACTTTCATGTGAAAAAATCATCACATTCTCACTGTGATTTTAGTGCTGAAGATGGTTCCCTGCCCACCCTGTATTCTACTCCACTTGTGTGGTTAGGTCACTCGGGTTGATGCCATTGTTCTTGGCACGAGGTCACTGTGGTAGGAGCGCTGTGACTTAGCTGTAGTCAGTGCCACATGACGTGGTTTGTTCTGAGGGTTTAGGCCAGCTTCCTCTTACTCTAAGAAGAATAATTGAAAAAGCAAAAGTCCCCCATTGTTGAATTGATACATCATGTTGTATTGTAGGGTCTGAAATTGCCGAGGTTGTCCTCACCCAGCCTGAGAATGAAACAGTTTACAGAAGAAAGACCCAGGAGAACAGGGAGAACTTCGGCACCCTCAGTGGTGGCTCCCAGAACTTCCCCTTCTTCTGGGCTTCTTGTCTTAGCAGTAACACATTTCTCTGAGGTTTAAACTAATTGAGATAGGTTTTTGTTTTTTAAAAAAAATCAACCTAAAAAAATTAACTTTTTTTAATCAATCAAAAGAGTTAATAATTTTCTCTCTACAGTCTAACCCCTGTGTTTTCAGATAGTCCGGGAAGATTCCTAATCAGTTAAAACAGCTGAGTCACCACCGAGAGCATTCACCGCAGTGAATTCCAGAGGCAAACCTGGTATGGAGTAGTAGTCAAATAAAAAGTATTGCAGATAAGGCAGTGATCAAAATAGCTCCACTTCAGCTCTACCCATGGAGAAGTCACATCAGAACAGTTCCTTCTTTAGATATCACTCACTCTATAAATCAAGAGTGCAAGAGGAAGGTTTGACTTAAAATTCCATGGGTTTTGAATTCCATCAAATATCATAATTAATACTCCATGTGGATCCCCTTGAACACCTGCTTTTTTTTCCCGCCCCCCCCCCCCAAATTTCCTTTGAGGGCAAAACAATGTCTCATCTCCCCTACACAACATATTGGCCCTTTTCTGCTTCCACTAACTCTCTTACTTTTTAAAGCATTACAGTCTAATCCTTCACCCACATCATCCCTCAGCCCCCTATTCCTGACCCCATCTATAAATCTCAGTGAGGTTCAAGTGTTCGCTTTTTCTTGTTCATGTGGTATGCATATCCTAGAGAATTCATTTCTTCTCAAAACAGTATAACTCCTAGGGAAAACTGCTGATGCCAGCACAGTTTTTTGCTTTGTAGTACTGAGGATCAAACCCAGAAGCACTCTACCACAGAGTTGCATTCCCAGCACCCTCTCCCCCTTTTAAGGATGTTATTGT